>NC_138294.1:17029106-17556606 GCF_965601325.2 Salmo salar
AAAGTGAAGGGAGGGCGAAGGGTGGGTATTTTGTGAGTGCCAATATTCCACTATACCTAGGTTGTGATCCAGGGTATATTGCTGTAATTAATCCTCACTGTGTGTCTTGCTGTGTCCACGCACCCGCTTGTGTGTGTGATCTGTGTGTGTGCTTGTGTGTTTGTGTGTGTGTGTGTCCTTAATGTTTATGTGTGTGTTTATGTGTGTGTGTTTGTGTGTGTGTGTGTCCTTAATGTTTGTGTGTGTGTGTGTATGTATGTATGTATGTATGTATGTATGTATGTATGTATGTATGTATGTATGTGTGTGTGTGTGTGTGTGTGTGTGTGTGTGTGTGTGAGCTAGCTATAACCTGCTGCTTTACCCCCTCCAGATACCCGTACCTGTGGTATGGCCAACTGCCAGTATGGCTGTGAGGTGCTGAAGGGAGAGGTGCGCTGTCAGTGCCCGTCGCCAGGGCTTCAGCTGGCGCCGGACGGAAGAACCTGTGTGGGTATGTTCTGTTCTAGTGTTAAATATATCAGCACGCACACACATAAGCGCACACACAAGCACACATCCACACACACACAACAAGATGGGTGAGCCTTATTCAATTATTCAATGCCAGAAGAAGCGTTACTTCTTTTCTTGTAATAGAAAAACGTGAGACGGGTGAGTTGTTTTTGTCTTGTCAGCCTTTGAATTTGCTGAATAGATGATCAAATGAAATTTGATTGCCACAGAGCTCGACAAAATACCTTTGGCAGCAATGAAAACACAAGTTAGAAAATCAAATAAGGCCTTGAATGGGGAAGACAGCAGCAAGGAGAAGAACTTTCCTGTTATTCTCAAACACTCTTCTCCACTTTCTGCTGGTCCATTGGCATTCTGAATGTCCTTGACAACCTCAACGGTGATTCTCTCTCTCTCTCTCTCTCTCTCTCTCTCTCTCTCTCTCTCTCTCTCTCTCTCTCTCTGAGCTACTACCGTAATTACATTTTTACTACGTGGAGACTGCATAATGGCCTTTCTTAATGAAGGTGAATGCACTGACGGAAGTTCACTGGGAGTAAATTGACCAGGCATCTCTCTCTCTCTCTCTCTCTCTCTCTCTTTTACATGCCACCACTCAGATGAGTAAATCTCAGATGGACAAATTGAGGCAGTTAATCCGGGTCACATCTAAATGCAGGCTCTGTCAATTGGTTCATCTTAAATACAAGCTCTGTCGATTGGCTTGGCTGAGCCTTAAGGCGATGCACTCTAGTCGCAGTTTGAGACTGAGGGGAGGCAGAGGGGGTGTGGCTTCAAAACAGAGGCACATCAATCATTGTTGTAGAAGGAGAGAGAGGTTCCTAGCCCACAGGTTTTACAATGGCTCTGGAAATATTTGAGGAGACCCCTTCAACCCTTTTCAGAAAGAGGAGTTTTTTTTTTATGGAAGAGGGTGTCTGCTTTAAATAAATACTAAGGTCAAGGGTCACCAGTGTTAGCAATTTATGTTATTCTTCAATAACACAAACTCCAAAGCAAATCAGGGTGAGATCGTCCTCTAAAACTCTCAAACTCTGCATGGTGACTTTATCTTCAAAATATTCTTATACCAGAGAGAGTTGATAGCTGTTCCATGGTAGGATGATTTGGATGAGTTATATGTCTGGTCCAGTCTACTAGTCTACTGTAGTCTCTTTGTTATTTTGTGTTGTTCCTCTGGCAACTGAAGAGGCCTATGGCAAGCCCATGGCAAACCCACGTCAAATCCCTTAAAAAATGGGTAAATAAATCTGAAATGCAAAGATTCTTTGCTGTAATCTTGTGACGTGGGCTAGACCTATATTGACAGGCGATGGAGATTGAGAGGCGAGAAACATGTTGAGGACAATACGCTATGATTAACGAGTCATCCTGGGATTAATGAGTGCTGATTAATGATTAACTCCTGGGATTTTTGGATTGTTCCAGAAACTAGACAGCTTCATATTTCATTTATCCTTCTCATAAAAATGCCCAATTAATCAAAGGGTTTGTCAGCAGAAAAAACAGCTATGCAGAACTGAATACAAGCCAATAAACACTAAATACGAAGTGATTGAATGAAACAGCACTGTTCTTTCTAGGCAAGCAGTTCTTTTCATGGGTAGGTTTTCAGACAGAAAAGCAGTGATTGATTGGAAACCTTGTACATATTTTGGCCTGTTCTAGGCTACCCTATAGTATGCATCCATCTTTCTCTTAGACTCTCCATAACACTCGGTAAGTTTCAAGTTGGCGTAACTGTCAGAGTTGTTTCCCTCATGCAACATTTTACAGCACATTAACTCATGGTATTTAAGTGACAAAGACTCACCTAAGCCTGTAGTCCTTTCAATGTCTTCCTGCCCCTGTAACTACAGAGGTGATTTGAGTCAACCCGGACGGAACGAGCTCTTAAAACCTTCCCAACCGTGGTGTGTATTCTTCTGATCATAGGATTTAATACATAATCGGCTTTCGTTCATGTTTGAATAAACCCAAAGGAGAGAAGAAGAAATAAGGAGAGAAAAGACCGGTGAAAGAGAGGAAATGCTGTTCTGTTGAAAGATGCAGATGAACCTGTAGGCTATATTTATATATGTATTCATGTAATACCTATATGTGTCGATGTGTTGCTAGCCAACCTAAGCATACACGAAGAGACATATATTTTACATGGATACATACGGCTTTGGTGTAGGTGAAACTATATGTTTATTAATAAAGAATTGAAACCCTGATGAAGGTGGGCTAGCTGATTAAACATTGGTATTTATTACATGCATTGAATCAGAGCCATGATATTGCACAGCCCATCCTTCTTAGTATTAATACCTCTCCCTCTAAGTATTAATAAAGACTCAACTATGAACTGTAGTTTCATCTGTGATGGTCTTACTTTCAGACGTGGACGAGTGTGCGACCGGCATGGCCACGTGTCCCCGGTTCCGTCAGTGCATCAACACATTTGGGAGTTACATCTGCAGGTGTCACGAGGGCTTCGACCTGCAGTACATCAACGGGAAGTACCAGTGCCTAGGTACGTAATGAGGTCATCCAGGCTTTCCACACATCTTACCTGGGGTTTAAGGGTCAAAAGGTCAACGGGCAGGCTTGTTGAGATGTTTTGACCCATCACCGAGTCATTGCGTCTGGAGCGCAGGTGTTGTTTTTACATTAATCATTTTAAGAGAGAGATAAGAAGAAAGAGGGGGGGGGGGGAAGGCAGAGAGAACGAGGGAGCGGAAAGAAGGAAAGAAAGAAAGAAAGAAAGAAAGAAAGAGGAAAAACAGCATAACTTTATGAAATCCTGTCAAATCTCGAAGTATTTACTGCATCTTCTCGGAACAAATCACAATCAGTCTTTAATCTTGAACGGAGAATCATTCAGTGAGCAGTCTATTGGAATAACGCCTCCTCTGTTCTCACGCCTTTGAGATGTGTCAACAATCAAAAGTTCAACACTGTCAGTCTGTGCCGTGTTCACTAAACTCCTCATAACGTATTATCTGAATGGGTGAGGGTTTTAATGAACTAACAAGCATTCTTCGTAAAGGATTCAGTGTACTGAATATTCTCTCTCTTCACTCTAATAAATAGCACTTCCCCTAATAAAAGGAGACATTGACATAAACGCTGAACTCCCTCTCTGAGTGAAGGGGAAATTAACCTTGGCCAATTAGCATGCTGTACTTCTGCTGCCTTTCACTGTTTATGTGCTGTGCAAGAGCTCTCTTTTCTTTCTTTCTTTCTTTCTTTCTTTCTTTTCTTTCTTTCTTTCTTTCTTTCTTTCTTTCTTTCTTTCTTTCTTTCTTTCTTTCTTTCTTTCTTTCTTCTGTCTTTCTTTCTTTCTGTATTTTTCTCTCCCCTCCCTCCCTCCCTCCCTCATACTCAGCTATGTGGTTCTCCTGTCTTTCAGATGTGGATGAGTGCTCCTCAGGCCAAAACCAATGCAGCAGTTTCGCCACCTGCTATAACACGCCTGGTTCCTACAAGTGCAAGTGCAAAGACGGCTACAGGGGGATGGGCCATGACTGCAAACGTAAGCTAGGCCACTGAATGGCCCCGCGGCCCCTCTCTCTTTTTAAAGGGGACAGGGCCCCCTTTTTTATTTTCTTTGGTCGTGTTTTTTGAAGGCTGGAGGGTGGATGAGATTACGAGGTAGGAAAAGTAGTCTGCAACTTAAGAGCAACTTAAGAGCAAGGGGCTGAAATTCTTGTCTTTGTAATGGCTGTCACTCATGAGTGAGATAACCCCGCTCCTTATCGTCTGGTACGGCCATCTTTATCTTTAAAGACATAAAAAGAGTCAGTCAAACGTTTTCCAGACGTCAGATGTCTCTTTCTTTTTCTTCTTCCTCCGGCTAGTGTCTCCTTCCTCTAACTTGATAGACCACTCAGACGCCTGTGTGTCTCTTTTGTCTTTGTTGCTGCTGTTCGCACAGCGGCTCAATGGCAAAAATAAAAGTCATCTATTATCATTATATATCCCCAGTAGTTGAATCTTTTGACTGAACTGCTGTACGCCAGTCAGTGTCTGCATCTCAAATTGCACCCTATTCCCTATGTAGTACACTACTTTTGACCAGAACGCTATACGCCCTGGTCAAAAGTAGTGCACTTTATAGGGAAAAGGGTGCCGTTTGGGATGCTACCAGTGTAGCTAGCAGCACACAGAACCCCTCCGCCCGCCTAGAGCACTAGCAGAATCCCGACACGGGTATTTGAAACAATCTGTCACTCTACCGTCGCTCTACCGTTGCTCTACCGTCGCTCTACTGGTGTGATACAGAAATGGCTCGAGGGAGAGGGAGTTGATTTGCGATATCCTATTTGTGTGTCACATGCTGTATCAAAGCCCCTCCGTAACCCGAGAAAGCTTGAGCCGAGACTCCTTGAGAAGCCCCACACCCCTACCCTCACCCCCCCCTTCAGTCCTCAATCGTGAAGCCCTTTTTCCTCAAGTCGTCCCTAAATGCCTTTTTTTATTCTGCCCTCCGACCTGTGGAATGCGAGGACAGACAATAGATGGGTCTCGAGTCTCTCCTTCATGACATCAGAGGCTTTGGGGGTGATCCTGAGTGCAGGGATTTTTATAGGTGTGGTTGGTATCACTGCCCACATGAATACCAGCTAGCTGGCTGTCTGGCTGGCTGGCTGGCTGTCTGGCTGGCTGGCTAGCTGGCTGTCTGGCTGGCTGTCTGGCTGGCTGTCTGGCTGTCTGTCTGGCTGGCTAGCTCAGGGCTGAGAACTATGACTGCTCTATCAGGGGATAAAGTGGAAATGAATGTTAGAAAATGAGTCTTGATATAAGGGAGTGATTTGGTTTCAAAGATAAAATATTTAAAGTCCCTCAATAAGGGGGAGTATGCTTTATGGATACAGAGATAAAGCTGGTTGCTTGTTTACTCAGGCAAAGTCATTGCAGATGAAAGAGCTGGCCTTTCTTTCCAAGGGTCAGTTGGTCACTGCAGTCACCACTTCTTTAGGCCTCATTAACACCGAAGCAGTCAGGGTCGTGTTCATTAAGCACCAAACTGAAGAAAAGAATACACTGAAACAGGGAGGGACTATCTGGACACCTCCAATTAGAACCGCTCATTTGTTTTCCATTGCAAAATATTTTAAAACCTTTTTATGTTGCGTTCCCAAATTAACACAACCCAGAATTCAGCTCTCAATCCATTTCCTGTTTTCTTTTCCCTTCTAGCCATTCCCAAGGTGGTCATCGATCCCCCCAGGTTCCCCCCGAACCACCACAACATTATCCCTGACTCTGACCACAAGAGGACCACCACCACCACGATCCGACCGCCCATGACCGCCAAGAGAGTCGCCCCCACCACCCCCAAAAGAACCACAACCACAACCACTCCCAAACCAACAACCACACCACCACCACCCCCACCTCCTCCAAGAACGATGGCCCCCGCCCCTCGTAAGCCAGTGGTCCCCACGAGACTACCAATCATACCCACCAGGAGACCCCCTGTAGTCACCCGTAAGCCCTACGTGCCCCCACGGCGTCCCGCCATCACCTCTCCACCGCCCCCCACCCGCAGGACCCCGCCCTACATGCCCACACACCGCCCGCCTCCCCCAAAACAGCCCGAGCCGGTCACCCCAGTGGACAACACCATCGAGAAGGAGGTCACCAAACAGAGAGGTGACGTCCACAGTAAGTCTGGTTTTTGTTTTGCTTGAGGTTTACATTGACTGTTATGCATAGTGTGTGTGTGTGTGTGTGTGTGTGTGTGTTGTGTGTGTGTGTGTGTGTGTGTGTGTGTGTGTGTGTGTGTGTGTGTGTGTGTGTGTGTGTGTGTGTGTGTGTGTGTGTGTGTAGCATCCATAAACTTCTGAATGTCCACCTCAGCTACTTTTCAGCAGATTTGATTGGGAAATTTGGTTTAAAAGATAAGTGTGCACTCCGACAGCGAAACGAGATGGGTGGGGCTAAAGCTTAAGAGGGTGTGAACGATGCTGAATGGGTGTAGACAAAGAAAAGCTCTTCACTAGATAGCAAAACATTCAAAGGCGATATTCTCAAAAGTGCGTTCACAAGTTGATCATTTTACAAGTTGATCACTTTCCCATTGTTCCTCAAATGCAGTGTATGATATACCATTTTCTAGCTCTGAGTCTCTACTTTTATCTAATGTAAAAAAACACCATTTCAAATTTTGTTACACAAGACCGAATCCAGGTGGTGTGTCCCATATGCGGTCAATTTATCTTGATAAGGTGCTTGACAAGTTTCTGCCAACTGGATGTGACCATTTGCATATGCATATTTCTTTCTTCTGGTTCGTAATATATCAGGCATGATTGTGAAATATGTCCATCCAACCATTCCCAATGACAGAATGAAAACACTTTATGTCTCTCTGTCAACAAATCAGTTGTGAAGCGGTCCAGAGAAATCACGTGTGTATTATTATCTTAACCCATTTTCAACAGAAACTGGAGAACATCTGAATGCCATTGAACTGAGGGGGAGTGTCAGTCTTTTGCCAAAGTATATTCCACTATCTATCTAGGCCAGTACGGGGGGGGGGGGGGGGGGGGGGGGGGGGTAATAGAGGCTCACCATATGATAATACCACTTGCTATGCAGTTATTGACAATAATTCACCTAGTTGCAAAAAATGCAGACTTGGTACTAGTCTGACACCTTTTTTCTCATTGGATCAGACTTGACCTTACACTGTTAGCCTGCATTATAACACACTGGCCTGGTACCAGATCTGTCTTGCCAGCTCCAATGGTCAGTGTGACGTTATATTGTTCTGGAAAGACAGCACAAACAGATCTGCAATCAGACTAATATAATACTGGATTACAAGACATCTGAAAATCCCAGTGCCCATTTGAACGCTGTTGATTAAAAGTCATCGTCAAGATCCTCTGACATCAATAGGCTGTGAGGATGAAAGGGTGGCGGTGCAGCAGCCATGGTGCATGCAGGGAGGTGAGATAGATCGTGTTTCCCACCGACCTAGCCAGATGGCCTCACATAATTAGAAAATTGAAAAAACTAGCGGGTAGATTGCATTCACATCAGTTTGCGTTATTTGGAGGAAGACATCCATATATTCAGCTGAATAGCCTCGGAGAATGTCTTTGAAATGCATTGTTTGAATGAGATGAGAGGGAGAGGAAAGGACGATGCCCCGGCCATATCAATAGAATATTTTAATTGGATTTGTGATTCAAGAGGACAAGAATGATCGTCAAAGCATAAGGAACACTGTTGTCAGATTTCTGTTGTCCTTTGCAGAAGCTTGAATCAGACTTGGGCTCCCGAGTGGTCAGCAGTCTAAGGCACTGCATCTCAGTGCTAGAGGCATCACTACAGACCCTGGTTCGATTCCAGGCTTTATCACAACCGGACGTGATTGGGAATCCCATAGGGCAGTGCACAATTGGCCCAGCGTCGTCCGGGTTAGAGTTTGGCCGGGGTAGGCCGTCATTGTAAATAAGAATTTGTTCTTAACTGACTTGCCTAGTTAAATAAAGGTTAAAAAAATATAGATTTATTTTAAGTGGTTCAGAATTTGGAAGCATCAGCTTGTTTGTACATTTCAGTTTGTTTACTTTTAGTAAAGTAAATGAAGTAAAACGTTTTGTAAAGTAAAATAAAAGTTTTAGTACTTTTAGCTCGTAATTGGGACTCTGTAGATTGCCCTGTAATTGTCTAGTTGAGGCTGTGCTGATCAGTCAAGGCGGAGCTGTTGACGCATGCCAGTCATTGAGGAAGAGGGATTGAGCGCTAACCACTTTTTTGGTCCTGTTGGAATCCTTTTGAAGATGCGTCCTCCCTTCCATTCATTCCTTGAAGTGGTCGCAGCAAAGAAGTACCCCAGGAAAACTGTCTTCTTACCCACACAAACATTTTATAAATGTGTCACCATCGGCTAATCAAATTCCTCTTTAAAGGGATTGTTTTCCAGGTTTTTATCCCAATCTTAATTTATTTATTACCTCAAGAGAGTAAACACAGATATTATGGAGTGATATTGTTGCAATATAAGTACAATTTTGGAAGAGAAGTGTTTCCCCAAATTTGTTTGTCGCATGTCTCCACCAACATCAAGGCGGTGACCCGATCCTGTAGGTTCATGCTCTACAACATTCGCAGAGTACGACCCTGCCTCACACAGGAAGCGGCGCAGGTCCTAATCCAGGCACTTGTCATCTCCCGTCTGGATTATTGCAACTCGCTGTTGGCTGGGCTCCCTGCCTGTGCCATTAAACCCCTACAACTCATCCAGAACGCCGCAGCCCGTCTGGTGTTCAACCTTCCCAAGTTCTCTCACCGCACCCCGCTCCTCCGCTCTCTCCACTGGCTTCCAGTCGAAGCTCGCATCCGCTACAAGACCATGGTGCTTGCCTACGGAGCTGTGAGGGGAACGGCACCTCCGTACCTTCAGGCTCTGATCAGGCCCTACACCCAAACAAGGGCACTCCGTTCATCCACCTCTGGCCTGCTCGCCTCCCTACCTCTGAGGAAGCACAGTTCCCGCTCAGCCCAGTCAAAACTGTTCGCTGCTCTGGCACCCCAATGGTGGAACAAGCTCCCTCACGACGCCAGGACAGCGGAGTCAATCACCACCTTCCGGAGACACCTGAAACCCCACCTCTTCAAGGAATACCTGGGATAGGATAAAGTAATCCTTCTACCCCCCCCCCCCTTAAAAGATTTAGATGCACTATTGTAAAGTGGTTGTTCCACTGGATATTATAAGGTGAATGCACCAATTTGTAAGTCGCTCTGGATAAGAGCGTCTGCTAAATGACTTAAATGTAAATGTAAAATGTTCATACTCACATCCCATGCATTGTTTACTTCACACGGCTTTCCATAAAGCTTTTATTTAAATTCTAATAAAAACACTTGACTTCCCTTGAGGTAAGAGAACAATTATGAATTGGGTAAAAATCCAGAAAATTATCCCTTTAAGCCACATTGAAAAAAAGGAACTTGTGCATTGAAAAAGCCTGTGCTTGGCTTGGTTAGAAGAGTATGTGAAAATCCCCTCTTGAGCTTTTAGCCCCATTGACTGCCCAAATATTTGCCACAGAATTAAACAAGACAGGGTCAAGAGGAGCGCTAGCGACAAGGACGGCTAACACAGTGGAGTAAATCAGATTTATTAAGCGTGGGAGTGCAGCTGCTGGCCGAGGGAGATTGATTCCCTGAAGAAATACTTAGCCCTTTGTTTCTCACAGTGTAAAGTGGCACTGTACATTATCGTGTCCAACTGCCATGGACTTCAGTAGGACAGACCTGGGTTCAAGTTGTATACTGAAAATAAATATAAATGCAACATGCAACAATTTCGACGATTTTACTGAGTTACAGTACATATAAGGGAATCAGTCAATTGGAATAAATTCATTAGGTCCTATTCTATGGATTTCAAATGACTGGGCAGGGGTGCAGCCATGGGTAGGCCTAAGAGGGCATATGCCCACCCAGTGGGGAGCCATGCCCAGCCAATCAGAATGAGTTTTTCCCCACAAAAGGGCTTTATTACAGACAAATACTCCTCAGTTTCATTAGCTGTCTGGATGGCTGGTTTCAGATTATCCCGCAGATGAAGATGCCAGATGTGGAGGTCCTTGGCTGGTGCGGTTACATGTGGTCTGTGGTTGTGAGGCAGGTTGGATGTACTGCCAAATTCTCTAAAACAACGTTGGAGACGGCTTATGGTAGAGAAATGAACATTCAATTCTCTGGCAACAGCTCTGGTGGATATTCCTGAAGACAGCATGACAATTGCACGCTCCCTCAACTTGAGACATCTGCGGCATTGTGTTGTGTGACAAAACTGAACATTTAAGAGTGGCCTTTTCTTGTCCCCAGCACAAGGTGCACCTTTGTAATGATCATGCTGTTTAATCAGCTTCTTGATATGCCACACCTGTCAGGTGGATGGATTATCTTGGAGAAATGCTCACTAACAGGGATGTAAACAAATTTGTGCACAGCATTTGAGAGAAATAAGCTTTTTGTGCGTATGGAGAATTTGCGTCTGTCCCCGTAGGAGAACCCTTTTTGGTTCCAGGTAGAACTCTTTTGGGTTCCATGTAGAAGGGTTCTAAATTAAACCCAAAAGGGTTCTACCTGGAACCAAAAGGGGTTCTTCGAAGAGTTCTCCTATGGGGACAGCAGAAGAACCCTTTTTAGTTCTAGATTGCACCTTTTTTTTCTGAGTGTACAGTAGCACTCTCAGCTAATGTAGCTCCTAGGGAGGTCCTCACCCCTCCCCCCTTTCCCCCCCTCCTTGGCCTGAATACGTCTATGGCCTGGATGCCTGGCATTGCTGGAGAGCCTGGTGTCTTGCCAGGGAATCTGTGCACAGCCCTCTGCTTCCTGATTCCACAGACAGACAGACAGACAGGCTGACGTGCTACATCAATGTCAGCTCAGGAGTGGCCCAAGCTGGTGGCTAACACTGGGGTAAATTAAGTAGACTGCTAGGACACAAGGTAGTGTGGGAGAGCCAGGGGTTAGGGTTCAGAGGTCAAGTGTAGCGCCTGTGGAACAGTATGAGTGTATCGTACCCTAATTGAGGTGTTGGTAGTTATGTTTTATCCACCCTGTTTTTCTTTGATGATGATATCACCAGATTTTGTCATTGTCAAAATATCCTTTTCCATAGGCTACTTAATCTAAGCATCATGTTTGACAAGTTAAACCTGGTCAATAGGACTTTGAGTGACGGTGAGCTAGACAAGAAGTACTGTACTTAGAGTAAGGTGAGTCTTAAGCTCCCACAAACTCCCATGTTTCCATTTGACCTGTGACCTTTTAGGCATTGGGGCGGCTTGGCATTTCAGTATATAAGGCAGTATGACCACAGTTATGTCAGTAGAGACTGAGAGTTATTTCAGTAGTGGCTGTGTCACTGTGCCACGAGAGAGGGGCCCCAGGGTCGTGTGTGCGTCACAGCGTTTACACGGCCATTGCATCAGAAACAGCTGAAGACCCCCCCCCCCCCCACACACACACACCTCCACCACACCCCTTGCTCTGTGGCTACCAATCATAGGGTCTGAATTAGCAGAGTTGAGTACAGTAGGCAGAATGGACCTAATATGTGAACCCGTTTGTAGTACAGTGTACTGTACAGTGTAGTGTATGAATGTGTTTTTGTTCTAATTCAGGTGCCATGTATTTTGTCTCTATCCAAATTATATCGTATCTTTGAGGGTTGATATCAATTTTCATGCTCTTATGGTTAAACCTGTCTGAGAACATATTCACCTGCCAGGTAGGTGTGCTGATTAACAGCCAAATATCCCAGAGGATATTGCTCTTCTCCCTACTATCTATCATTATCAACAAAATATGTATTTTGTATTCTCTGTCAATGTAGCGCGTACACACAAACACTTATTCATTTCCTTAAAACCTCTTGATTTCGCTTTTTCTCTTTGTTCCCCTAGTTCCGCGTAACCATGATCACAACACCGTCTTGGGGATCGACTTTGACATTGAGCTGGGCAACACGGCCGACGAATCGAAGGATGACCCAGGTAAACAGAAACATTTGTCAAACACTAACCATCTCCACGCTTCCTAACACTTCCAACAGAGGACGTAACTCAAACGATGATGAACGAGTTACGTTCATTTCAGATTCATTTCTGCAGCGTTCTGCAACGCTTTGGAAAAAGGCTGCGAAGGGAAAGATATGATAGTGACAGTGTGTTTTTGATGCACTGTCACGGGAAAGCCACAGATTAGATTCGTCCTGCTTGTTTATATGACACATACCCAGATTGCATTGCTTCTTGATTGATTGATTGATTGATTGGTTGAGTTGAAGGTTTAATGTAACGACCACAGGAGGTTGGTGGCACCTTAATTGGGGAGGACGGGCACGTGGTAATGGCTGGAGTGGAATGAGGGGAATGGTATCAAATACATCAAACACATGGTTCCAGCCATTATTATGAGCCGTCATCCCCTCAGCAGCCTCCACAGGTACCGATGCGGCAGTTAGACAAACACACATACGCTGACGCACACGCACGCACACACACACTTCAACACACACACACACACACACACACACACACACACACACACACACACACACACACACACACACACACACACACACACACACACACACACACACATACACACACACACACACACACACACACACACACACACACACGCTTGAATAAGGAAGAGCAGTGTACTCTTTGTACTTGAGAACGTTATCCACCACATCTGGGGCTTGCTTATGTGATTTATTGATGTCAATAAAACACTATTTAAATTGCCTAATGATTCCACTATGGGCTTATTTTGGCACGCCGTACATGATCGGATCAGCGGTTTGGCGTGAAACAGTGCTTTCATTGGCTCAGAGAAGGATCCTGCTATGTGCTTTTCACGACCCGATGTTCAGGGTCAAAATGATGAATGCTAGTTTCATCTCAAGACACAATTTGTACTTGCGATGCATGAATTATTATGCCTTATGTCCAAAACAAATAAATCAAAATCGAAATGATCATTCGTATCCGATTACTCACTGTCATGACCATAATGTATTTGTTGATGGTTTATGCGGAGTGGCTAAATTAAATGATATGGTGGCTGACACACTTCGATGGACATGCACACACACACACACACATACAGAACACGCGCACAGATGCGAATGCACAATGCACTCACATAAACACACAAGCATACATACACACACGCACACACAAATCCACACACAGTTATCATCAGATTTATTTTGTGAAATGAAGGCTTACTTTGCAGGCAATTCAGATCCTTTCGTTCCCATTTCATCCATCACGGCGCTCTCAGTCCACCGCTCTAGAGAAATCAATATTTATTGTTCTGTAATAACTTGTGCGTTCACCAGCTTTCTTTCATATCTTCTGTATGTTCTTTCATATACATAAAAGAGAATGGAAATGATGCTGCATCCGTTGGAATCAAAGGCACACAGCAGGAGGGATTTGAGCTACGTTCAAGCAAAGAGAGCCTTTGTGGGGTAAAGGTACTTGAAATATGTGAAACAATGTTGTTTAAATTCCTCTTCAGAGGCTGGCTACCTGAGCTGCTCCTTTGATAATGGCCTTTGCGGTTGGATCCGGGACAAGGATGGCGACCTGCACTGGGAGACAACACCGGACCCATCTGGTAAGAACCAGAGTTCACTTTTTTAGACTTTACTTTTTTCTAGTCAGATTAATGCAAACCAGATTATTCTGGACATTGCTACAAATGGTTCAGAGGAAGCAATATTTCCTCAGGGAAGGCAAAAATAAGATACATGTCAACTTCAAAAAAGTTGACTAACCCTTTAACCTCCCTTTTGCATTCAGATACTAACATTTTAATGACAAGCACAGAAGTTCTCTTTTCATATTGGAACATTGTCTCTAAAAGTGTGTTGCTGGTTTTACAACAGGAAGGTCTGATCCTTGGTAGATCTAGCTGTGGTTATTATTCATTGAGAAACAAGTGCCTTTTGTAGAGACTGCATTATTCAACAGTATTCAAAACAAAACACTTGATTACAGGCGGACAATTGGTTCAGAGAAAAGAAGATGTGTGTTTTTTTTGTTGTTGCAATGGTTCCACTCAATCATATGTCAAGAGTACATTTAATTCAGTCTAGTCTGACTATTTTTAATAGTATAACTTTATAGTCCCAGGAGGACATTTTGGGGGGTTTTCGGCACGAATTTCAATGAGGATAATATTCTGTAAAATGGAGCTGCCGATAACGAAAAGATGAAGCCACCTGATTGAGACACATGCATCTGAAAACTAAAACCAGTGTTCTAGCATCTCCTTCGTTTCCAAACGTTTTCCCCCTGTTTTCTCCTATTGAACACTACCCTGATTGTGATGTCACTTTCTCTTTCTCTTTCCTCTCCACAGGTGGAAAATACCTCACCATCCCTGAGGTGAGCGACAAGAAGAGCGGGCGAGGGGCGCGCCTGGTCCTCCCGTTGACTCCTCCCTGGAACGACGGTAACCTGTGTCTGTCGTTCCGCCACAAGCTGGCAGGACACCATGTGGGTATGCTCCAGGTGTTTGTGAAGAAAGGGAAGCAGTACAGCCCGGCCGTGTGGGGAAGGACAGGGGGCAGCGGCTGGAGACATACCCAGATCACACTGTGGGGCACGGGACTTGAGAGTGTGAGTATACAGTAGTGTATATACAGTATATATATATATATATATATATATATATATATATATATAAAAAAACTCAGCAAAAAAAGAAACTTCCCTTTTTCAGGACACTGTCTTTCAAATGATCATTTGTAAAAATCCAAATAACTTCACAGATTTTCATTGTAAAGGGTTTAAACACTGTTTCCCATGCTTGTTCAATGAACCATAAACAATTAATGAACATGCACCTGTGGAACGGTTGTTAAGACACTAACAGCTTACAGACGGTAGGCAATTAAGGTCACAGTTATGAAAACGTAGGACACTAAAAGAGGCCTTTCTACAGACTCTGAAAAACACCAAAAGAAAGATGCCCAGGGTCCCTGCTCATCTGCGAGAATGTGCCTTAGGCATGCTGCAAGGAGGCATGAGGACTGCAGATGTGGCCAGGACAATAAATTGCAATGTCTGTACAGTGAGACACCTAAGACAGTGCTACAGGGAGACAGGATGGACAGTTGATTGTCCTCGCAGTGGCAGACCACGTGTAACAACACCTACACAGGATCGGTACATCCGAACATAACACCTGTGGGACAGGAACAGGATGGCAACAACAACTGCCCGAGTTACACCAGGAACGCACAATCCCTCCATCAGTGCTCAGACTGTCCCTAATAGGCTGAGAGAGGCTGGACTGAGGGCTTGTAGGCCTGTTGTAAGGCAGGTCCTCACCAGACATCACCGGCAACAACGTCGCCTATGGGCACAATCCCACCGTCGCTGGACCAGACAGGACTGGCAAAAAGTGCTCTTCACCGACGAGTCGCTGTTTAGTCTCACCAGGGGTGATGGCCTGATTCAAGTTTATAGTCGAAGGAATCAGCGTTACACCGAGGCCTGTACTCTGGAGCGGGATCGATTTGGAGGTGGAGGGTCCGTCATGGTCTGGGGCGGTGTGTTAAAGCATCATCGGACTGAGCTTGTTGTCATTGCAGGCAATCTCAGCGCTGTGCGTTACAGGGAAGACATCCTCCTGCTCATGTGGTACCCTTCCTGCATGCTCATCCTGACATGACCCTCCAGCATGACAGTGCCACCAGCCATACTGCTCGTTTTGTGTGTTGATTTCCTGCAAGACAGGAATGTCAGTGTTCTACCATGGCCAGCAGAGAGCCCAGATCTTAATCTCATTGAGCACGTCTGGGACCTGTTGGATCGGAGGGTGAGGGCTAGGGCCATTCCCCCCAAAATTGTCCAGGAACTTGAAGGTGCCTTGGTGGAAGAGTGGGGTAACATCTCACAGCAAGAACTGGCAAATCTGGTGCAGTCCATGAGGAGAAGATGCACTGCAGTACTTAATGCAGCTGGTGGCCGCACCAGATACTGACTGTTACTTTAGATTTTGATCCCCCCCCTTCGTTCAGGGACACATTATTCCATATCTGGACAAGTTCCCGGACATGTCTCTGGAACTTCTTCAGTTTATGTCTCAGTTGTTGAATCTTGTTATGTTCATACAAATATTTACACATGTTAAGTTTGCTGAAAATAAACACAGTGAGAGGATATTTCTTTTTTTGCTGAGTTTATATATACACTACCGTTCAAAAGATTGGGGTCACTTAGAAATGTCCTTGTTTTCCATGAAAACATACATGAAATGAGTTCAAAATGAATAGTAAATATATTTAAGACATTGACAAGGTTATAAATAATGATTTTTAATTGAAATAATATTTGTGTCCTTCAAACTTTGCTTTCATCAAAGAATCCTCCATTTGCAGCAATTACAGCCTTGCAGACCTTTGGCATTGTAGTTGTTAAGCGCCGTCCACAGGGTATGGCATGGCGTTGCAAAATGGAGTGATAGCCTACCTTCTGCAACATCCCATTTACCCTGTATAAATCTCCCACTTTACCACCACCAAAGCACCCCCAGACCATCACATTGCCACATGCTTGACAGATGGCGTCACGCACTCCTCCAATATCTTTTCATTTTTTCTGCGTCTCACGAATGTTCTTCTTTGTGATCCGAACACCTCAAACTTAGATTCATCTGTCCATAACACTTTTTTCCAATCTTCCTCTGTCCAGTGTCTGTGTTCTTTTGCCCATCTTAATCTTTTATTTTTATTGGCCAGTCTGAGATATGTCTTTTTCTTTGCAACTCTGCCTAGAAGGTCAGCATCACGGAGTCGCCTCTTCACTGTTGACATTGAGACTGGTGTTTTACGAGTACTATTTAATGAAGCTGCCAGTTGAGGACTTGTGAGGCATCTGTTTCTCAAACTAGACACTCTAATGTACTTGTCCTCTTGCTCAGTTGTGCACCGGGGCCTCCAACTTCTCTTTCTATTCTGGTTAGAGCCAGTTTGCGCTGTTTTGTGAAGGGAGTAGTGCACAGCATTGTACCAGATCTTCAGTTACTTGGCAATTTCTCGCATGGAATAGCCTTAATTTCTCAGCCAGAACAAGAATAGACTAACGAGTTTCAGAAGAAAGGTCTTTGTTTCTGGCCATTTTGAGCCTGTAATTGAACCCACAAATGCTGATGCTCCAGATACTCAACTAGTCCAAAGAAGGCCAGTTTTATTGCTTCTTTAATCAGAACAACAGTTTTCAGCTGTGCTAACATAATTGATAAAGTATTCTCTAATGTTCAATTAGCCTTTTAAAATGATAAACTTAGATTAGCTAACACAACGTGCCATTGGAACACAGGAGTGACAGTTGCTGATAATGGGCCTCTGTACACCTATGTAGATATTCCATAAAAGAATCAGCCGTTTCCAGCTACAATAGTCATTTACAACATTAACAATGTCTACACTGTATTTCTGATCAATTTGATGTTATTTTAATGGACAAAAATGAGCTTTTATTTAAAAAACAAGGACATTTCTAAGTGACCCCAAACTTTTGAATGGTAGTGTATATATACAGTACCAGTCAAAAGTTTGGACACCCCTACTCATTCCAGGGTTTTTCTTTATTTTTACTGTATTCTACGTTGTAGAATAATAGTGAAGACATCAAAACTATGAAATTACACATATGGAATCATGTATTAACCAAAAAAGTGTTATATTTTATATTTGAGATTCTTCAAAGTAGCCTCCCTTTGCCTTGATGACAGCTTTGCGCACTCTTGGCATTCTCTTGGTTGTCTGGGTTAGGGGAGAGTTTGGCCAGCTGGCATTTCCTTGTCTCATCGTGCTCTAACGACTCCTCATGGTGGGGCGGGCGCCTGCAAGCTGCCTTCGGTCATCAGTTGGACTGTGTTTCCTCTGACACATTGGTGCGAGTAGTAGCGAGTAGTGTGTCAAGAAGCAGTGCAGCTTGGCAGGGTCATGTTTCAGAGGACGCATGGCTCTCGACCTTCTCTCCTGAGACAACATTGTAACTACCAATTGGATATCACAAAATTGTGTAGAAAAAGGGGGTAAAGTAATTAAAAAAAATAATATTAGAGTGTAAAGCTGTATACAGTAGCATATAGAGCGTATTAAGCAGTATACAGTAATATATAGAGTGTAAAGCAGTATACAGAAGTATATAGAGAATGTAAAGAAGTATACAGTAGTATATAGAGAGTTAAACAGGTGACAGTAGTATATAGAGAGTGTAAAGCAGTATACAGTAGTATATAAAGAGTAAAGCAGCATACAGCAGTATATAGAGAGTATAAAGCAGTATACAGTAGTACATAGAGAGTGTAAAGCAGTATACAGTAGTACATAGAGAGTGTAAAGCAGTATACAGTAGTATATAAAGAGTGTAAAACAGTATACAGTAGTATATAGAGAGTGTAAAGCAGTATACAGTAGTATATAAAGAGTGTAAAACAGTATACAGTAGTATATAGAGAGTGTAAAGCAGTATACAGTAGTACATAGAGAGTGTAAAGAAATATACAGTAGTATATAGAGTGTAAAGCAGTACACAGTAGTGTATATAGAGAGTGTAAAGCAGTATACAGTAGTATATATACAGAACACCTTCCTAATATTAAGTTGCACCCCCTTTTTCAGCCTGAATTCTTGGACTCTACAAGGTGCCGAAAGTGTTCCACAGGGATGCTGACACATGTTGACTCCAATGCTTCCCACAGTTGTGTCAAGTTGTCTGAATGTCCTTTAGGTGGTGGACCATTCTTAATGCACACGGTAAACTGTTGAGATTAAAAAACCCAGCAGCATTGCAGTTCTTGACACACTCAAACCGGTGCGCCTGGCACCTAGTACCATACCCCGTACAAAGGCACTCAAATATTTTGTCTTGCCCATTCACCCTCTGAATGGCACACATACACAATCCATGTCTCAATTGTCTCAAGGCTTGAAAATCCTTCCTCCCCTTCATCTACACTGATGATTGAAATGGATTTAACAAGTAACACCAATAAGAGATCATAGCTTTCACATGGTCAGTCTATGCCATAGAAAGAGCAGCTGTTCCTAAAGTATAAAGCAGTATACAGTCGTATGTAAGACACCACACTTGACATTGCCATCTGTGACTGACCTTTAGCAATGACTGATACATTGATTATTGGAGTGTGTGTTTGAATCATGGTTGTCCTCAATTGATGTTCTACTATATAGCCATACCAGAGACTGCCTTTCTCCATGTCTAACCATCGATGCCCCCCTCCTCTCAAGCCATATCAGAGACTGCCTTTCTCCCTGGCTAACCATCGATGCCCCCCTCCTCTCAAGCCATACCAGAGACTGCCTTTCTCCCTGGCTAACGATCGATGCCCCCCTCCTCTCAAGCCATACCAGAGACTGCCATTCTCCCTGGCTAATCATTGATGCCCCTCTCCTCTCAAGCCATAGCAGACTGCCTTTCCATGCCACCTCTGTCTGAAGCTGACCAGACACCATTCACATTCCATTTTGATAATTAGTTGTAACTGTTTTTTTGTTTTGGCTTCTCAAGTGCTTTGAGATAAGATTTTGTAATCGAAAGTGCTATATAAGCTAAATAACTTATTTATTGTGCTGTGTTGTTGTTCCCAGGTGATCCTGAAGGGCGAGCGCGGGCGCGGCCGGAGCGGAGAGATGGCCGTGGATGACATCACCTTGAGAAAAGGTTCCTGCACTGAGGAGCACAATCTGAGAAGACATTAATACACACAGCAGAGAGAGACAGAGATGGAGAGAGAAAGAACGAGAGAAGTGGAGAGAAGATAGAGCCCAGGGTGGAGCAGACTCTGATTGGACCCCCATAGAGGGTCCAAGAGCACCTCTGGGGAGAAGGGGCATTTCTCTCTGCCTGTCCACCAATAAGAAGACCGCACCAAACTTGTCCACCAACAAGAGGACTGCACCAAACCTGTCCACCAATAACTAGACTGCACCAAACCTGTCCACCAATAACAAGACTGCACCAAACCTGTCCACCAATAAGAAGACTGCCCCAAACCACAGGGGAGAAAGAGGGTCCGCCGTGTGATCCCCCACCACCCCTACCCACTCTCTCCAACTCTCCATCACCCGGTCCCTCACTATTAACCTGTGCATGCCCCTGGTAACCCTGGAAACGTCCCTGTGAGCACTGCCACCCAGCCAACCACACCGCCCAAAGGCCTTCATCGATGTTTCATCATCTTGCTTTCATATTTTAGTCAGAAGCCATATCTGATTGTTTGCTATTCATCATTTAGATTGTCTGACTGTTTTAACCTGCGTCGTGTTCGTTAGGTACCAAACAGGGAAAAACTGACTGAAACAGGGAGGGACTACGAGGGCTTGTCCAATAAGAAACAATTATTTACATTTTCCATTGCAGAGCATTTTAAAACATTTCCTGTTCTGTGCCCTAATGAACGCGACCCAGGGACAACAAGAGAAGACACCAACCTGTAATGATAATGGGGAGAATGAAAAATCCAAACCCTGCTCAGTTTATTTAGACAAATCAAATTCTGTAAAACTAGTGCTGAGGCACTCGTATGTTACTATTGCTACAACCGTACGCAAGTTCACATGATAAGCCATTATGATAAAAACAAATTCTCCCACTGCAAGATTTGTTTTATTTTAATGGATTATTTCCAAGACTTTCTGAAATGGGTCTTGGAGAAGTGGCGTATGAATTCTGAATTTTAAAATTGACCGTGATTTCTCTCTATGTGCTTTGTTCTATTAAGTGCAAGTTGGTTGTACTGGCGATGACAGTATCAACGATTTCTGGCTCTCACCCAGTGTATTATTGTAAATGTAGTCGTGTGTACATATTCTAGAACACTTTCATGCTCATATTAAGCTGTGTGGTTTATACGTTTATGTAAATTCAGACTTAAGTATTAATTGGAGTTGAAAAATGTATGGTTTTCGTTTGTTTCTATAATTCAAGATCAATATATGGATAAACATTTGAACCTTGTGGGAATACAAGGCTGTTTACAGTACATAAATTACCATATCTGTTCATGTTTTATGTTGAATTACTAGATGGCTTCCTCAGTAGTTTTTTAACGTTTCGCAGTACACAGTTGCATTATTGTGTCATCTGCCATAATGAAGGTTCTGATCTGTTGGAAATTCAAACTGTACTATATGCATGGATCAGTTCACCAAATTCTCATATACTCAGCCAATTATGTAAATAAAAGGACATTGACTGATACATGTTTGACTAAGCGTGTCATTGTCATGTTGTCTTTGTCTTTTCTGTGTGACGCACTTTCACATAAAATCTAAAACAAAAAAGCAACGCTTTAAGTGAGAAGTAGGCATTTGTCTGAAGCCAAAAATTCACATGAGCACCACAATGACCCCTCCACCCATGTTCCACTAAGGTTTTCCGCCACATAGCTTTGACCTACTACAGTAGCTATGTCGCAAAGGAGGTTGGTGGCACCTTAATTGTGGAGGACGGGCTTGTGGTAATGGCTGGAGCAGAATTAGTGGACTGATATCAAATACATCAAACACATGGATTCCATTCCATTCCCTCCGTTCCGGCCATTATTATGAGCTGTCCTCCCCTCAGCAGCCTCTTGTGCTATGTTGGTTTATTGTACTTCAAACAATGTGTATGCAGGTTGCTTAGGATTCAAACCTTCTCAAAGAGCCTCATTTATACTATTTGAGGAGGTGTGCCAACAATAATGTAATTTGTACCACATACAAGTTCAAGTATTGGATTCTTCACACACCACACTAATCCCATTCCACTACCTTTTCAAGCTTTTTTTAATTACATGAAAGGAAGCTTTGCTTTTATACTTACAATACCATCATGCTTGATTGAGCAAGCTGTTTTGTCTTGTAGTAATGTGGTGCCTGCCTGTATTTCCATAAACCATTATTTTAGCAATACATTTTACATTTACATTTAAGTTATTTAGCAGACGCTCTTATCCAGAGCGACTTACAAATTGGTGCATTCACCTTATGATATCCAGTGGAACAACCACTTTACAATAGTGCATCTAAATATTTTAGGGGGGGGGGTTAGAAGGATTACTTTATCCTATCCCAGGTATTCCTTAAAGAGGTGGGGTTTCAGGTGTCTCCGGAAGGTGGTGATTGACTCCGCTGTCCTGGCGTCGTGAGGGAGCTTGTTCCACCATAGGGGTGCCAGAGCAGCGAACAGTTTTGACTGGGCTGAGCGGGAACTGTGCTTCCTCAGAGGTAGGGGGGGCAGCAGGCCAGAGGTGGATGAGTGCAGTGCCCTCGTTTGGGTGTAGGGACTGATCAGAGCCTGAAGGTACGGAGGTGCCGTTCCCCTCACGGCTCCGTAGGCAAGCACCATGGTCTTGTAGCGGATGCAAGCTTCAACTGGAAGCCAGTGGAGAGAGCGGAGGAGCGGGGTGACGTGAGAGAACTTGGGAAGGTTGAACACCAGACGGGCTGCGGCGTTCTGGATGAGTTGTAGGGGTTTAATGGCACAGGCAGGGAGCCCAGCCAACAGCGAGTTGCAGTAATCCAGACGGGAGATGACAAGTGCCTGGATTAGGACCTGCGCCGCTTCCTCTGTGAGGCAGGGTCGTACTCTGCGAATGTTGTAGAGCATGAACCTACAGGATCGGGTCACCGCCTTGATGTTAGTGGAGAACGACAGGGTGTTGTCCAGGGTCACGCCAAGGTTCTTAGCACTCTGGGAAGAGGACACAATGGAGTTGTCAACCGTGATGGCGAGATCTTGGAACGGGCAGTCCTTCCCCGAGAGGAAAAGCAGCTCCGTCTTGCCGAGGTTCAGCTTGAGGTGGTGATCCGTCATCCACACTGATATGTCTGTCAGACATGCAGAGATGCGATTCGCCACCTGGTTATCAGAAGGGGGAAAGGAGAAGATTCATTGAGTGTCGTCTGCATAGCAATGATAGGAGAGACCATGTGAGGATATGACAGAGCCAAGTGACTTGGTGTATAGCGAGAATAGGAGAGGGCCTAGAACAGAGCCCTGGGGGACACCAGTGGTGAGAGCACGTGGTGCGGAGACAGATTCTCGCCACGCCACCTGGTAGGAGCGACCTGTCAGGTAGGACGCAATCCATGCTTGGGCCGCGCCGGAGATGCCCAACTCGGAGAGGGTGGAGAGGAGGATCTGGTGGTTCACAGTATCAAAGGCAGCAGATAGGTCTAAAAGGATGAGAGCAGAGGAGAGAGAATTAGCTTTAGCAGTGCGGAGAGCCTCCGTGACACAGAGAAGAGCAGTCTCAGTTGAATGACCAGTCTTGAAACCTGACTGATTTGGATCAAGAAGGTCATTCTGAGAGAGATAGCAAGAGAGCTGGCCAAGGATGGCACGTTCAAAAGTTTTGGAGAGAAAAGAAAGAAGGGATACTGGTCTGTAGTTGTTGACATCGGAGGGATCGAGTGTAGGTTTTTTCAGAAGGGGTGCAACTCTCGCTCTCTTGAAGACGGAAGGGACGTAGCCAGCGGTCAAGGATGAGTTGATGAGCGAGGTGAGGTAAGGGAGAAGGTCTCCGGAAATGGTCTGGAGAAGAGAGGAGGGGATAGGGTCAAGCAGGCAGGTTGTTGGGCGGCCGGCCGTCACAAGACGCGAGATTTCATCTGGAGAGAGGGGGGAGAAAGAGGTCAAAGCACAGGGTAGGGCAGTGTGAGCAAGACCAGTGGTGTCGTTTGACTTAACAAACGTGGATCGGATGTCGTCGACCTTCTTTTCAAAATGGTTGACGAAGTCATCCGCAGAGAGGGAGGAGGGGGGGGGGGAGGGGGAGGAGGATTCAGGAGGGAGGAGAAGGTGGCAAAGAGCTTCCTAGGGTTAGACGCAGATGCTTGGAATTTAGAGTGGTAGAAAGTGGCTTTAGCAGCAGAAACAGAAGTGGAAAATGTAGAGAGGAGGGAGTGAAAGGATGCCAGGTCCGCAGGGAGGCGAGTTTTCCTCCATTTCCGCTCGGCTTCCCGGAGCCCTGTTCTGTGAGCTCGAAATGAGTCGTCGAGCCACGGAGCAGGAGGGGAGGACCGAGCCGGCCTGGAGGATAGGGGACATAGAGAGTCAAAGGATGCAGAAAGGGAGGAGAGGAGGGTTGAGGAGGCAGAATCAGGAGATAGGTTGGAGAAGGTTTGAGCAGAGGGAAGAGATAATAGGATGGAAGAGGAGAGAGTAGCGGGAGAGAGAGAGCGAAGGTTGCGACGGCGCAATACCATCCGAGTAGGGGCAGAGTGAGAAGTGTTGGAGGAGAGCGAGAGGGAAAAGGATACAAGGTAGTGGTCGGAGACTTGGAGGGGAGTTGCAATGAGATTAGTGGAAGAACAGCATCTAGTAAAGATGAGGTCAAGCGTATTGCCTGCCTTGTGAGTAGGGGGGGAAGGTGAGAGGGTGAGGTCAAAAGAGGAGAGGAGTGGAAAGAAGGAGGCAGAGAGGAATGAGTCAAAGGGAGACGTGGGGAGGTTAAAGTCACCCAGAACTGTGAGAGGTGAGCCATCCTCAGGAAAGGAACTTATCAAGGCGTCAAGCTCATTGATGAACTCTCCAAGGGAACCTGGAGGGCGATAAATGATAAGGATGTTAAGCTTGAAAGGGCTGGTAACTGTGACAGCATGGAATTCAAAGGAGGCGATAGACAGATGGGTCAGGGGAGAAAGAGAGAATGTCCACTTGGGAGAGATGAGGATTCCAGTGCCACCACCCCGCTGGCCAGATGCTCTCGGGGTATGCGAGAACACGTGGGCAGACGAGGAGAGAGCAGTAGGAGTAGCAGTGTTATCTGTGGTAATCCATGTTTCCGTCAGCGCCAAGAAGTCGAGGGACTGGAGGGTAGCATAGACTGAGATGAACTCTGCCTTGTTGGCCGCAGACCGGCAGTTCCAGAGGCTGCCGGAGACCTGGAACTCCACGTGGGTCGTGCGCGCTGGGACCACCAGGTTAGAGTGGCAGTGGCCACGCGGTGTGAAGCGTTTGTATGGCCTGTGCAGAGGGGAGAGAACAGGGATAGACAGACACATAGTTGACAAGCTACAGAAGAGGCTACGCTAATGCAAAGGAGATTGGAATGACAAGTGGACTACACGTCTCGAATGTTCAGAAAGTTAAGCTTACGTTGCAAAAATCTTATTGACTAAAAATACTAAAATTATACAGTACTGCTGGCTGGTGAAGTAGGCTAGCTAGCAGTGGCTGCGTTGTTGACTTTGTTTGAAAGTGTAGCTGGCTAGGTAACCTCGATAGTTTCAGTACTACACCACTATCATGATACAAAGGCAACTATGTAGCTAGCTAACATAAAACTAATCAAAGACGTTCCTTTGTAATGTATTTAGTTTCTACAATGCTGCTCGTCGGTAATCGTTGGCTAGGTTTGGAAGATGGCGTCGCGGGGGACGAAAATAGCTGGCTAGCTAACCTCGATAATTACTCTAAACTACACAATTATCAAACTATGACAAAGACAACTATGTAGCTAGCTAACACTACAATAGTCAAATCGTTCCGTTGTAATGTATTAGTTTCTACAGTGCTGCTAGTCGGTAAAGGTTGGCTAGCTAGCAGTGGGTTTGATGATGACTAGGTGTGTTGACTAAGTCTGGAGTCTGGAGAACGGCGTCGCGTCGCAGCGGACGAAAATAGCTGGCTAGCTAACCTCGATAATTACTCTAAACTACACAATTATCTTAGATACAGCCAGCAAAGACAACTATGTAGCTAGCTAACACTACACTAATCAAATCGTTCCGTTGTAATGTATTAGTTTCTACAGTGCTGCTAGTCGGTAGAAGTTGGCTAGCTAGCAGTGTTGACTGAGTTTGGAGAACGCGTCGCGGAGGACGAAAATAGCTGGCTAGCTAACCTCGATAATTACTCTAAACTACACAATTATCTTTGATACAAAGACGGCTATGTAGCTAGCAAAAAAAAATGCTCAGATCATCAAATCAAACCGTTGTAATGTAATATTACCTGCGGAGCGAAGTGCAGCACGACTACCAAAATATTTTTTGGGGTCAGTAGGTTCCCAACATAAGTGGTGGTGTGTTGGACACAGTCACTCATATATAGAGGTCTATTCATGGGTTGCATGTTTGTCACAATATTGTTTTGAACTCTCATTTTGGGTTGATGCCCGACTGAGCATTCTACTCAATGCATCGTCAATGAGCGCTGATGAAGATTTCCTCCAAAGTGCATTACAGTGGCTTGGAAATACAATGACATTCAAAAGGAGGCAAATAATTAGTAGGAAAACCTTTTGTCATAATTTTGTCGATCAGGAGCTTTACCGAGGCAGTCCCGTTAGATCTCTTATATACAGACAAGTTATATTTGCATGATTTAGCTAATTCGTTCATCATTAATGTTTGCTTCATTCATGTGACCGACCAATACTGGGTCATGCATGTGACAGACTAATACATCACGAGGCTTATTCTCTCTAAGCTGAGACCTTGAAACTGAGAGATATTTCATCCTCAAAACAAAAGTCTGGGAGTACTCCAAAATTGAAGCTACTAATAGTGAGGATTCGTTCAACTAGTCACTTGCATTAACACAGAAAACTGTTATTAGAAAAGCACAAACATAGAACACAGAAATGTAGAAATAGAAAAGCACCAACATAAAATGTTCCATCACATGGGAAAGACAAAGCATTTGAGTGCCTTTGAATGGGGTATGGTAGTACAGTAGGTGCCAGGCCCACCGGTTTGTGTCAAGAACTGCATATCTGCTTGGTTTTTCACACTCAACCGTTTCCCGTGTGTATCAAGAATGGTCCACCACCCAAAGGACATCCAGCCAACTTGAAACAACGCTGGAAAGCATTGAAGTCAGCATGGGCAGGCATCCCTGTGGAATGCTTTCGACACCTTGTGGAGTCCATTCCCTAACAAATTGAGGCTATTCTGAGGGCAAAAGCGGGCGCAACTCAATGTATATATATATATATATATATATTATATATATATATATATATATATATATATATATATATATATATACTGTATATACAGTACCAGTCAAAAGTTTGGACACACCTAC
The DNA here is from genome assembly GCF_965601325.2 of Salmo salar. Taxonomy (NCBI): domain Eukaryota; kingdom Metazoa; phylum Chordata; class Actinopteri; order Salmoniformes; family Salmonidae; genus Salmo; species Salmo salar. Next base: position 17,056,226 of record NC_138294.1, read on the forward strand.
TCATTCCAGGGTTATTTCATAAAACTATGAAATAACTCAGAGCCCCACCTGTTTTGAGCACCACACTATTAGGTAAAAGAATACATATATATATATATATATAATACATTTTTTGGGGGGGGGGCTTGCCTGTTTTGCTTGTTATTTTAGTATTAATACGTGATATTATCAGTTTGCAAACAATGTAAAAATAATAATAGTTGAGTTAATAAAGCCACATACAAACATGGTCTCCTTTTTGCTTTATTGAGTAAGGCAGCTCCAAAATGCAGGTGTTTCAGCCTAGCTCAGTGCTTTCTGTGGTGGTGGGGCTAGCCAGCAGAAAATACAGAGCATTGCTCTGGAACCCACCAGGTACAACCCTAAATCCGTAAACATGGGCACCCTCATAGACATTATCCTGACCAACTTGCCCTCCAAATACACCTCTGCTGTTTTCAATCAGGATCTCATTGCCTGTGTCCGCTATGGGTCCGCGGTCAAACGACCACCCCGCGTCACTGTCAAATGCTCCCTAAAACACTTCTGCGAGCAGGCCTTTCTAATCGACCTGGCCCGGGTATCCTGGAAATATATTGACCTCATCCCGTCAGTCGAGGATGCCTGGTTGTTCTTTAAAAGTAATTTCCTCACCATCTTAGATAAGCATGCCCCTTTCAAAAAATGCAGAACTAAGAACAGATATAGCCCTTGGTTCACTCCAGACCTGACTGCCCTTGACCAGCACAAAAACATCCTGTGGCGGACTGCAATAGCATCGAATAGTCCCCGCGATATGCAACTGTTCAGGGAAGTCAGGAACCAATACACGCAGTCAGTCAGGAAAGCAAAGGCTAGCTTTTTCAAGCAGAAATTTGCATCCTGTAGCCCTAACTCCAAAAAGTTTTGGGACACTGTAAAGTCCATGGAGAACAAGAGCACCTCCTCCCAGCTGCCCACTGCACTGAGGCTAGGTAACACGGTCACCACCGATAAATCCATGATAATTGATCATTTCAATAAGCAATTCTCTACGGCTGGCCATGCCTTCCTCCTGGCTACTCCAACCCCGGCCAACAGCTCCGCCCCCCCCCCCCCCTCGCCCGAGCCTCCCCAGCTTCTCCTTCACCCAAATCCAGATAGCAGATGTTCTGAAAGAACTGCAAAACCTGGACCCGTAGAAATCAGCTGGGCTAGACAATCTGGACCCTCTCTTTCTAAAACTATCTGCCGCCATTGTTGCAACCCCTATTACCAGCATGTTCAACCTCTCTTTCATATCATCCGAGATCCCTAAGGATTGGAAAGCTGCTGCGGTCATCCCCCTCTTCAAAGGGGGTGACACTCTAGACCCAAACTGCTATAGACCTATATCTATCCTGCCCTGCCTCTCTAAAGTCTTCGAAAGCCAAGTTAATAAACAGATCACTGACCATTTCGAATCCCACCGTACCTTCTCCCCTGTGCAATCCGGTTTCCGAGCCGGTCACGGGTGCACCTCAGCTACGCTCAAGGTCCTAAACGATATCATAACCGCCATCGTTAAAAGACAGTACTGTGCAGCCGTCTTCATCGACCTGGCCAAGGCTTTCGACTCTGTCAATCCCCGTATTCTTATCGGCAGACTCAATAGCCTTGGTTTCTTTAATGACTGCCTTGCCAACTACTTTGCAGACAGAGTTCAGTGTGTCAAATCGGAGGGCATGTTGTCCGGATCTCTGGCAGTCTCTGTGGGGGTACCACAGGGTTCAATTCTCGGCCCGACTCTTTTCTCTGAATATATCAATGATATCGCGATTCCCTGATCCACCTCTACGCAGACGACACCATTCTGCATACTTCTGGCCCTTCCTTGGACAACCTACAAACGAGCTTCAATGTTATACAACACTCCTTCCGCGGCCTCCAACTGCTCTTAAGCGCTAGTAAAACCAAATGCATGCTTTTCAACCGTTCGCTGCCCGTACCCGCCCGCCTGACTAGCATCACCACCCTAGACAGTTCTGACTTAGAATATGTGGACAACTATAAATACATAGGTGTCTGGCTAGACTGTAAACTCTCCTTCCAGACTCATATTAAACATCTCCAATCCAAAATCAAATCTAGAATCGGCTTTCTATTTCGCAACAAAGCCTTCTTCACTCACGCCGCCAAACTTACCCTAGTAAAACTGACTATCCTGCCGATCCTCAACTTCGGTGATGTCATCTACAAAATAGCTTCCAATACTCTACTCAGCAAACTGGATGCAGTCTATCACAGTGCCATCCGTTTTGTTACCAAATCACCTTATACCACCCATCACTGTGACCTGTATGCTCTAGTCGGCTGGCCCTCGCTACATATTCGTCGCCAAACCCACTGGCTCCAGGTCATCTATAAGTCTATGCTAGGTAAAGCTCCGCCTTATCTCAGTTCACTGGTTATGATAACAACACCCACCCATAGCACAAGTTCCAGCAGGTATATTTCACTAATCATCCCCAAAGCCAACACCTCATTTCCTCCTTTCCTTCCAGTTCTCTGCTGCCAGTGACTGGAGCGAATTGCAAAAATCGCTGAAGCTGGAGACTTATATTTCCCTCACCAACTTTAAGCATCAGCTATCTGAGCAGCTAACCAATCGCTGCAGCTGTACATTGTCCATCTGTAAATAGCCCACCCAATCTACCTACCTCATCCCCATAGTGTTTTTATTTACTTTTCTGCTCTTTTGCACACCAGTATTTATACTTGCACATCACCATCTGCTCATTTATCACTCCAGTGTTAATCTGCTAAATTGTAATTCTTCGCTACTATGGCCTATTTATTGCCTACCTCCTCATACCTTTTGCACACACTGTATATAGACATTCTTTTTTTTCTACTGTGTCATTGATTTGTTTATTGTGTTATTGTGTTATTGGCTTGTTTATTGTTTATTCCATGTGTAACTCTGTGTTGTTGTCTGTGTCACACTGCTTTGCTTTATCTTGGCCAGGTCGCAGTTGTAAATGAGAACTTGTTCTCAACTAGCCTACCTGGTTAACCTGTTAGGGTTAGGGGGCAGTATTGACACGGCCGGATAAAAAACGTACCCGATTTAATCTGGTTACTACTCCTGCCCAGTAACTAGAATATGCATATAATTATTGGCTTTGGATAGAAAACACCCTAAAGTTTCTAAAACTGTTTGAATGGTGTCTGTGAGTATAACAGAACTCATATGGCAGGCAAAAACCTGAGAAGATTCTGAACAGGAAGTGGCCTGTCTGACCATTTTTTGCCCTTCTTGATTATCTCTATCCAAAACAAGGGATCTCTGGCATGACGTGACACTTCCTACGGCTCCCATGGGCTCTCAGAAGGCGGGAAAAGCTGAACGATGTAATTCCATCCCCAGGCTGAAACACATTAGCGCGTTTGGCAAGTGCTCTATCAGAGGGCCATCAGACTGAGGCTCGTGCATGAGGGGATAGCATGCTTTTACTTTCACTCTCTTTGTATTAAAAAACGATTTCCCGGTCAGAATATTATCGCTTTTTTACGAGAAAAATTGCATAAAAATTGATTTTAAACAGCGGTTGACATGCTTCGAAGTACGGTAATGGAATATTTTGATTTTTTTTGTCATGAAATGCGCCATGCTCGTCACCCTTATTTACCCTTTCGGATAGTGTCTTGAACGCACGAACAAAACGCCGCTATTTGGATATAACAATGGATTATTTGGGACCAAACCAACATTTGTTATTGAAGTAGAAGTCCTGGGAGTGCATTCTGACGAAGAACAGCAAAGGTAATAACATTTTTCTTAGAGTAAATCTGACTTTGGTGAGTGCTAAACTTGCTGGGTGTCTAAATAGCTAGCCCTGTGATGCCGGGCTATCTACTTAGAATATTGCAAAATGTGCTTTCACCGAAAAGCTATTTTAAAATCGGACATATCGAGTGCATAGAGGAGTTCTGTATCTATAATTCTTAAAATAATTGTTATGTTTTTTGTGAACGTTTTCGTGAGTAATTTAGTAAATTCACCGGCAGTGTTCGGTCGGAATGCTAGTCACATGCTAATGTAAAAAGCTGGTTTTTTATATAAATATGAACTTGATTGAACAAAACATGCATGTATTGTATAACATAATGTCCTAGGGTTGTCATCTGATGAAGATCATCAAAGGTTAGTGCTGCATTTAGCTGTGGTTTGGGTTTATGTGACATTATATGCTAGCTTGAAAAATGGGTGTCTGATTATTTCTGGCTGGGTACTCTGCTGACATAATCTAATGTTTTGCTTTGATGAAGTTTTTGCATTTTTGAGGTATTTGAATATCGCGCCACGGGATTACACTGGCTGTTGAGTAGGTGGGACGCAAGCATCCCACCTAGCCCATAGAGGTTAAATAAAGGTGAAATGAATAAATAAAAACAGAGCATTGTGCCTGATTGGCTCAGTTTTCTGTCACTCATGGGACAGTACGTCATCCCCAATTCTAAGGTTAGAGCTCGAAGATTTTAGCCCCTTGGGTTCTGCCATAGAGTTGTATTAGAAGTGCCATCCAAGAAGGCTCAAGGTCACTTGCCACAGAAAGAATGACATCAAGTCACATTATATCTACAGTAGCTTTGATTGGACTGATTGGACATCATACTTTCAAAGTCTTAGCTAGCAGTCATTGTCAGTTGTCATCAAGTTGACCATTTTTAATCCTTGTCACATGAAGAGAAATAATGAAGAGAAATTATAGATAAAACGTATTGGTGTGGATCGGCCATTGTACATAAAGATTACACAACAAATTGGAAATCACAAATTGAACAATGAGTCGTTTGGAAGGAATCAGTGGCTAACTGCAAGTGTTGCAAAGAAACCACTAACGTTAGCCAGCTATTCAATGGAGTGGCTGTGTTTTTTTCTCTGAGTTCCCACCATAAATCTAGAGAATGCCAGACTTTGATGACAAAGTTTGATGACAAAATTTGCCAACAAAGGACTGCTGCGCCACCTTCACAAGGTGAGTCCAAAAATGTCTTGTATGCTGCATAAATGATGTAAAATGCAAGGGAGAAATGTATACTGTAACTAAGAAAGTAATACTAAGTGTATGTTGTGTAGTAATCTGTTAGTAGCCCATGTGCCTCACCCTAATAATTTGGTCTATTTTCACCAACGCGGTATTGTAAACACATCGTTCGTGGCCTGGTGTGTGCTTGTTTGGCTACTTTATTTTGTACAGCTTTGACAGTGCTACTGATAGTGGTTGTGGTGCTTGACTTGAAGGTGCAAATTCAGCACACACAACATTCTATAATATAGTTGTGTTATTTGACGTGTCAAATTAAAAGCTTATTTAACCAGTCAAATAGTGTTATATGACGTATCTTTTTTGACACGCAAAGACCCAAATGGTGTTCAATGTGCCTCACACTAATAATTTGGTCTATTTTCACCTCTTAATTTCGCCTACTGTTCTAACTTGGTGGTGCACAAATAGCCTATAACCTGTTTTAGAGAAATGTAATGATCGAATATTGTAAGAGCTTTCATTGTCTGTTTATATGCCCCATTTATTTATCCTACGGTTCTGACGTGTACAGGGAGTACACTGTAAGAACGGCCCATTTTCTGAATTCTGTCGCTGTAGAGTTCAAAAGTGCTGAACAAATAGTTATATTGATTACGTCTGTCGTCGCTTGTTCATTAATGTCTTCATCGAAATTACGGATTGCCTCTTATCCGCTTGTTGTCCTCTTATGCCATAGTTTATACATCTCAATTGTCAGTAGAAACCACATTTGTTTAAGCAAGTCAGCCAAATCAGCTATGTTTTTATGTGAAATGGGTTTGCTGGCATGCATACCGCTTTTTTATTTTCTTGCCCTATCAAGATTTACTTACTAAAATTGCCACTGCCTGTAATGCATTTAAATTAACAGGTGTGCCTTGTTAAAAGTTCATTTGTGTAATTGCTTTCCTTCTTAATTGAGCCAATCAATTGTGTTGTGACAAGGTAGGGGTGGTATACAGAAGAGCCCTATTTGGTAAAAGATCAAGTCCATATTATGGCAAGAACAGCTCAAATAAGCAAAGAGAAATGACAGTCCATCATTACTTTAAGACATGAAGGTCAGTCAATCTGGAAAATTTCAACAGCTTTAAAAGTTTCTTCAAGTACAGTCACAAAAACCATCAAGTGCTATGATGAAACAGGCTCTAATGAGGCCCGCCAATTGAGATGGTTTGGGATGAGTTAGACCGCAGAGTGAAGGAAAAGCAGTCAACATGTGCCCAGCATATGTGCAAACTCCTTTAAGACTGTTGGAAAAGCATTCCAGGTGAAGCTGGTTGAGAGAATAACAATAGTGTGCAAAGTTGTCATCAAGGAAAAGGGTGGCTACTTTGAAGAATCTAAAATGTAAAATATATTTGGATTTGTTTATCACTTTTTTGGTTACTACATGATTCTATAGGTGTTATTTCATAGTGTTGATGTCTTCACTATTATTCTACAATGTAGAAAATAGTAAAAATCTAGAAAAACCCTGGAATGAGTAGGTGTGTCCAAACTTTTCACTCGTGCTGTATATCTTTAAAACTAGTGTGTTAAAAAGCAGGCTTGGTCCTTTCCATGGACATTCAGGGACAAGGATGGAGATCAAAACTAATATATTCAATAAAAAGGCTCTTAAACATCCAGCAACTAAAATAATAACTATAAGGTAAACACACAAAGCAGAGATACAAAGTTACTATTTCTATCTTGGCTGCACGGACAGTAGTGTGCACGTGTATCACACTTATATCACTACACTTGTAACAACCTGAGCATTCCGAAACTTGTTTTGTATTGTGTCACCGGAGGTGTCTGACCTAAGATGACCATCATATAGGAAACTACACCCTGCTCTACAGGTCACCTGGCCTGAATTGCCTCATTATACACTGCTCAAAAAAATAAAGGGAACACTTAAACAACACAATGTAACAACAAGTCAATCACACTTCTGTGAAATCAAACTGTCCACTTAGGAAGCAACACTGATTGACAATAAAATTCACATGCTGTTGTGCAAATGGAATAGACAACAGGTGGAAATTATAGGCAATTAGCAAGACACCGCCAATAAAGGAGTGGTTCTGCAGGTGGGGACCACAGACCACTTCTCAGTTCCTATGCTTCCTGGCTGATGTTTTGGTCACTTTTGAATGCTGGCGGTGCTTTCACTCTAGTGGTAGCATGAGACGGAGTCTACAACCCACACAAGTGGCTCAGGTAGTGCAGCTCATCCAGGATGGCACATCAATGCGAGCTGTGGCAAGAAGGTTTACTGTGTCTGTCAGCGTAGTGTCCAGAGCATGGAGGCGCTACCAGGAGACAGGCCAGTACATCAGGAGACGTGGAGGAGGCCGTAGGAGGGCAACAACCCAGCAGCAGGACCGCTACCTCCGCCTTTGTGCAAGGAGGAGCAGGAGAAGCACTGCCAGAGCCCTGCAAAATGACCTCCAGCAGGCCACAAATGTGCATGTGTCTGCTCAAACGGGCAGAAATAGACTCCATGAGGGTGGTATGAGGGCCCAACGTCCACAGGTGGGGGTTGTGCTTACAGCCCAACACCGTGCAGGACGTTTGGCATTTGCCAGAGAACACCAAGATTGGCAAATTCGCCACTGGCGCCCTATGCTCTTCACAGATGAAAGCAGGTTCACACTGAGCACGTGACAGATGTGACAGAGTCTGGAGACGCCGTGGAGAACGTTCTGCTGCCTGCAACATCCTCCAGCATGACCGGTTTGGCGGTGGGTCAGTCATGGTGTGGGGTGGCATTTCTTTGGGGGGGGGGTCGCACAGCCCCCCATGTGCTCGCCAGAGGTAGCCTGACTGCCATTAGGTACCGAGATGAGATCCTCAGACCCCTTGTGAGACCATATGCTGGTGCGGTTGGCCCTGGGTTCCTCCTAATGCAAGACAATGCTAGACCTCATGTGGCTGGAGTGTGTCAGCAGTTCCTGCAAGAGGAAGGCATTGATGCTATGGACTGGCCCGCCCGTTCCCCAGACCTGAATCCAATTGAGCACATCTGGGACATCATGTCTCGCTCCATCCACCAACGCCACGTTGCACCACAGACTGTCCAGGAGTTGGCGGATGCTTTAGTCCAGGTCTGGGAGGAGATCCCTCAGGAGACCATCCGCCACCTCATCAGGAGCATGCCCAGGCATTGTAGGGAGGTCATACAGGCACATGGAGGCCACACACACTACTGAGCCTCATTTTGACTTGTTTTAAGGACATAGTAGTGTGGTTTTCCACTTTAATTTTGAGTGTGACTCCAAATCCAGACCACCATGGGTTGATAAATTGGATTTCCATTGATTATTTTTGTGTGATTTTGTTGTCAGCACATTCAACTATGTAAAGAAAAAAGTATTTAATAAGATTATTTCTTTCATTTAGATCTAGGATGTGTTGTTTAAGTGTTCCCTTTATTTTTTTGAGCAGTATAGTTTAAATTAACAGCACCTGGGCTGCACCAGGGGCTTTGGCGCACAGGTCAGAAAGAACGATGGATCGTCCATATTATGGTGAGAGGAATGGCGGGAGCAGGTGCAGACGTGGATCTTGAATCTGATGACGGTGGAATAGTGGACTGGACTATTGTCCAAAGGATTGCAAAAAGGAGCAAGGTTATTTTAGAAAACAAAATGTTGAGTTCTGATAATCTACCTTCTTACATGTTAGGAATATGGTTTGTAGAAGAAAAGCAGATGACCCAAATACCAAACTTGAACCCGTTTGAGATACCTAAACTGTGGAAAAAGTATTCGGTAAAGTTTGAGCGAGTAGTGGGCTAGTTTTGATTTGTTCTACTTCTGCAGAGCAGAAAGAGTGTGTGTTTTGAGAAGCATGCCATGTCGTGGGTAGCTCTTTGGATCAGGGCACCCGTCAAGGGGGTCAAGCGGGTAATTTCGGGAAGTTGATGTTAAAGAAATGAAGTATATCTCTGGAGTGGTTGATGCATGTCGTATGAATTGAGTGGTAAATCGATGAAAAGTGAAGAGTATCTGTTATTTCATTTTTTTAAGCGTCCCTCCCTACCCAGATGATGTTGGGATATATGAATTATCATGTAAGAGTGTTTGTCCCAAGAGGGATGCAGTGTGATCACTGTCAAGCTTTTGTGCATGTGGAAAGGGTCTGCAGAATGGAAAAGCCAAGATTTACATGTTGTGGAGGAGACCATCTAATGTGTTGTAGAAGTGAGGAGAATGTGAAGTGTTGCAATTGTGGTGGGAACCATGAGGCGACGTCTTTGGAGTGCACGACGAGGGTGAAGGAGGATGAGGTGCCTAGAGTCAGTGCTAATCAGAGCATCTCATATGCATTCTGATTGGCTGGACCTGGCTCCCAAGTGGGTGGGCCTATGCCCTCCGAGGCCCACTCATGGCTGCGCCCATGCCCATAGATTAGGGCCTAATGAATTTATTTATATTTACTAATGTCCTTATGAACTAACGCAGTAAAATCGTTGAAATTGTTGCACGTTGCGTTTATATTTTTGTTCAGTATAGTTCAACATACAGCCATTCTATGTAAACTTGCAAATGCAATCTACATGTAATATCCTGCTACAGTATGAAAGTTGCACAACATTTCGTGTTTTGACTTCAGATGTTATTGATTTGGTAGCAATAATAACAATTACAGCTATCACAAAGAGCTTACAAATTGCTGTAGCAAATCTTACTTTCATCTAAACACCATTATTATTCCAATTTATTCCCAAAACAAAGGTTGCTCCTAAATGAATATCTTTTGAAGTTAGTGTGCAAAATAAAGCACAGGTTTGGGCTGCATGGACCATGAACATAGGGACAAGGATGAAGATAAAAACGAATACTTTATTTAATGAAATCGAAAAGCTCTTGATCAGCCAACATATAAAATAATTTCTTACATAAGGCAAACACACAAAGCAGAGGTACAGCTACTATCTCTATCTTGGCTGCATGGACAGTAGTTTCCTTCTGGCTCCCCATACTTTTATTGAGTGGGTTCAATTGAGAGCTACACTGCTAATAAATCAAGAACATCACTTGCTCTCAGCAGCAAGGCACTATGGGATGTAGGTAGCGGCCATTTTGAAGTTTACTCCCCACACTGCCCTTTTAGAGGAAGGGAGCTGCAGATGAAAGATGTTACCCTTCCAAGGCTACCTGTCCACAGGGGAAGTACACTGGATCTCCTGGTCTAGCTGGAAAATGAAAGGCCACATACTACTTTGTATGCAAGGTTAGGTCAAAGACAGTTCAGTATGAAGATAGGCTAAAACTGCTTCTCCAATAGAAATCCCTGATCACACTTTGAGGGGATGTCATGGTGACGTTGGGTCTAATGGTCGTCTCGTGCTGAACTGTGCATGTGCAGGGTGTCAAATCAAAGTCGATCATTCGATAAAAAGTTGTTAAAAACGTGTCAGTTTGTCACTCACAAGGTTGGAGTAATAACAAGTTCAACTACATAAGACATTGGTTCAAATCTAGGTTGTGCCTTTAAAAAAGTGAACTTCTCGATCTTGGCCAGCTCTGGTAATATGCCTCTCAGACACCTGTATTGAGACTTCCTAAATCCTAACAAAGATGGTGGATACAGTGCATTCGGAAAGTATTCAAACCCCTTGACTTATTCCACATTTCGTTACGTTATAGCTGTCGTGTCTTTGGCTATGCCGGATTAAGTGATATGACATGCTATTCTATAAAATCCTTTCTCTGTAATTAATATTACCTGATTGAGCTAATCATGTAAATGTAATAAACTAGAAAGTCGGGGCACCACGAAAGAGTGTTTATAGAGCTGTTATCTTCCGAATAAACTCTGAAAGACCTAGTAATATTTTACATCAATAGCAGTCAATATTAATCGTCACCTTATTTCAGTCTCATCTGAAAGTTGTAAATTCTTGGTTATCTTCACAAACCCTGGCTAACAAGTTGAATCAGCAATACAAAAATGGGTTTAATTATTTATTTACTAGATTTATTTACTAAATACCTAACTAATCCAGTGTGGCTCAGTTGGTAGAGCATGGTGTTTGCAACGCCAGGGTTGTGGGTTCGTTTCCCACGGGGGACCAGTACGGAGAAAAAAAATGTATGCATTCACTACTGTGCATTCACTATGTATGCATTCACACTCGCTCTGGATAAGAGCATCTGCTAAATGACTAAAATGTAAATTACATATACATGGAATGTAAATTATGTCATACAGAAAACGTCCCTGGTGGACGGAACCTGTATGATGGCTTGTTACACAAAGAGAGGGGGTTGGGCTTGAATGAAAGAGCGGGAAGACTGAGGAACAAAGGGAGAAGCTGTGCTATTGTAAATACAGTATCTTATGCATTCTAAATTACCGTCCATTTGGAAAAGGAAAATGCTATAAATATTTACCCTGAGCTGCGCTTCGGTAGGTTCGTCGTAGATGCTGGCCGTGTTGGCCAACAGAGATCTTCCTGTCCTCGGAAGAATGTCTCTGGTGGGAAATTGGATACGTTGTAGTATCTTCGTTGTGTGTTAGACTGGATACGTCGTCCGTCCTTTCCTAGCCCACGTTTACAGCTGCTGTTGCTAACTCAACGGCTAGGATGTCTCACTGTAGTGAATAAGAGTTCAAAGTTCATACCATTCACAACCAAAGCTCACGCTGAGGTTGGCTTAGTTCTGTAGTTGACATGTTAGTCCTTTTTAACATATGGACCGTCGTCCTATCGTCCTCGGAACAGGTTGCATTTTCGTCAAGGGCTTATATAGTGGAGGGAGAGAAGGGTATGTTTCATAGTTTATAACCCATGTCTCTTCACAGGGGTGGGCCACTGATTGAGCAGGGCTCCAACCTTATGAAAACCCAATTCTCTCATTTGGAAGCTAAAATTACATTTCATCTTTTCACAAATAGTTTAATTTAACTGCATTTAAATTGAACAACAATTCCATGTGAATCTGCTGTGTAGACTTTCCAAGATACCGTTTATGTCATCCTGTCATCAGTCATAATGTCTCAGATGACAACCGAACTGACATCATATTCATTAAGTACCAACGCATATTTTCAACTGGTTCTATTACCGAAATATGTTTCCTTTCCCCCCACTTGTTTGATGTACCCAGACTCTCTATGTTTAACAAAGGCTATTCAAGAGTCCTTCAGTAGAGTCAGAGAGAGAGGGAAGGGAGAAAGGTATTTATGGGGGGTCATAAACCTTACCCACAGGCCAATGTCATGACATAGCTTTACTCAAAAATTGAGTAAATCTTTTTTTCTTTCATCAATCTACATACAATACCCCATAATGACAAAGCGAAAACAGGTTTTTAGAAAGTTTAGCAAATGTATTTTTTTTAATAACAGAAATACCAGACAACATGCTTTGAGATTTAGCTCAGATGCATCCTGTATCTATTGATCATCCTTGAAATGTTTCTACAACTTGATTGGTGTCCACCTGTGGTAAATTCAATTGATTGGACGTGTTTTGGAAAGGCACACACCTGTCTATATAAGGTCCCACAGTTGACAGTGCATGTCAGAGCAAAACCCAAGCAATGAGGTCAAAGGAATTGTCCGTAGCGCTCTGAGACAAGATTGTGTCGAGGCACAGATCTGGGGAAGGGTAGCAAAAAGAATCCACAGCATTGAAGGTTCCCAAGAACACAGTGGCCTCTATCTTTCTTAAATGGAAGAAGTTTGGAACCACCAAGACTCTTCCTAGAGCTGGCCACCCGGCCAAACTGAGCAATCGGGGGAGAAGAGCCTTGGTCAGGGAGGTGACCAAGAACCCGATGGTCACTCTGACAGAGCTCCAGAGTTTCTTTGTGGAGATGGGAGGACCTTCCAGAAGGACAACCATTTCTGCAGCACTCCATCAATCAGCATGGCGCATGGTGAAGCATGGTGGTGGCAGCATCATGCTGTGGGGAAGTTTTTCAGCGGCAGGGATTGGGAGACTAGTCAGGATCGAGGGAAAGATGAATGGACCAAAGTAAAGAGAGAGATCTTTGATGAAAACCTGCTTCAGAGCGCTCAGGACCTCAGACTGGGGCGAAGGTTAACCTTCCAACAGGACAACGACCCTAAGCACACAGCCAAGACAAAATAGCTGTGCAGTGACGCTTCCCATCCACCCTGTGAGAGCTTGAAAGGATCTGCAGAGAAAAATGGGAGAAACTCCCCAAATACAGGTGTGCCAAGCTTGTAGCATCATACCTTAGATGACTCAAAGCTGGAATCGCTGCCAAAGGTGCTTCAACAAAGTACAGAGTAAAGGGTCTGAATACTTATGTAAATGTGATATTTCAGTTGTATTGTTTTATACATTTGCAAAAATGTAAAAAAAAACAGTTTTTACTTTGTCATTATGGGGTATGTAGATTAACCTCTATGGGACCGGCGGGACGAATTCGTCCCACCTACGTAACAGCCACTGCCAGCCTGTGGCGCGATTTTCAAAATCTTCAAAATCCTATTACTTCAATTTCTCAAACATATGACTATTTTACAGCCATTTAAAGATAAGACTCTCGTTAATCTAACCACACTGTCCGATTTCAAAAAGGCTTTACAACGAAAGCAAAACATTAGATTATGTCAGCAGAGTACCAAGCCAGAAATAATCAGACACCCATTTTTCAAGCCAGCATATAATGTCACCAAAACCCAGAAGACAGCTAAATGCAGCACTCACCTTTGATGATCTTCATCAGATGACAACCCTAGGACATTATGTTATACAATACATGCATGTTTTGTTCAATCAAGTTCATATTTATATCAAAAACCAGCTTTTTACATTAGCATGTGACGTTCAGAACTAGCATACCCCCCGCAAACTTACGGGGAATTCGCTAACATTTTACTAAATTACTCACGATAAACGTTCACAAAAAGCATAACAATTATTTTAAGAATTATAGATACAGACCTCCTCTATGCACTCGATATGTCCGATTTTAAAATAGCTTTTTGGTGAAAGCACATTTTGCAATATTCTAAGTACATAGCCCAGGCATCACGGGCTCGCTATTTAGACACCCGGCAAGTTTAGCACTCACCATAATCATATTTACTATTATAAAAATGTCATTACCTTTTGTTGTCTTCGTCAGAATGCACACCCAGGACGTCTACTTCAATAACAAATGTTGGTTTGGTCCAAAATAATCCATCGTTATATCCGAATAGCGGCGTTTTGTTCGTGCGTTCCAGACACTATCCGAAATAGTAAAGAAGTGTCGCGCGCTTGGCGCAATTCCTGACAATAAAATTCAAAGTATTCCATTGCCGTACGTCGAAGCATGTCAACCGCTGTTTAAAATCAATTTTTACGTCATTTTTCTCGTAGAAAAGCGATAATATTCCGACAGGGAATCTCCTTTTCGGCAAACAGAGGAAAAAATCCCAAAGGCGGGGGCGGTCGGGGTCACGCGCATAAGCTAGTGTCTCTTGATGGGCCACTTGAGAAAGGCGATAATGTGTTTCAGCCTGGGGCTGGAATGACGACATTCTCTTTTTTCCCGGGCTCTGAGAGCCTATGGACGACGTGGGAAGTGTCACGTTAGAGCAGAGATCCTTAGTAAATGATAGAGATGGCAAAGAAGTTCCAGAAATGGTCAGACAGGCCACTTCCTGTAAAGGAATCTCTCAGGTTTTGACCTGCCATTTGAGTTCTGTTATACTCACAGACACCATTCAAACAGTTTTAGAAAATTTAGGGTGTTTTCTATCCATATGTAATAAGTATATGCATATTCTAGTTACTGAGTAGGAGTGGTAACCAGATTAAATCGGGTATGTTTTTTATCCAGCCGTGTCAATGCTGCCCCCTAGCCCTAACATGAGGGAAAAAATTATTACATCATTTAAGAATAAGGCTGTAACGTAACAAAATACCTTTCGAATGCACTGTAAATGAAGACAGTTCACTTAGGTCGTTTCCTTTATTTATTTTTGTCAGTTCCTGTCTACTTAATTTGGACACCAATGCAATAACAGCTGAGTCTGGTCTACATAGTTCATTGACTTTCATTGATCCAGAAAAAAACAGCGAGTGGTGTCTCTCGCTCCCACTTCCGTCTCTGATCCTAATTGGATAGCCATGACCCTAGGGGATTGGAGTTGATGGCTATTTTAAGGTTCACTCTACTGATTGTGCCACACTAGACCAAAGTGTGTGATGATGATACAGAAGTCATTTTTTTCATGTTTATTTAACTACGTAAGTAAGTTAAGAACACATTTTTATTTTTACCTTGTCAGCTCAGGGATTCAATCCAGCAACCTTTTGGTTACTGGCCCAACTGTCTAACCACTAGGCTACCTGCCACCCCAAAAATCAAACGTTTAACCTTAAGCTGGCCTGAATATTTTGATTGAAATCACAAAAATATTTTTTGACCCTTCATCTACTTGTCTAGGTAGGAGTAATGAACTTGTAAAAATACAACCCAGTACAACAACAAAAAACGAGACATCTACAATGTTCTGGGTAAATTTGACCCGCACTTTGACCTTTATAACTCTTGAATGGTGTGTCCTAGAAACAAGCTGCTTCCTGCACAGAGCAACATTTATTGGAAGTGGAGTAAAGGTTAAATAAAACGGAGTTGCTGACGATCTGACTTTTCCCTGAACTTTTATTCTCCGGACTAAAGATCCTGAAGCTTCTGCTCATCACATTCTGTGCGTGTGTTAATTCTCTACTTTACCACAGTCCTTGCTCTGCTCTTAGAGAACAGGCTACTCTGGCGAATGGTGCTGTTTAATAAAGATGGATCAAAGCTGAATCAATGTCTGCAAGATCACATAATGAACCGACTATAATATCATAGTATTACATTACTGTAAGACATTTTTCTCTCATGTGGCCAAAACTTAATAGGTCCACTAGGCAAAATACACAGGTAGGTTATGCTACAATTAACACTATCTGCTCCACAATTCACACAATGTACATCATTCAAAACAACACTGTAGGATAGTTTGAAACACTGTATAACTCAAGAAGATCAAACTGATTGAGATTAAATGGTTGGTATGCAGATACTGCATGGATGTTTCACCGGTAAAACTTGAAGAATTATCCTTCTTGATTGACAGTGAGAAATGTGAAGGGAAGGAGATCTACATTTTTTTTTAAGAAAAGGTCTGGGAAAAGTCAGATCCTCAGCCATTTTGATAAGGGAAACTGTACTTACTGTAATTTCTGTTTACTGTATACTGGACCAAATTGGCCCAGAACATCAATCGTGTATAGTCTTTTCTAACATAATAGAAGGGTTAAGTAAAATATGATTTATAATATTTTTGTTTCAGTTCAAGTTCTAGTTCAAGTGCAACATGTATCTAACAATTGAACCAAAGTCAATTACGTAGGTTGCATTTATTAGGGCACACCGTAGAAAAAGGTTGTAAAACATGCTTCAACGGAAAATGAAAACAAGTGGTTCTTATTGGACAAGTCCAGGTAGTCTCTCCCTGTATCTGTGTGTTTCTTCCATTTGGTGCCTAATAAATATGACCACTGACTCATTTTACAGGGCCACACTGTTCTCCACATTGTTGGGATTCAGGTAGGTGTATGGCAAGGGCAAAGAGACATCCCTGCCTTGGATTTCAAAGTTGAATTTCTTCAGCACATCTCGAGTTTCGTGAATCAGTTCCAGAGGGGTCTTCTCGCTGAAGTGATCCTGATAGCCATTTCCAAGAGCAACCTAAGGAGGCAAGAGAGTTGATGAAATTTGAAATAACATGGACACTGTTGTTTCATGAACCACTGAGGATATTTTAATTATGACTACTAAGGAAACGATTTGATTGGGATTGTCATGAAATGTTTTAAAGTCATAGAATATACTTTAATACAGTTTCTCTCATATACTCACATAGTCAGTGGACTGCATGCTCAGAAGGTACACAACTGCCATGCCATTGACGGTGGTATTGATGTCAGGGAAGGTCTTCAGCATTGTGCTCTCAGTACACTGCCCCTTAGTGGTGGGAGGAGGCTGTTGCAGGGAGATGGGGAAGTTGGGCATCCAGCCGCCAAAATCAAACTGGAATGACAATGGCAAAATTGATCAAACTACTTTGCTTTTCCAATATAATACATCAGAAACACGGCAAACTAAAATCACACAATAGGTTTCATTACCTGTCCATTGTTGACTGCAGCATGTTGGATAGACACTGTGAAGATCACCATGGTGAGAAACTTGACCAGTTCTGTCACTGAACTGAAAGACTGAGGGATTCCTGCATGGAGAAGGTACAGTAAATCACTTCATTCAGACACTGTATTGACATTTTGCTAATTATCCGGGATATAGTTTTGGAATGTTAACCATGAAAGGGAAGTTGACCTAAAATCCTGAAATTCCCAAGTGATTCCATACATTGAAATTAATTTGGTGGAGTTTGCCCTCTCTCCCTCTCCAACGCAGACAGCTGCAAAAACTAGTCACATGATACATTATGTATCATTGTACACTGCTCGCTTTGCTTCGTTGTCAGGGAATGAGTCAATCAGAAATATATTAATTGTGTACAAATGCTTTGTTTTATTGAAACGTACAGCCGAATAAGCAATGTTTTTGTGGAATGGTAATTGTTATCTACCTAGCAACTACTTTGCTCTCTTCTGATTGGTCAGATGTTTGTTAATTGTTGTAAGCTAACAGGAAGTATTTTTCCATGGACATTGTAGATACTTTCACCAGATAGCACAAGGATGAAGGACTCATCTGGACAGCTGGTAAGAGCTAGCTACTATCTTTTTCTGAGAGATTTAGAGGATTACTGCAGTTTTTGTCACTTTTGCAAAAAATTGTAAGCTTATTTGCCAACTTTTTGCTGATTTCTTGGAACGTGCCTGAAACAGAATCTCTGAACAACAATAGCCCTGAACCTCTGGCTAATGCTAAACTAGCTGGACCATTAGACAATACTAATCAAGCTGGACCTTTGGACAATGCTATTGACTTTGTAGCCCCCCATCACTTCTCACGGCGCCTGAAAATGTACCTACCACCAGCTTTTCAGGGAGATGGAACCTAGGTTGTTTGCTTGCTGGTCTTGTCGCTTTGAAGTGGCTGTGCAGGCAATGTACAATCTGCCAGATATGGAGTTGGACCTGTGCTAGCCTCAGTATTGCCTACACACCTAGCTGATTCAGCATTCCTCTACTGGGACAGCCTTTCGCTAATGGTTCAGAAGACCTACTCTGTTATCAAGACCAAACTCAAGGAAGCCCTTGGCCCCAAGCACTCTCTTCCATTCTTTCTGACACATGTGATTGCTCGCCCTAGGAAGCCTGGTGAGAGCTTGGATGTGTACATTGCTGACATCACTCGTTGGTTCTGGAGGCCTTCCCAGACTATGACCTCAAGGCACAGGAAGGGGAGAAGTTTCGCCACTTTGCGGCCGGATTGGACCCAGCCTTGCAGGCAAAGATTCATGAAAATGGAGCGGAGGACATCGGTGATGCCCTGCTCGTCACAAGTTGCTTTGAAAGAACACGTGCAGCTCTCCAACTACATGCTGCATACCCGCCAGTGGCACAGACCCCAGACTAGGTTGCTATGGTTCGTTCTAATGACACGGATGAGAAGCTCCTTCATGCTCTGAAATAGCTGACTCTCACTGTGAATAGCCTGAAGAGTGAAATACGCCAGCTACAGGTGGAAAACCAGAACCTCACACAGTGTTTTGGCTTCTGGGCCGACAGGACATCCACCCCATCCAATGATGCTGCCAGAAGAGCACTCGGCTTCTCACCACACCATCAAACTCATCATCCATCATGAGCCTACTACTCACCTGAATGCCGTGGCCCAGAGTGTCACCGTCTGTAATTTATTGCCTCTCCAGAGTACTGCCAAGGCCAACGTGATTGGAGCTCTGATGGTGGAAGCTGTCGCTACTACTCTCTAGACTACCCACCAAGATTTCACTACCCAGACTACAGGCACCAGTCTGATGCAAGGGACAGATGACACAACAGCCCGAGTCCATATCCAAGGATAGAGGGATAGGTGAGCCCTCATTACAGGCGCAGTGTACACTTCCAGTCCCCTGACAGACATTAGGCAGTCTAACGTGTCTGGTTCCACACAGCAGGGAAACGATCACTAGTTGTTTGTTAAGGAGCAAACTTCAGCCAGTCAGAGCTCCCTGTTGACACCCCATGATTCAAAATTGAAAGTGACAAGATGGCTTCCACAGAGGGTGTTTCAGCTAACGTACTTGCCATCTTTGAGGGAATTGAAGTGTCTGCTCTTCTTGACACAGGATCAACCATTTCATCATAAGTGAGGATTTCAGAACTTCACATCCAGCTCTGAAAAGCGCCCCATGAAGACATCCTTTGCATTTGCTCACTCTGTCAATGGACAATGTATGGACATTCCCTGGACTTTGTCGGTATGCATTTCCCCTAGGGAAAGAACATCTCAAGCATGAGTTTCAAGTTGTCAGAGGGGCCCACCATTCAGTGATACTAGGCTTGGTTTCCTGCAACAGCAACATGCCCTACTGGATATCAGTTGTGGAAGACATGCTGTACCACATCACCTTCCCTGGATGTTGCTGCACCCTCTATGAAGATAGATGACTTGTCTCCATGCCGCTGTGCTGTTTGTTGCTACTTGCCAATCTTTTCAGTTTTACTTTTAATAACAGCTTCATCAAAATCTGAATTTAACACATTTAACAACTTATTTGTTTTTTCTTCGCTCTACTTCATTCAGCATTTTCACCCTGGATGCTTTATCTGGACATGGTTCTACAGGACCTCCACCAGCCGAAAAAGCTAAGTAGTAACATCTAACTGCAGTGGCTGTACTCATAATATACAGGAGAACTATCTCCTTATGGTGAGGATAGCCGTGTTGCAAGCCCAGCTTCAGATGCAATTGTTAGGCAAGGGCACCTGTGCCACCAGTAAGTACAGATAATAGTATAAATCCCTCTGCACAGTCTCCACAGCCGGACAATTTTCTCAAGGCTCCTGGAAAGAAATGCTGTCGGCATGCTCAACCGGTGTCGCTCATTCAGCCGCCAGAAACTTTAAACCGGTTCTCCCCATTAAGCAATGAGTCAGAGGCCGAGCCTTCTCAAGTCTCCCCTCCACCCGTTAAGGGTTCTGAGCTGCGGAAGACTCCAAACATTAGCTCTGACAAATTGAAAACCCTAGTCATTTGCGATGCCATTAACCGCAATATTAGACTTAAAAATGATCATCCAGCGATCATACACTGTTTAACAGGGAGCAGGGCTACAGACGTAAAGGCTAACCTGAAGAGGGTGCTGGCTAAGTCTAAAACTGGTGAGCATAGAGAGTATGGGGATATTGTTATCCACATTGGTACCAACAATGTTAGGATGAAACAATCATAGCTTCAGCGTGTAAATTCGCTAGAAAGATGTGTCGGCATCGAGTAATTGTCTCTGGCACCCTCCCAGTTAGGGGCAGTGATGAGCTCTACAGCAGAGTCTCGCAACTCAATTGCTGGTTGAAAACTGTTCTGCCTGCGGCTATGGAACCCTGACCTGTTCACCGGACCTGATGTGTGTGTGTTTCCCTCACTCTCTCTCTCTCCACACACACACACACACACACACACACACACACACACACACACACACACACACACACACACACACACACACACACAGCCAGAAGATGACTGGCCACCCATCAGAGCCTGGTTCCTCTCTTGGTTTCTTCCTAGGTTACTGCATTTCTAGGGAGTTTTTCCTAGCCACCATGCCTCTACATCTGCATTGTTTGGGGTTTTAGGCTGAGTTTCTGTATAGTGACGTGCTGATTTAAAAAGGGCTTTATAAATACATTTGATTGATTGAGACTAACTTTTCGTCCGCTCAAGTTCAGTCACTAAAATCGCTTCTCAAGAAGTACACAGACGTCTTCAGCAAGAGTTCAGAAGACCAAGGTCGAACAGGCCTAATAAAACGTTGTGTCCGCACAGGCAATGCAATGCCTGTCAAACAGCGGGCCTACTGTGTGACACCAGACCAAAGGCAGGAAATATAGAACCAAGTGGATAAAGTCTTGAAGACTGTTGTAATCGGAGGAAGCTACATTCTTTGGGCTGTGCCAGTAGTTCTGTCCCCAACAAGGACCGATCCTGGCCTTTCTGTTTGAATTACAGAAAGCTAAATATTGTGACCATCAAAAGATTCTCACCCACTGCCGCGAGTCAACGATGCCTTGGATGGGCTGTCTGGCTCCAACTGGTTTTCAACAGTGGATCTTCAGCATAAGCTTTGCACACCATGCTGTACTGCTAAATATGCTGACTGAAAATGTTCCATTCTAGTGGACTTAGGCATGCCAAGATGCATTATGTTTAGGGCAAATCCAATACAACACAAACTGAGTACCACTCTTCATATTTTCAAGCATAGTGGTGGCTACATCATGATGGGTATGCTTGTAATTGTTAAGGAAGTGGGAGTTTTTCAGGATAACATTTTTACAGAATGGACATAAGCACATGCAACATCCTAGAAGAAAACCTGGTTCAGTCTGCTTTCCGCCAGACACTGGGAGATTAATTTACCTTTCAGCAGGACAATATCCTAAAACACAAGGCCAAATCTACACTGAAGTTGCTTACCAAGAAGACTGTGAATGTTCCTAAGTGGCCGAGTGTTTTAATTTGCTATGGCAAGACCTGAAAATGGTTGTCTAGCAATGAACAACAAACAATCGGAGCTTTTATTTAACTAGGCAAGTCAGTTAAGAACAAATTATTATTTACAATGATGGCCTAGGAACAGTGGAGTAACTGTCTTGTTGAGGGGCAGAACGACAGATTTTTACCCCGTCAGCTCAGAGATTCGATCTGCAACCTTTCGGTTACTGGACCAATGCTCTAACCACTAGACTACCTGCCACCCGACGAGCTTGAAGAATTTGGAAAAGAATAATGGGCAAATATTGTACAATCCAGGTGTGCAAAGCCCTTACAGACTTACCCAGAAAGACTCACATCTGTAATTGTTGCCAAAGGTTATTCTAACATGTATTGACTCAGGGGTGTGAATACGTATGTAAAGTAGATATTTCTGCATTTCATTATAAATACATTTTCCAAAAAAAGTACATTTTTTTTCACACTTTGTGTTTGTGGTGCAGGATTACTTTTCAAAGTATGTCAACCTCTGTGCCATGAAAGACCAGCACTGTCTTTTCAAGAACTTTGTCAGCGAACATGGCGTACCAGAGACCTTGAACACTGACCAAGAACATCCGTTTGAGGCAGACATCGTCCGAGAACTTTGTCAGTTGCTGGGAGTTAAGAAGACCAGAACCAGCCCATATCATCCACAATGTGATGGGATGGTGGAACAATTTAAAATCGGACACTCATCGATCTCCTGACCAAGACACTGCCCCAACAGCCTGGTGACGAGGGCCTCAACCAACTTGCCCTGGCCTACAACACCAGCACTCCCTCTACAACAGATCTGACACATGGTTGAGAAGCGATGATGTCAGCCAAGCTACTGTTCCCCTCTGGACTGCAGCGGTCCATCTCTACACCGGGATTGCCAGCAGATTATACAGCTCAACTCACCGACATGGTCCAGTCTGCCCTTTGGATCTCCCACACAGAACAGAGAACATGCTCACTTTCAACCAAAATGCAACTACGACAAATGTCATACACATACCTCTACAACCCAGGAGACCTTGTGTGACTTAAAGACCCTACAATAGCACGTCAGAAGCTTTCACATAACTGGAAAGGTCCCTTTGAGGAGTGCCTTGGATCTACAGAAGAGGACCCTGGTGTAATCTACAGGATCAGGTACCTGCTGGACCAATCTACCAAGACCCAAGTGATCCACTAAAATCGTTTAAGACCGTACACCTCACCTGTACCCCGACCTGGAACGAATGAGCCTGTGGAACACTTTCTTGCACCTCCTCGACCACTGACCCTGACAGCCTTGTCAGGTGCCTTACCCTTCAGATCCTCAAGGCCTTGTGAGACATGGGAACACTAATTAATTACCTGAGATGTCCTTGGATCCCCCTGTGCCTCACCAGGCCCCTTGTCAGGACCCTTCTTGCCCAGCCCATCAGACATTGACCCACCTGACCCCTCAGTAGACCAGATGTCTACACCCCAACCAGCAGTACTGGAGCAAAGTTCATCTGAGCACCCAGGTTGCCGCCGAGTTAGTCTCTTAAGTGACAGGGGAGTCTATGTACTGAAGTGAGAAGTCTACAGATCTTTGGACCTCCAGCAGTATTATTTTTTTCTTATCGAATGTAGAAACGGGGACGTTTTTCTAGGGGGAGGGGGGAAGAAATGTAAGATTATTGTATGAGAGTTATTTTCTAAGCCACTGTTGTTAGTTCTACAGTGTGGTGAATTGGAATGGTAATTGATTATCTACCTTGCAACTACTTTGCGTTATTCTGATTGGTCAGATGTTTGTTAATTGTCGGAAGAGAACAGGAAGAATGGCAGTTCATGAATGCTTGTAACAGTGTTCAGTTAAAGATAAAAAAACAAAGAGTAATCAGTCTCCATCCAGTTTGTATCCACAGAGTCATCCATCCACCATTAAAACAACCATGAAATGACATTAGTTTCTGTAACTATGTTTCCATCCACAGCTTTTATGTAAGTCATACTGTATAAAAAAAGTAATGACAGCTGTGATGGAAACAGGAAGTTTCGGTACAATTACAATAAATGACGACAGATCATTTGTTCGTTCGACATTGTGGGATATTTGTGTGTCGGTCAAATTAATTATGCAAGAAATGGCAGTGTAAATATCTTTTGTGCAAATATTGATATAATAACCATCATATCCAAGAAAACTTGGAGTCACGCAATGATATGGTGTTCGGTCCACTACGACTTGGTTACTGTGGGAAGTTTATAGAGCTGCAACGGGCCGGACCTCGCTTTCCGTGGTTATGGTTCCAGGAACTGACACAGCCACTCATTTTTAGCATACACATTTCAGCAACATGCTACAGATGAAATAAGTTATGATGAACTTCCCAGGGTGGTGAAAGTGCACGGTGATGAGCTTGATGCTACTTATTATCAAGGGGTTTATTCTGGTGACATGATGATAGATGCTTGACTGCCGTTTGACAAATAAAAATCCATAATAATCTCATAATGTAGACTACCCCCATCCTCACTGTATCTGCCAGCTGTTGGCTAGAGCGCACGTGGCAAGACCAGAGTAGGCACATTTGCTATATAACGCAACAGTTTGTGACAAAACTATCGATAGAGATAAAAATGTGATGGAAACACATTGAACTTGAGATTTTTTTTAAAACTTGTGAAAAAGTACATTTTGTCATCATGCACTGATTTTTATCTGCAACAAGTCCATTTGGTGGAAACACCACTGGTGGGAAAATTTGAAAAAAGATTTTAGAATATTCACATGAAAATCTGATGCCAATTGGTTTCAAACCTACAGTAGATACTGTATGGAATCACTTGGAATTTTCTGGATATTACGTTTCTGGATATTACATATTATCAGAAACATTCATCAACAAATCAGATCTGTACATTTGTATTGCACTGATGTAGACTTATGATTAAGAGTTGAGAAAGAGCTAGTGTGTCTTTTAAATGAGAAAAGTGTAACCTGTGCTGGTTTCTGCCAGGAACCCATGGAAGAAGATATCCTTGATCCAGTTCTGCAGTTCACAGTCCTTCTGGACGTCTGAGTCACAGGTGTAGTAGTGACTAATCACTTTCTGAACAAACCTATACAAAACCACATGACAACATCCGGTATTAGCAAAACACTATGACAAAACACAGGGCTGTTCCACCAGTTAGGTGCTTATGAGTAGTGTAACTTGGTGATTTTAATTTCACCTAATTTTAACATTGTCATAAAGAGCACATGTTAAACTTAATAAAAAAAATATATCAGAGGTTTAATAAAAGTAAAAATATTATAGTAAATGCCTATGAAGTGTCGAACAAAGTAACAGGGTTAACCGTAAGTGTTTTGACGATTTTCTCTTAAATCAGCTATAAATCTCACGGTGACAGGGAATGGAAGCTTGTTCTGTGCAACAGGGAGGGGCAATTGCATTTTTATTTAACTAGGCACAGACGACAGCACAAAGGGCAAGAAGGTAGAGACAACGATACATCACGCAAAGCAGCCACAACTGTCAGTAAGTGTCCATGATTGAGACTTTGAATGATGAGATGGAGCTAAAACTGTCCTGTTTGAGTGTTTGTTGCAGCTCGTTGCAGTCGCTAGCTGCAGCGAACTGAAAAGACGAGCGACCCAGGAATGTAAGCTTCATTTAAAAATAATAATAATTGTGAAAACATTTCTAGCCTGTCTGTCTATGGGTAACTGGGTTGAAGTGTTATGCTTTTGACATCTAGTCAAATGGTTATGATTTGACTAGATGTTCAATGTTTCTTTACGAAAAAAATAGTTAACAAAAAATTGTTTCACCATTTTAAAAAGAGTTCAGTTCACTTAACAGGATTGACCTTAAAATTAGGAACCGTTTTTTTTTTACTTAATTGATCACTAATCATGTGAAATATATAATAATCTTCAGATATTACTTTGTCAAAGCAATAAAATAACTAAAACTTTAAAATGATGGTGAAAAGTTGTAGAAATGTTGAGGTTAAGTGGGTAAAATATCTTCCTAGAAGTCACAGAGGATGCACAGAGGGACATGTTAAAATGCAGAATTTTTTCACTTTAGCAACACTTTATTCATATAAAAAATATAATTTTTTCCATGAGGTCTATTTAATATAGCTTTAATATAACAGGCTTTAAAAATATCAAAGGTACACAAAAGGCACTCATTTCATGGAATGACCCAGCACTGATATTATGGGCTACATTGTCATCGTGCAAAAGAGCACAAATCTTTGCAAAAAAGACCGTAAACCTCATTATAATCTGGCAGCATGATTTACTTTGGAGGAAGGAGTAGACCAGAGTTAACTAGAGTTTAGTAAACTGAGCAAAAATGTAGCTGCATGAACTAGCCTCCTTATAATGCACAAATCTAATTGTGCTGTCAAATTGACAGATCTTGGATTTTTTTCACCACAAAACTCAAGAGACCTGTACACAAACTACCTGTGAACGATGGCCCACAGCTTGAGTCCATCTTCCCTGTAGAAGAAGTTGGGGATTGACTCCAGACCACGTGCAATGATGTCCTCCGGCATACAGAGGGAGCTGTAGGTCAATGAGGCCACCGCTTTCTTCAGGAACTCCATCATCCCTGGACCTCCTACACTGGCATTCTTCAAGATGGGTTAAAGGGAGAGTTCACCTTTTTTTAATCATGGCATAATCTATTTCACAGAGAAAAAAAATATCCACCCTTGTCTAATTGTATTTTGTTTTATTTGACAGTATTTATTATTATTTTTACTAAAATGTGCTGTTTCCATCAAGCCTGTTGGGTAATTCAGCCACATAAAATGGTTGGATGGAAACATGGTTTATGTAACCAGTGAGAAAAACCTAGCACTTCTCCCCTTGTGTCATATAATAGGACATGCAGTTGGGTTCTAATGGCGATCAGTGTTTTAAATATCAAATAGGGTTATCGGAGACAGAACTTGTTAATGACAGACGCCAGGGCAGCTCTGTGGTTTAAGCGACAAAGACAGGTTGCCTGATATCACAAAAATTATGCACACGCATCGATGGGGCAGATGGCTGTGTGGTATGAGTCTGAACGGTCAGATAGCTAGCAACAATGACAAGAAGCTACCATGTGGGGAATCGCAGGTGGCTTGTTTCAGCTAGTTTTATTTTGTCCTTGATAGCATGTCTTGTTTTGAGGTGTTTTAACTTATCACATCTATACTAATATGGCTATGCTAATATGGCTACAATTCTCTAACTAGCTAACCAACAACTGTAACGATATATTTGAGAGACAAGTGCTTATTGTGCAAATGTATTTATGTTTTCAATAAACGTTTGGAGACAAAATATAGTTAAAGTTGTCAATAATCCTTTGGCGTTGACAATTGTTTTGCCCTCAAATTGCGCATGCATCGGTTTTGTTGCTAAACAATCCTCCCGTTTATTAATTCAAGTTTTACGGTTGAGAGGTTCGCAGAGATGTATCACAACAATGCCTGACAGTTCAGCCTGATGATCAATTTACTCTACCGGGTATGTGTCACTAGGCAACGCCTGACAGTTCAGCCTGATGATCAATTTACTCTACCACGGTATGTGTCACTAGGCAACGCCTGACAGTTCAGCCTGATGATCAATTTACTCTACCGCGGTATGTGTCACTAGGCAACGCCTGACAGTTCAGCCTGATGATCAATTTACTCTACCGCGGTATGTGTCACTAGGCAACGCCTGACAGTTCAGCCTGATGATCAATTTACTCTACCGGGTATGTGTCACTAGGTGTACATCTCAAAACGATAACCAGCTCAGTGTCAAATGTGTTACAGGCTTTGATTTTTCCATTTATGTTTTGAGGTTGGACTTTAGCACATACAGTATAGCTCGTTAGCATGTAGGGCGCACTGATTAGTGTCACCTCATTAGACAGTATGTGCTACACCTATGCTGGTTGCCATCTTGTTAGTGGGATGGTGTTTCACCGGTGCTGGCCCAGGTGCTATTTAAGAGTGGGTGGCCCAGTGCTCCAGATGTCTTGAGATATGTGGAGGGTCAACACCTTTAGGTGTGGTGCTCCCTATTTGAGTTCTAGAAAAACATTCCTTTGTCTGATTTCGTTTTGCTCCACCTTTTTGGTTTGCTTCCTGTCTGTAAGTTTGATGTGGGTTTTTCTTTTGTTTCCCTCTTCTTGGGCAAACTTTGTCGGAGCTCATGGTGGGTGTCTTTTAGGTTCCAGTTGTTGTTACTAGTCAACTCCCAGTGGTCACCCCCATAGTGTCTTTCAGAACCCCTCCTAAAACCCCACCTGTTTTGTTGTGGTTGTTGGTCAGTGACTCTGTTCGTTCACCCTTCTGTTTCAGTGACATTTTTGCTGGGGAACGTAACAAAAGTTACAATTGTATAATCGTATAGTGTTTAGAAGGCCTTATTTTAGATGTACTGCATGTTGTTTAATCCGAACAGTTTTTAAATAAGTTAGCTGGTAATTTAAGAACGTCCAGAATAATCATTTTTGGAGAATGTAACAATGCTAGTGGAAATGGATTGTATCAGCGGTGCATTCATAAGCATGCGGAAAGCATGGTGCTTCTTTTTTTAACACAGAGCTCTCTTATGCTTTTGAATCAGTTTCCACTAGCACTGTGACATTCCACAAGTATTAACGTATTATAGAACACTATAAGAATGGAATAGGCAGTACCTCTGTGATCAAACCCTTCTCTGATATGAGGGCCTGTCTAGCCAGAGTGTTGATCTGCAGAGTGTAGCGGAAGTGAGAGATCAGGAGCTATGGAGAAAGATGGAACGATCGTACATGAAATTCACACCTAAAAATGCTATGTATTGTACTGTACTACAAACAACCTACTGCTTCTTTCAATTACAAAAAATACATACAATGAATACATTTATTTCCAAATACTTCAGGTTCTCTTAATCATGTTAAAAGTATTGAGTTAATAGGAAAATGAGAACTCACACAACTGTATTGTTATAAAAGTTGAAAACAAACTCAGTGTCTGCATGCACAGCAGCAGGTATGTACCTTGTAGATGGGATGCACCATTGGTAGGTTGCGCAGTGTCGACAGGGCAAATACCTCAGCCAGCAGGTGAGTCCTCAGCAGGTGAAAGTTCAGCTCGTGTTCGGCGAAGTCGGAGTTCCTCACAAAGATCTTGGCCAGGAGCCAGTCATACTCAGAGTCAGTAGGAAGGAAGATGGGGTTGTCTTCTCCAGGATCCTGCTTCAGCTGTGAAAGGAAGCAGAACAATCATGGCTTGCTTCATTAATTGAGAATGTGTATATTGTTACAATTTAAAGACATACGGAAGTTTAATAGTTGTTTGCTTAAAACGAGTGTTGCCTGTATGGTTCATGCAGACATTGGATATAATATCAATCACGAAACCCCCAAATCCTTAGTTTTAGGCTAACAGTATATGTTTTCCTCATGCTTTTTGCTTTCTGGTCAATTAGTTATTTTCTGGGCATATTTATGTCCATTTATGGGACTCCTTTTGGTTCAAGAGAACTCCCAGTGGCAAACATTCTGTTAAGATGATTTAATTTGGGTTTCGGAAGTAAAGATCTCATTCTTATGTGAGATGTACCTGGATTGCGATGGGAATGAGCTTCTCTTCTGGGGTCACATAGAGCAAGCAGAGTGGGGCAGCCAAGAAGTGCTGTTTCCCGTGGATCACGTTTGCTGTCACTCCATGTAGACGCTTGTAGTCAACCAGGAAGATGTTGCCTTTCTGTTTAGGTTAGGACATTAATGAGTTAGGGAGGCAGATGTTGCCAACAACACCACCATGCCAAAGGAAGTGTACTGACACAATGTACAACATATTGTACTGTACTACACACAATTTCCTGAGGAAGAAACCACTAGAGCAACAACAGAATGATGAATGACATGTATTACTCCATTTTTACAAACCTGAATTTCTGCTTCAAGGTTTTTTCCGAAAAGGGAAGCCTTCACCATGTCTTCTGTGACGGGGAAGTTCTCTGGAAGCTTGGAGCAGCGATGGATCATCATGGGGTTGAGGCCATTCAGAAGCTGGTACCCAAAAAACGTGTCCTCCTTCCAGTTCTTTTCGACATATTCTAGAAAAAAAACAAAATGATCATGTGTAAAATGAAACTTTGTGCAAAATAATAATGAGATGCTAATGATTCCAGTGAGCTATTTGAATGCTGCCTTTTTTAAGACTGAGACCAACTTACCATAGACGTCAGTCTTGTGTCCATTGAAAACGTGACTGAGTTCATCTAGGCTCTTCCATTGTTTCTTGTTGGTGGAATGGGTTTCTAGTTTTAGTGACACCAATCTGCCAGGATAGAGGAGGAACTTTACTTCAACATGAGAAAGATGGTGCAGTTGATTAGAGAATGGTGCTAACAATGCCAGGATGTCCCCCAGGGCTCTGTGCTAGGTCCACTACTCTTCATCATCTACATCCTCCCCCTAGGGTGATCGATTAATTCACAGGCCACATATCCTTAATATTATGTGTCAATCGGCATTTGATTTGGTGAAAAGTTCAGCTATTTGGTCATAATGTCTGCTAAATGGTTAATTGGCTTGTTATTTGATACGATTTCAGGCATGATTTGAGTGGCAAAAAAACAAATTAATTTAGGAAAACCTTGCCTGAGGGTGTTATTACTGGCATCATTCCTATAATCTACATTCCACCACAACCCTGATGGCCACATTCCCAACATCTCATAATTTCACAATTACCTGAACTGGTGTAGGACAATCTCATCTCACTGTAAAGGAAGTATTTTTAAAGGTGTGTTGGGGATATGCCAATAGAGATGATTAAATATCTAATTCATTTCCTGGTGCTGCATCTTATGGTTCTCAACCTGGGTTCCATGTTCCCCTGGGGATACTTGTCCTATACTCAGGTGGTACTTGCGAAGACTCACAAGAGCATAGGCCTACAGGTAAAATGCACACGAGGGGGTATACTTCAGGGGTACTCTGGGAAGAGCAAAATGTGACTGTTTTACAGTAATCAAAACTATTTTGAAAACCAGTGCTCCAACTTACGCTTCGACTGCTGTGAAGATGAACTCAAAGTCCTTGGTGAAAGAGAAGCGGACCTCAGCAGGGAGATCAGAAGCGCTGTCAACTTTCATTATTTCAGGTAGACCCTCGGCATATATACTCCAACTGAAGGGAATAGACATGATAAATCAAGACGGGATACACAGCCTGTCGTTCACCATTACATACAAAATGGTAGCTTAGGTGACTTCACATAAATGTATCTGTGTTTAAGAGTTATTTGTTTCTTTGGAGTTTAGAGTTTATTGTTTCGAAAAAATTATGTTATTCCACAAATGCTACAACTATACACTACCGTTTTTTTATACATTGTGGACCACTCAAATTGAGTTGAGACACTAAAAACAATCATAGTCAAACATGGTACAGTAGAGGCGTGATCTATAATACATTACATCTGTACACATGTATGCATAAACAAAAATTAGGCACTTATAAAGAAGTCTCCATTGGAGGATAAGTCGCATTTACATAATTGTTACTTGAAGATGTAATTTATTATTTTCATCTAGACTGTTAAAATAATAATTTTGACTGGACAGCTGAAGAAACACATCCTGTCTAATGTTGTTGTATAACCCACAGTGAAGCAAGACATGAGCATCTGTTTCAATGGAACCACTGTAAAAAAAAAAAAGTACATAGATGTTTAAGGGAGTGTTTGTGTATCGACCAGTCTCAATAGCGAGAGGGGTCACTCCACATAAAAGAGTTGCAAGAGAGCTTCGATATTGCTTGGATAAAACTGTACGTACATAGGGTTCAGTCCCAAACAAGGCTATTATAGTTCTTTGTTTTTATTTTGGATATTTAAACAAAGAAATAATAATAACCTGTTTAGTTTCAAATCATTTTCAGACTTGATTTTCTAGTTTAGATTCATTTTTCATTTGATAAAAACGTTTCTATTTCATTTTTATACTATTTTGGTTTTAGTGTTTGTGTAAGGGACAGAAAGTAGCCTATGCGTGGGAGGCTAGAAGACATTTATGTGTTGGACTATAGTTTGAGTGTTTTTGGGGGATTTCACTTCTTGCCACTGGGGGGCAGTTTTAAATAAGGTGATGGGTCAGGTCATAGTCTAGGTTAGATTTAAATTATAAAGTCAATCTCAATGTGACTTTCCCATGTTAACAGCAACCCAATGCTTTTTTTTAACCTTAGTAGTCAAATCAAATTGTATTGGTCACATCCACATATTTAGCAGATGTTATCGCGGGTGTAGCGAAATGCTTGTGCTCCTATCTCCAACAGTACAGTAGTATCTAACAACTCACAACAATACACACATCTAAAAGTAAAATAATGGAATTAAGAAATATATAAATGTTAGGACGAGCAATGTCGGAGTTGCATTGACTAAAATACAGTAGAAGAGAATACTGCATATACATGAGATGAGTAAAGCAGTATGTCAACATTATTAAATTGACTACTGTAAGAAGAATAAAGTACCTTTACCTGACAGAAAGAGGGAAAAAAACATCAAATGAAGTCATTGCACATGTGTTATCTACTAATACCTAGTAATAGTGGTGATCTAGTTAGGCCTATTTGAAACGTCGCCATTTTCCTGGCAGCATTTACCCATCCAATTCAGAACTTTTAAAACCCATTTAGATTTTTGCCTAAAGTTTAGTAGAAAAACAAACTGCAGCTGAACATAATTTGATGATTTTTGTTTTAGTATGTTTTAGAGGCAAAGATAATAGTTTCAGTATAGTTTTTCAAACTGATTTCTTAATCATTTTATTTCAGTTTAGGAAATAGTTTTTTCATAATATTTGTTTTAGTTTACTATAATAACTTCGGTCCCAACAGTGTGTTTTAAAAGACAGTAGGTGCACATTTTGTTACTTTCATGTTTGTACCACTTTAGTTCATTGCGCTCTAAAAGTGCTGAGTCAAAAGCGTTTTGATGTTGTTTTGAATTGTTTCTGCATCTTAGGAATTCAGTTTCAAGGTCTCAGAACCAGCCTCTCACCTGTACACCTTTCGCCGACTCTGTAGCTCCTTCTTTCTCTCTTCTATGGCCTCTGGCCAGGTCTCATTGAATATCAGTTTACCTTATCAACAAAATGCCATAAAGTATGATTATTTTCATGTTTTGGGGGGATTGATCAACGTCTTAAGCCATATAAAGTACATCCACCATTATTCCATAAAAATGGCCCCTTTGACACACATTTCAAAATAAACTACAAATTACATTCAGCTAGCTGATATATAATAGGCACAGCAGGTATACTCAGAACTTAACCTAGACAATGATCTATATACCAACATACTGACCAGTGGCCTCTCTGAACACCAGACGCTCATGGCCTGAGATCCAGTGGTAACAGGGGAAGTTGGCCGTGTCTCCTTCTGGTGTGGTCACCACAACTTTAGAGCAGAACCAGTCATTGTTGAGGAAGCAGAATGGGAGGTATGGCTCTGATTCCAGCACCACAAACTCCAGATGGCCCAGGGAGGAAGGACAGGGCACATCAAGCTCAATCACCTACAGAGAGATAGATGACATGTTAGAATGATCCCAGCAAACAAACAACTTTCTCTCAACGTTGACTAAGTTGAGCCTGTTTGTTTTGTTGTTATTCAATCTTTAAATTTTTAAAATTTATTTTTTATTTCACCTTTATTTAACCAGGTAGGCCAGTTGAGAACAAGTTCTCATTTACAACTGCGACATGGCCAAGATAAAGCAAAGCAGTGCGACAAAAACAACACAGAGTTACACATGGGATAAACAAACGTACAGTCAATAACACAATAGACAAATCTGTATATACTGTGTGCAAATGAAGTAAGGAGGTAAGGCAATAAATAGGCCATAGTGGCGAAGTAATTACAATTTAGCAATTAACACTGGAGTGATAGATGTGCAGATGAGGATGTGCAAGTAGAAATGCTTGTGTGCAAAAGAGCAGAAAAACATGAGGTAGGTAGTTGGTTGGATGGGCTATTTATAGATGCGCTGTGTACAGCTGCAGTGATCGGTAAGCTGCTCTGACAGCTGATGCTTAAAGTTAGTGAGGGAGATATAAGTCTCCAACTTCAGTGATTTTTGCAATTCGTTCCAGCAGAGAACTGGAAGGAAAGGCGGCCAAATGGGGTGTTGGCTTTGGGGATGACCAGTGAAATATACCTGCTGGAGCGTGTGCTACGGGTGGGTGTTGCTATGGTGACCAGTGAGCTGAGATAAGGCGGAGCTTTACCTAGAAAAGACTTATAGATGACCTGGAGCCAGTTGGTTTGGCGACGAATGTGAAGCGAGGGCCAGCCAACGAGAGCTTACAGGTTGCAGTGGTGGGTAGTATATGGGGCTTTAGTGACAAAAACGGATGGCACTGTGATAGACTGCATCCAGTTTGCTGAGTAGAGTGTTGGAGGCTATTTTGTAAATGACGTCGCCGAACTCAAGGATCGGTAGGATAGTCAGTTTTACGAGGGTATGTTTGGCAGCATGAGTGAAGGAGGCTTTGTTGCGAAATAGGAAGCCGATTCTAGATTTAATTTTGGATTGGAGATGCTTAATATGAGTCTGGAAGGAGAGTTTACAGTCTAGCCAGACACCTAGGTATTTGTAGTTGTCCACATATTCTAAGTCAGAACTGTCCAGAGCAGTGATGCTAGTCGGGCAGGCGGGTGCGGGTAGCGATCGGTTGAAGAGCATGCATTTCGTTTTACTAGCATGTAAGAGCAGTTGGGAGGCCACGGAAGGAGTGTTGTATGGCATTGAAGCTCGTCTGGAGATTTGTTAAATCCCATAATGTAGCTTTAATTTGGCATTTGGAACAGTTCAGGGGGTTTAATACTTTGTTCACTAGGTACAGACCACACCTTCAATATAGTTTTAAAGATTGTATTGTAAGGGAATGGGTAGTTCATGTAGCTAGGTGAAGGGGGAGCTTGATGCTCGAGGTAGGTAGAGGTGTTCTTGTTCGTAGGACAATGAAGAGCGGTTGTTCTTGAGGAGGGGCATGGTTGACCATAGGACAGTGGAGAGCGAGTCCTCTTGGTGTAGGTGCGCGGTTGTCTATAGGATATATATTTTTAACCTTTATTTAACTAGGAAAGTGAATTAAGAACAACTTCTTATTTAAAATGACTGCCTACCAAGAGGCTAAAGGCCTCCTGTGGGGACAGGGGATTAAAAAAACAACACCCATCACGACAAAAGAAACACCACAACACTACATAAAGAAAGACAACACAACATGACAACACAACATGGTACAATAGCAACACAACATCAGCACAACATGGTAGCAACACAACATGGCAGCAGCACAACATGGTAGCAGCACAAACAAGGTACAAACATCGTTTGGCACAGACAACAGCACGAAGGATAAAAAGGTAGAGATAACAATACATCACGCGAAGCAGCCACAAGTGTCAGTAAGAGTGCCCATAATTGAGTCTTTGAATGTAGAGATGGAGATAAAACTGTTCAGTTTGAGTGTTTTTTGCAGCTCGTTCCAGTTGCTAGCTGCAGCGAACTGAGAAGAGGAGGGACCCAGGGATGTACTGTGTGTGCATTGGGGACCTTTAACAGAATGTGACTGGCAGAACAGGTGCTGTATGTGGAGGTTGAGGGTTGCAGTGGGTATCTCAGATAGAGTGGAGTGAGGCCTAAGAGGCTTTTATAAATAACCATCAACCAGTGTGTCTTGTGCCGGGTATACAGAGATGACCAGTTTAAAGGAGTGTAGAGTGCAGTGATTTGTCCTATAAGGTGCATTGGTGGCAAATCTGATGGCCGAATGGTAAAGAATATCTAGCGGCTTGAGAACACCCTTACCTACCAATCTATAAATGATGTCTCCGTAATCTAGCATGGGTAGGATGGTCATCTGAATCAGGGTTAGTTTGGCAGCTGGGGTGAAAAGCGATTACGATAGAGGAAACCAAGTCTAGATTTAACCTTAGCCTGCAGCTTGGATATATCGGCTGAGAGAAGGACATTGTACTGTCTAACCATACTCCCAAGTACTTATAAGAGGTGACTATCTCAAGCTCTAAACCCTCAGAGATGGTAATCAGTGACATATCCATAACCTGAGCGGAAACCAGATTGCATACCAGAGAGAATACTACAAGTGTTTCCAAAACTTTTTCTAACAGTTAGGATCAGCATGAGCTCCCACTTTAAATAAAGGACGCACTGTGGCTGCCTTCCAAGCGTCTATGACAAATCCGGACAAGTCATTTAACTGAGCAGCCGTGAAACAGTGATCACTAAGGTTATTACAGAAAACACCAGTATGATACTGTGATGGAACATTTTTATAATGTGAAGAGACAGCCTTGAAAATGTTCATCTTGTCTTAGTGTCATAAATAATCCTTGGTTCCTGCCTGTGCTTGGTAAAGAGGTGGGGGTGGGGGGGGCGACATGACCCCCTCCTTAGGACCATCTGGCAGAACGCCCAGAATATGTTCTTTCAGTTAAGATAGGAGACTGTGCCAGACACATGCCGGAACCAACTCTATAAACTATGTAACATGTCTGTAACCACAATATAAGGGATAACAGGACTGCCCCAGAAGAGAGAGCTCCTAATCGTCCATTGTACTTGGTGCATTGAGTTGGTTGGAACCTCTCCAGTGCGCTGGTAATGAAGGATTATTCATTTAATATTGACTTTGAGTGTCCCTGAGTAGAACTTCCACTACAATACATATCAGGATTATTTGTGAGGATAACATCAAGGAGAGGAGCCTTTTCTGGGTGTTTGGGGTTGGTAATGATCCGAGAGAGATTTAGGGAGTCCCATTGTTTTAAGACTTGGTCCGGTGGTTTAATCATGTCCCAGTTTAGGTCACCTATGAGGACAAATTCATACTTACTGTAAGGGCAAGTAGGTTACAGGCCGGTGCTGATGGTGGACAATAACAACCAGCAACAATCAACAAAGAGCTATTTGAAAGCTTAACGCTGAAAACCAGCAAAACCAATTATGAGACAACCAAGCACTGAAGGTGTTCTTTGGTAAAGATTGCCACTCCACCACCACTGGAAGATCTATCTTGCGGAAAAAGGTTATATCCAGAAAGGTTATCAGTGTTCAAAACAGTCTTTCTTAACCATGTCTCAGTAATGCACATTTCCAGATATCATCCGCAGTAATAAAATCAGGGCATGGCAGAGGTCAGGGAGAGCTTTTCAGTGTTGATTTTTTTATGACATTTGAATGTGCATCAGATGTCAACAAGATCATATTGTACAGCAATTTTATCAGCTAATATGAATACAAAGCCAGCGAGAGAGGGTTAGAATAGGATGGGAGGCCCAGAGTTGTGAGTGTGGGAGCAAACATCTTCTGTCCCACGGTCGGGTAAATGAGCTGGAGAACGAGTGCTCTTGGTGTAGCGGCGAGGTTGTCCATAGGGCGCTGAAGAGCAGGTGCTCTTGGTGGAGGTACGTGGTTGACTGCAGGTGCAGCTGCAGGTGCAGTCAACCACGTAACCCCATGAATGACAGAACACTGAGCCACTCACGGCGCAACTAGAGAATATTAACAACCCCTATGCTCTGTATTTTCCGCTGGCTGCCCCACCACTACAGAAAGCACTGAGCTAGGCTGAAACACCTGCATTTTGGAGCTGCCTTACTCAAGAAGGCAAAAAATAGAACATTTTTGTATGGAGGCTTTATTACCTCAATAATTGTGTGTTTTATTTTGCATTGTTTTTGCTAACTAATAGGTGACACGTATTAATGCCAAAATAACATGCGAAACAGGAACCCACCCCCCCCCCCTTCAAAAAAAGCAATAATTTATTTAATTGGGGCTCAAAACATGCCCAGTGGGGCTCAAAACATGCCCTGAATGACGGATCGCCACTGGGTATAATACAACATATTTTTTTTATGACTATTTTTTATTCTTTTACCCCTTTTTCTCTCCAATTTCGTGGTATCCAATTGGTAGTAGTTACTGTCTTGTCTCATCGCTGCAACTCCCGTACGGACTCTGGAGAGGCGAAGGTCGAGAGCCATGTGTCCTCCGAAACACAACCCAACCAAGCTGCACTGCTTATTGACACAGCGCACATCCAACCCGGAAGCCAGCCGCACCAATGTGTCGGAGGAAACACCGTACACCTAGCGACCTAGTCAGCCTGCACTGCGCCCGGCCCACCACAGGAGTCGCTAGTGCGCGATGAGACAAGGATATCCCTGCCGGCCAAACCCTCCCTAACCCTGACAAAGCTGGGCCAATTGTGCGTTGCCCCATGAGCCTCCCGGTCACGGCCGGCTGCGGCTAAGCCTGGGCTCGAACCCAGAATCTCTGGTTGCACATAATACAACTTTTTGGAGAACTTGGCTGACAGTTTTTGGGATGTACTCTCTCCCCTTGTTCCAACCAGTTTAAACCCTCCTCATGTCTATGTCTGCGCCCCTGCGGAAATCGAATTAGCATAAACAAAAATCCCCATCAAAATCCATCAGTTTAAGCTAGAGAGAATTTTTTACATGGACTGCGTCTAAATTCATCACATCCGCCGATGTCACCCTTCAGCATCTAGGGTGAAAGATGGCAGAGCTAGAGCTGTGTTTGTCAGACCATGAGACATCCCAAAAATCGGTCTTCTCACAAAAACGTCTGTAGCTTCCGAAGGGTTTGGCCTGCAAACTATTATGACCCCTCTATGGAAAGATGAGACTATCACAAACATGTGTTTTGCTCTAGGAAGCCTGCAAGCGTCACAAGACTAGTTTAAAGGTAGTGTGGAACCAGTTACAAAAAATGAATGTAAGTATATATGAAGATAGTTTAGTACCTAAAATAAGGGGATAAATACATGTAAAAACCATATATATAAATAGTTTCCTGATCTTTCTTATATCTCTCAGATATAGGACAGACACTTCAGAACACACTTTCTTTAGATAATCTGTTCATCCATGTATGATGTTTTCTATGGGCTAAGAGCAGTAAGGCCAAACTCAATGTTTCATCAAATATTTTTGGGGATACCTTAAGGGGTCCTTAAACAATTCCACATGTTAGCTTAGTGTATGCTAGTCATAAGAATGAAAATAATGTGAATGGATTTAGATTTTGTCACCCAAATGGACAGATGGTCAAAGGAAGGAAAGTTGTAGCAATGGGTTACTCACAGCCCCTCGGGGGTGGCCCCCAATGAATCTACTTTTTGGGAGGCAGATGCGATGGCTTGAATCCATTGTGCCACGGAGTTGTATATAGATACTGTTCATTGTGCCGGCGTACAGCATTTCTCCAGTGAACACCTCTGCTTTGTAAATAAGACTGTCGTCTCTACAAAGCAAGTTCAGAAGACAGAAATATGATAAATATATGATACATTCAATATGTAATTTATACTGATGACCAATCCTTTTGTTTAGCTATTGTGTCAGAATGAGGCCACAGGATGATCCGAAGGGATTGTTACCTTACCTACAACAACAGCACTGGAACATTGTTAATGTGGAAGGCAACCCGTCTGCCTAGGACCACAATTACAGCAGGGTTATTCAAATCCTACACTACAAGGGCCAGACTGCTACTGGTTTTCTGTTACATCTAAATAAGTTCCTGATTAGAGGGGAACAATGAAAAATAAAAAGCAGTGGAACTGGCTTCGAGGTCCAGATTTGAATTCGAGGGTCATTGGCTGCATTTACACAGGCAGCCAAATTCTGATCGTTCAACCAATTATAAGCAAAAAAGCTGATCTGATTAAGCAAAAGACCATTTAGTGATACAAATATCAGAATTGGGCTGCCTGTCTAAACGCAGCCTTAGAGTAAAAAATATATATATTAATGAAGCTACATGGATTACACTCAGAGCCACAAATAGTAACTACAAGTATGAAAATTAGTCAACACTTATTGCATGTTATATTCAACATTCAACAGCAAAGTCAAATGAGAAAGGAACATGGGATCAATCTAGTACATGACAAATAATAAAGAACTTTATAAATATATAGCTCATATAAGATTTCAGCTTTCTTACCCCGATATGATGCAGGAAATTAGCAGTGAGAAATCAGAGTTCCACTGTACTCAGCACCTCAGACATCATGGCTCTTTTATATGGTTTATATATGTCTTGATTGTTCAATCATGAATTAACAGAGAAGAAATGAGGAAACAAAAATCATTCACTTCTGATTCGTCATAGTTTAGTCTTTTAGCAGACGCCCTCATTGTGTTCGTTACAGCTTACACACATTCAAAGTTGGCTCATATCCCGGTTAAGGTCTTATCAGGATAAGACGTTTAAGGCCTTTCAAATCAAATCAAATTTTATTTGTCACATGCTTTGTAAACAACAGGTGTAGAGAAACAGTGAAATGCTTACTTACAGCCCTTCCCAACAATGCAGAGAGAAAAATAATAACATGAGGAATAAATACACAATGAGTAACGATAACTTGGCTATATACACGGAGTACCAGTACCGACTCACTGTGCAGGGGTACAAGGTAATTGAAGTAGATATGTACAGTACATATACCTGGGGATAAATAAGAATAGATAATAAACAGTAGCAGCAGCGTATGTGATGAGTCAAGAGTTAGTGCAAAAAGGGTCAATGCAGATAGCTATTTGGTTAACTATTTAACTATCTGGACTAACTATTTAGCAGTCTTATGGCTTAGGGGTAGAAGATGTTCAGGGTCCTGTAGGTTCCAGACTTGGTGCATCGGTACCACTTGCCGTTCAGTTGCAGAGAGCACACTATGACTTTGGTGGTTGGGGTCTTTGACAATTGTTTGGGCCTTCCTCTGACACCACCTGGTATAGAGGTCCTGGATACTCACAAGTATCCCTGTATGCACGAATAACAGAATATTCCTAAATTGCCCAGAGACTGCAGAAATATTTTTTCCCGATTTTTTTACATTTCTGACATTAGGTAGGCTGTTAGTAAACTTGTCTATGATTAGATACATGCAGCATCTCTTCTGTCATTACCTGGTGCTCATCTAGAACACTAAATAAAGCCTTGCTCACCAGAATGTCATAAATCAATAGAATTATCATTGCATCATCAACAATCTTGTTCAGTGGTTCAAAACAAATTTGCCCAGGGACCCCACCTAGGCAAACCGGAAACTCAGGGACCCCCATCCTATGTTAACAAAAAAAGTAGCATCTTGTCTTATCAGGTGAATGATAATGGCAAGTAGAAGTAATCAATATTTTTAAATTAATAGATTTGGATGAAACCAAGATTGAACTCTTTGGCCTGAATGTCAAACGTCACTTCTGGAGGTAACCTGGCACCATCCATACGGTGAAGCATGGTGGTGGCAGCATCATGCTGTGGGGATGTTTTTCAGCGGCAGGGACAAGGTGACTAGTCAGGATCGAGGGAAAGATGAATGGAGCAAAGTACAGAGAGCTCCTTGATGAAAACCTGCTCCAGAGCGCTCAGGACCTCAGACTGGGGCGAAGGTTCACCTTCCAACAGGACAACACACGAGTGGCTTCGGGACAAGTCTCTGAATTGCCTTGAGTGGCCCAGCCAGAGCCCGGACTTGGACCCGATCGAACATCTCTGGAGTGACCTGAAAATAGCTGTGCAGCTACGCTCCCCATCCAACCCGACAGAGCTTGAGAGGATCTGCAGAGAAGAATGGGAGAAACTCCCCAAATACAGGTGTGCCAAGCGTGTAGCATTAAACCCAAGAAGA
Organism: Salmo salar; assembly: GCF_965601325.2. Taxonomy (NCBI): domain Eukaryota; kingdom Metazoa; phylum Chordata; class Actinopteri; order Salmoniformes; family Salmonidae; genus Salmo; species Salmo salar. The sequence goes on from NC_138294.1 coordinate 17,097,685, forward strand.
CGCGAGGCTGTAATCACTGCCAAAGGTGCTTCAACAAAGTACTGAGTAAAGGGTCTGAATACTTCTGTAAATGTAATAAAAAATATTTTTAAGAAATTTGCAAAATAAAATAACAAATGTTTTTGCTTTGTCATTATGGGTATTGTGTATAGGTTGATGAGGGGGAGATTTAAAAAAAATCCATTTTAGAATAAGGCTTTAACGTTACAAAATGTGGAAAAAGTCAAGGGGTCTGAATACTTTCCGAATGCACTGTATACAGTTCAATATCTTTTGCATGCTTTCTGTCTGGTTTTGGTTGTTTAAGTTGACACTGAAGCAGTTTTTCGATCCCGTACATGACCACATAGACGGCCCGCAAAACAATCTTCTATACAGAAGAAAAATCTGCAATTTCCTCTATATTAAAGAAAACGATTTTGGGAATGAAATAATTTATCTACTTCCTCATAGTTGGATGAACAGGAACAGCTAGCATGCTAACTGTTTCTGTAGACTTCCAGTCATTGCACTAATGCTAGTTAGCATTAACTCGTGAAACTACCTCTAACTTCCTTCATACTGGACGCAGAAACATAAAAATGGTAGATAAAATGTTATTATGTTGCAGCTAGCGATATTAATCAAAGAACGATTTCCCGCCCCAATTTTTTTTAAATCACAGATACCGTGCAGTACCTCCCCGGACCTGTAGTGGGCCGCAGATCCCAGTTTGAAAACCAATGAATTAAATAAATAATTTCTCCGCTCCTGTTCATGAGACAAAATGTAACATTTGGTCTATAATTTTACTGCGAGAAACAGTTCATTCTGCAGGAGTTAACATTCTAATAGGCTACTGTCAGTGTGCAGACTTCAGTTACAACTTTATTACTGTTCCCATCTGAACTTCAAATGAGATACTATGTGAAACAGCCTGCGCAGACCACGAAAAACAACAGTAAACGGGATAAGATGTTTACATGCTACAGTATCCTGTCAGTATCCAGGCATCTTATTCAGGTTTCCCAAAACCGGGATATGATCTCCTGCTATTGTGCCGTTTAGCAAAGCCCTGCACTGTGCCATAGCTGACCCTGGCTTTCAACCCCTCAAGGTGTGTGTGGGGTTCAAGCTTGCTTAACCTACAGTGTGTGATGGGGTGAGTGTGTTTTTGCAGAAACATTTTTATTTATTTTTTTAAATTGGGGGGCTGCAGTAGAACAATATGAATGGAATTACGTTTTTTATGGTGTTTCTTAATTTTGAACACCTGCCCCATCAAAGGTCTGTGCACAGCTTTCACCTGGTCAGTCTGTCATGGAGAGAGCAGGTGTCCTTAATGTTTGGTAAACTCAGTGTAAAATGTACTTTGTTGGGATAGTTCAGGGTTTATGGATTAAGGAAATGTCTTATTTCCTTTATGACTCTTGTCGGGATAGTTCAGGGGTTTCCCCTTACCATGAAATATGAACAACTTCCTTGACATACGTCTCTGGTTCAGTGGAATAAGGAAAATGTTTTATTTACTTTATGACTCATATGGTTTAACATCTTGTCGGGATAGTTCAGCGGCTTTTCCTTACTATGAAAAGTGAACAACTTCATTGACATACCTCCCTGGTTCAGTGGAATAAGGAAGACTAATGATTTAATTTAGTAACATGATTATTTCCAATTTGGGGACTAGTGTGAAAACATATAGATCCTACAATTCACGTGTTTTTATATACCTTGTGAGAGCACACACAGGGCTCCATTGTAACGTTTTCAGTTGGTGGCACAAGCCTATGATTTGGTCACGGCAATATTGTTGCAGGGTCGGGCAACAGAAAGAATGTGTCATCTAATGATCTTATCTAAACTAGTCAAAGTGCTTCATTCTAAGTGTTGGCTGCTTGACTACTAAAATGGTATGATTGAAAAAATGTGTAAATAGCACGTCCTTGCAAGAATGCATGATTCAAGATACTTTGATGTGCAACCTTAGCCAGTGATTGTCAAACCCAAAATGCATGACAGTAGGCCTACAATTCAAAATAGGGTTCCAGAATTGTTCAATATAGTGATTAATTTCTCTACATCGTTTTGGGCACTAATATCACATAAGATAATACAGAAAGCTTGGGACCCTATTTTTGTTCAACATTAACAGTGTTCAAAACAGTGTTTTGCACGCATTCACAGTTTAAAATGTTAAACAATCACTAAGCATGTTCTATCCCGCTTGTCAGAGAGAGTTAAAGTGCACTGTAAATATGCAACAAAACAGCAAGTAGAAACTCTATGGAGTCCAGACGACAGTCTGATTAACCAGCGGGCCAGGTGTAAAAGGTTTGGCAGCCTTATCTATTCATTCAATCAATTGGAATACTAAAGAAGCAATCCACCCTTGATGAGCGATCAATAGGACAATAGAATCTTTCTGAGTCGAGAGCATGTGAGAAGTCTTGAGGGTGTGCGAAAGTGTTATCAAATGTTCCTATTAATATTAGATCAGGTAATCCAAAATGTTATTAGATCAAGTAATCAGCTGTTTTTAAGAATGTAACTAATCCTGGTTACATTTTGTAAGTAATCCGGGCAGATTAGTTACTTCATTTTTATAATTCAATTATGTAATCAGTTACTACCCAACCCTGTACACAGGTATGTTTACATCATACATACCTGTTGTTCAACAAAATTACATACCTAGTTTAACTAAATTCAAATCTTTGTAGTGTTTGCAGTAGTTAATTACTTTTTTGCCATGTAGATGTGTAGCCAACTACTGGAACGACTCAATACATTTTTCTCAACAAAGAAAATAAAAGGGAATTCATGTGTCATGTGAATGAAAGATTCTGTTCCGACAATGAAGTTGACAGGACCACTTTGAAAATGAGAGCATGGAGTTATTGGCCTAGTACATTCAAACTCAATTCTGGACCTCGAAGCCAGTTAAACACACTTCGACTGCATTTTTTCACTGTTCCCATTTAAAATTGGGGACTGGTTTAGACCTGGGACACAAGATGGGTGCTATTAATTATCAGGAAGAATAGAAAATAGTTTAATACACCTGGCCTGGTAGATAAAATGTTTAGCTCTAAAGACTAAAGTTCTGCGTCTCTTTTGAATGTTCAAAAATAACAGGGTCTCTTATTAATCACCAGGTAGTTTTGATGTAGTGAACTACATTTTCAAAGTAACAAGTTAAACCAACTACACTATATATACACAACACTATGTTGACACCCCTTCAAATTAGTGGATTCGGCTATTTCAGTCACACCCTTTGCTGACAGGTGTATAAAATCGTGCAAACAGCCATGCAATCTCCATAGACAAACATTGGCAGTAGAATGACCTTACTGAAGAGCTCAGAGACTTTCAACATGGCACTGTCATAGGATTTACTCCAGTGTCAAGTAATTGGTACCTTGGTAAACTATATTTTCAGAGTAGCGTCCCCAGCACTGCTGGAAAGCAGGTAGTCATAACAGTATATTTGTCATAACAGTATATTTGTAATGAGTGGTCATCATATTCATCATGTTCATTACATCTTATACACGTCAAGTTCTAGTTCAAATGTATATTATCATCATCATCAAGTTGCAGAAAGAAATACTCTACTTCTAAAAAAAAAACAGCTCCAATTTACAGTTACACAATTTACTACTGGTCAGTGGAACTTATCAGTGTCATCAGTATCCTGTATGCAATCTCCTGCCATTGTGACTGACCCCTAAATCTATGTCTGTGTGCTTGTGTGTATTGAAAGCAGGAATCGAAACTCTGTTATCTGAATAAAGAAAGGACAATGAGTTACTGTAAGGTGAACCTTGCACCTGTTTTGCTTTCAAGACAACTGGGAACTCTGGAAAAAAAAACAAGGTTGAATCATGATGACCTCAGTGATCTTCAGGTCGTAGCTCTAGAAAGAGACCCGAGTTCCCGACTTGGATGACGATTCAAAAATGTATTTTCCCAGTCGGAGCTAGTTTTTTCCTGAGTTCCCAGTTGTTTTGAACTCAATGAAGTCAGATTTCCCAGTTCGGAGTTCAAAGTTGTTTTGAGCACGGCAGAAATCATGCTGCATTGACAGCATCGCCAATGTTGAATGTTTATCATTTTAAGCTTGGAAAAACTAAAACAAAAACCGAGATTTGGGACCACACACCAACTCCACCGAATAGCAGGCTAGCAACTGCTTTGTAATGCTTGCAGTTAGCCACTGATTCCTTCCAAACCACACATTGTTGAATTTGTGATTTCCAACTTGATGTGTAATGTTTATGTCCAATGGCCGATGAGCACCGATGCGTTTCATCAATTTCTCTTCATTATTTCTCTTCATATGACAAGGATTAAAAAGGATTTGCCAGTAGATTGTCAACTTGATTCATAACTGCTTGCTAAGATTTTGAAAGTATGATGTTGACATGATCAGTCCAATCAAAGCTATTGTAGATAACGTGATTTGATGTAATTTTATCTGTGGCCAATGACCTTGAGCCTTCTTGGATAGGCACTTTTAATGTAACTCTATGGCAGCACCCAATAGGCTTGAATTTTTTTGCTCTACCCTTAGATTTGACAGTGGCGTAGTGTCCCCATGAATGACAGAACACTGAGCCACTCACGGCGCAACTAGAGAATATTAACAACCCCTATGCTCTGTATTTTCCGCTGGCTGCCCCACCACTACAGAAAGCACTGAGCTAGGCTGAAACACCTGCATTTTGGAGCTGCCTTACTCAAGAAGGCAAAAAAATAGAACATTTTTGTATGGAGGCTTTATTACCTCAATAATTGTGTATTTTATTTTGCATTGTTTTTGCTAACTAATAGGTGACACGTATTAATGCCAAAATAACATGCGAAACAGGAACCCCCCCCCTTCAAAAAAGGCAATAATTTATTTAATTGGGGCTCAAAACATGCCCAGTGGGGCTCAAAACATGCCCTGAATGACGGATCGCCACTGGGTATAATACAACATATTTTTTTTATGACTATTTTTTATTCTTTTACCCCTTTTTCTCTCCAATTTCGTGGTATCCAATTGGTAGTAGTTACTGTCTTGTCTCATCGCTGCAACTCCCGTACGGACTCTGGAGAGGCGAAGGTCGAGAGCCATGTGTCCTCCGAAACACAACCCAACCAAGCTGCACTGCTTCTTGACACAGCGCACATCCAACCCGGAAGCCAGCCGCACCAATGTGTCGGAGGAAACACCGTACACCTAGCGACCTAGTCAGCCTGCACTGCGCCCGGCCCACCACAGGAGTCGCTAGTGCGCGATGAGACAAGGATATCCCTGCCGGCCAAACCCTCCCTAACCCTGACAAAGCTGGGCCAATTGTGCGTTGCCCCATGAGCCTCCCGGTCATGGCCGGCTGCGGGCTCGAACCCAGAATCTCTGGTTGCACATAATACAACTTTTTGGAGAACTTGGCTGACAGTTTTTGGGATGTACTCTCTCCCCTTGTTCCAACCAGTTTAAACCCTCCTCATGTCTATGTCTGCGCCCCTGCGGAAATCGAATTAGCATAAACAAAAATCCCCATCAAAATCCATCAGTTTAAGCTAGAGAGAATTTTTTACATGGACTGCGTCTAAATTCATCACATCCGCCGATGTCACCCTTCAGCATCTAGGGTGAAAGATGGCAGAGCTAGAGCTGTGTTTGTCAGACCATGAGACATCCCAAAAATCGGTCTTCTCACAAAAACGTCTGTAGCTTCCGAAGGGTTTGGCCTGCAAACTATTATGACCCCTCTATGGAAAGATGAGACTATCACAAACATGTGTTTTTCTCTAGGAAGCCTGCAAGCGTCACAAGACTAGTTTAAAGGTAGTGTGGAACCAGTTACAAAAAATGAATGTAAGTATATATGAAGATAGTTTAGTACCTAAAATAAGGGGTTAAATACATGTAAAAACCATATATATAAATAGTTTCCTGATCTTTCTTATATCTCTCAGATATAGGACAGACACTTCAGAACAAACTTTCTTTAGATAATCTGTTCATCCATGTATGATGTTTTCTATGGGCTAAGAGCAGTAAGGCCAAACTCAATGTTTCATCAAATATTTTTGGGGATACCTTAAGGAGTCCTTAAACAATTCCACATGTTAGCTTAGTGTATGCTAGTCATAAGAATGAAAATAATGTGAATGGATTTAGATTTTGTCACCCAAATGGACAGATGGTCAAAGGAAGGAAAGTTGTAGCAATGGGTTACTCACAGCCCCTCGGGGGTGGCCCCCAATGAATCTACTTTTTGGGAGGCAGATGCGATGGCTTGAATCCATTGTGCCACGGAGTTGTATATAGATACTGTTCATTGTGCCGGCGTACAGCATTTCTCCAGTGAACACCTCTGCTTTGTAAAAAAGACTGTTGTCTCTACAAAGCAAGTTCAGAAGACAGAAATATGATAAATATATGATACATTCAATATGTAATTTATACTGATGACCAATCCTTTTGTTTAGCTATTGTGTCAGAATGAGGCCACAGGATGATCCGAAGGGATTGTTACCTTACCTACAACAACAGCACTGGAACATTGTTAATGTGGAAGGCAACCCGTCTGCCTAGGACCACAATTACAGCAGGGTTATTCATATCCTACACTACAAGGGCCAGACTGCTACTGGTTTTCTGTTACATCTAAATAAGTTCCTGATTAGAGGGGAACAATGAAAAATAAAAAGCAGTGGAACTGGCTTCGAGGTCCAGATTTGAATTTGAGGGTCATTGGCTGCATTTACACAGGCAGCCAAATTCTGATCGTTCAAACAATTATAAGCAAAAAAGCTGATCTGATTAAGCAAAAGACCATTTAGTGATACAAATATCAGAATTGGGCTGCCTGTCTAAACGCAGCCTTAGAGTAAAAAATATATATATTTATGAAGCTACATGGATTACACTCAGAGCCACAAATAGTAACTACAAGTATGAAAATTAGTCAACACTTATTGCATGTTATATTCAACATTCAACAGCAAAGTCAAATGAGAAAGGAACATGGGATCAATCTAGTACATGACAAATAATAAAGAACTTTATAAATATATAGCTCATATAAGATTTCAGCTTTCTTACCCCGATATGATGCAGGAAATTAGCAGTGAGAAATCAGAGTTCCACTGTACTCAGCACCTCAGACGTCATGGCTCTTTTATATGGTTTATATATGTCTTGTTTGTTCAATCATGAATTAACAGAGAAGAAATGAGGAAACAAAAATCATTCACTTCTGATTCGTCATAGTTTAGTCTTTTAGCAGCTTCGTTACAGCTTACACACATTCAAAGTTGGCTCATATCCCGGTTAAGGTCTTATCAGGATAAGACGTTTAAGGCCTTTCAAATCAAATCAAATTTTATTTGTCACATGCTTTGTAAACAACAGGTGTAGAGAAACAGTGAAATGCTTACTTACAGCCCTTCCCAACAATGCAGAGAGAAAAATAATAACATGAGGAATAAATACACAATGAGTAACGATAACTTGGCTATATACACGGAGTACCAGTACCGACTCACTGTGCAGGGGTACAAGGTAATTGAAGTAGATATGTACAGTACATATACCTGGGGATAAATAAGAATAGATAATAAACAGTAGCAGCAGCGTATGTGATGAGTCAAGAGTTAGTGCAAAAAGGGTCAATGCAGATAGCTATTTGGTTAACTATTTAACTATCTGGACTAACTATTTAGCAGTCTTATGGCTTAGGGGTAGAAGATGTTCAGGGTCCTGTAGGTTCCAGACTTGGTGCATCGGTACCACTTGCCGTTCAGTTGCAGAGAGCACACTATGACTTTGGTGGTTGGGGTCTTTGACAATTGTTTGGGCCTTCCTCTGACACCACCTGGTATAGAGGTCCTGGATACTCACAAGTATCCCTGTATGCACGAATAACAGAATATTCCTAAATTGCCCAGAGACTGCAGAAATATTTTTTCCCGATTTTTTTACATTTCTGACATTAGGTAGGCTGTTAGTAAACTTGTCTATGATTAGATACATGCAGCATCTCTTCTGTCATTACCTGGTGCTCATCTAGAACACTAAATAAAGCCTTGCTCACCAGAATGTCATAAATCAATAGAATTATCATTGCATCATCAACAATCTTGTTCAGTGGTTCAAAACAAATTTGCCCAGGGACCCCACCTAGGCAAACCGGAAACTCAGGGACCCCCATCCTATGTTAACAAAAAAAGTAGCATCTTGTCTTATCAGGTGAATGATAATGGCAAGTAGAAGTAATCAATATTTTTAAATTAATAGATTTGGATGAAACCAAGATTGAACTCTTTGGCCTGAATGTCAAACGTCACTTCTGGAGGTAACCTGGCACCATCCATACGGTGAAGCATGGTGGTGGCAGCATCATGCTGTGGGGATGTTTTTCAGCGGCAGGGACAAGGTGACTAGTCAGGATCGAGGGAAAGATGAATGGAGCAAAGTACAGAGAGCTCCTTGATGAAAACCTGCTCCAGAGCGCTCAGGACCTCAGACTGGGGCGAAGGTTCACCTTCCAACAGGACAACACACGAGTGGCTTCGGGACAAGTCTCTGAATTGCCTTGAGTGGCCCAGCCAGAGCCCGGACTTGGACCCGATCGAACATCTCTGGAGTGACCTGAAAATAGCTGTGCAGCTACGCTCCCCATCCAACCCGACAGAGCTTGAGAGGATCTGCAGAGAAGAATGGGAGAAACTCCCCAAATACAGGTGTGCCAAGCGTGTAGCATTAAACCCAAGAAGACGCGAGGCTGTAATCACTGCCAAAGGTGCTTCAACAAAGTACTGAGTAAAGGGTCTGAATACTTCTGTAAATGTAATAAAAAATATTTTTAAGAAATTTGCAAAATAAAATAACAAATGTTTTTGCTTTGTCATTATGGGTATTGTGTATAGGTTGATGAGGGGGAGATTTAAAAAAAATCCATTTTAGAATAAGGCTTTAACGTTACAAAATGTGGAAAAAGTCAAGGGGTCTGAATACTTTCCGAATGCACTGTATACAGTTCAATATCTTTTGCATGCTTTCTGTCTGGTTTTGGTTGTTTAAGTTGACACTGAAGCAGTTTTTCGATCCCGTACATGACCACATAGACGGCCCGCAAAACAATCTTCTATACAGAAGAAAAATCTGCAATTTCCTCTATATTAAAGAAAACGATTTTGGGAATGAAATAATTTATCTACTTCCTCATAGTTGGATGAACAGGAACAGCTAGCATGCTAACTGTTTCTGTAGACTTCCAGTCATTGCACTAATGCTAGTTAGCATTAACTCGTGAAACTACCTCTAACTTCCTTCATACTGGACGCAGAAACATAAAAATGGTAGATAAAATGTTATTATGTTGCAGCTAGCGATATTAATCAAAGAACGATTTCCCGCCCCAATTTTTTTTAAATCACAGATACCGTGCAGTACCTCCCCGGACCTGTAGTGGGCCGCAGATCCCAGTTTGAAAACCAATGAATTAAATAAATAATTTCTCCGCTCCTGTTCATGAGACAAAATGTAACATTTGGTCTATAATTTTACTGCGAGAAACAGTTCATTCTGCAGGAGTTAACATTCTAATAGGCTACTGTCAGTGTGCAGACTTCAGTTACAACTTTATTACTGTTCCCATCTGAACTTCAAATGAGATACTATGTGAAACAGCCTGCGCAGACCACGAAAAACAACAGTAAACGGGATAAGATGTTTACATGCTACAGTATCCTGTCAGTATCCAGGCATCTTATTCAGGTTTCCCAAAACCGGGATATGATCTCCTGCTATTGTGCCGTTTAGCAAAGCCCTGCACTGTGCCATAGCTGACCCTGGCTTTCAACCCCTCAAGGTGTGTGTGGGGTTCAAGCTTGCTTAACCTACAGTGTGTGATGGGGTGAGTGTGTTTTTGCAGAAACATTTTTATTTATTTTTTTAAATTGGGGGGCTGCAGTAGAACAATATGAATGGAATTACGTTTTTTATGGTGTTTCTTAATTTTGAACACCTGCCCCATCAAAGGTCTGTGCACAGCTTTCACCTGGTCAGTCTGTCATGGAGAGAGCAGGTGTCCTTAATGTTTGGTAAACTCAGTGTAAAATGTACTTTGTTGGGATAGTTCAGGGTTTATGGATTAAGGAAATGTCTTATTTCCTTTATGACTCTTGTCGGGATAGTTCAGGGGTTTCCCCTTACCATGAAATATGAACAACTTCCTTGACATACGTCTCTGGTTCAGTGGAATAAGGAAAATGTTTTATTTACTTTATGACTCATATGGTTTAACATCTTGTCGGGATAGTTCAGCGGCTTTTCCTTACTATGAAAAGTGAACAACTTCATTGACATACCTCCCTGGTTCAGTGGAATAAGGAAGACTAATGATTTAATTTAGTAACATGATTATTTCCAATTTGGGGACTAGTGTGAAAACATATAGATCCTACAATTCACGTGTTTTTATATACCTTGTGAGAGCACACACAGGGCTCCATTGTAACGTTTTCAGTTGGTGGCACAAGCCTATGATTTGGTCACGGCAATATTGTTGCAGGGTCGGGCAACAGAAAGAATGTGTCATCTAATGATCTTATCTAAACTAGTCAAAGTGCTTCATTCTAAGTGTTGGCTGCTTGACTACTAAAATGGTATGATTGAAAAAATGTGTAAATAGCACGTCCTTGCAAGAATGCATGATTCAAGATACTTTGATGTGCAACCTTAGCCAGTGATTGTCAAACCCAAAATGCATGACAGTAGGCCTACAATTCAAAATAGGGTTCCAGAATTGTTCAATATAGTGATTAATTTCTCTACATCGTTTTGGGCACTAATATCACATAAGATAATACAGAAAGCTTGGGACCCTATTTTTGTTCAACATTAACAGTGTTCAAAACAGTGTTTTGCACGCATTCACAGTTTAAAATGTTAAACAATCACTAAGCATGTTCTATCCCGCTTGTCAGAGAGAGTTAAAGTGCACTGTAAATATGCAACAAAACAGCAAGTAGAAACTCTATGGAGTCCAGACGACAGTCTGATTAACCAGCGGGCCAGGTGTAAAAGGTTTGGCAGCCTTATCTATTCATTCAATCAATTGGAATACTAAAGAAGCAATCCACCCTTGATGAGCGATCAATAGGACAATAGAATCTTTCTGAGTCGAGAGCATGTGAGAAGTCTTGAGGGTGTGCGAAAGTGTTATCAAATGTTCCTATTAATATTAGATCAGGTAATCCAAAATGTTATTAGATCAAGTAATCAGCTGTTTTTAAGAATGTAACTAATCCTGGTTACATTTTGTAAGTAATCCGGGCAGATTAGTTACTTCATTTTTATAATTCAATTATGTAATCAGTTACTACCCAACCCTGTACACAGGTATGTTTACATCATACATACCTGTTGTTCAACAAAATTACATACCTAGTTTAACTAAATTCAAATCTTTGTAGTGTTTGCAGTAGTTAATTACTTTTTTGCCATGTAGATGTGTAGCCAACTACTGGAACGACTCAATACATTTTTCTCAACAAAGAAAATAAAAGGGAATTCATGTGTCATGTGAATGAAAGATTCTGTTCCGACAATGAAGTTGACAGGACCACTTTGAAAATGAGAGCATGGAGTTATTGGCCTAGTACATTCAAACTCAATTCTGGACCTCGAAGCCAGTTAAACACACTTCGACTGCATTTTTTCACTGTTCCCATTTAAAATTGGGGACTGGTTTAGACCTGGGACACAAGATGGGTGCTATTAATTATCAGGAAGAATAGAAAATAGTTTAATACACCTGGCCTGGTAGATAAAATGTTTAGCTCTAAAGACTAAAGTTCTGCGTCTCTTTTGAATGTTCAAAAATAACAGGGTCTCTTATTAATCACCAGGTAGTTTTGATGTAGTGAACTACATTTTCAAAGTAACAAGTTAAACCAACTACACTATATATACACAACACTATGTTGACACCCCTTCAAATTAGTGGATTCGGCTATTTCAGTCACACCCTTTGCTGACAGGTGTATAAAATCGTGCAAACAGCCATGCAATCTCCATAGACAAACATTGGCAGTAGAATGACCTTACTGAAGAGCTCAGAGACTTTCAACATGGCACTGTCATAGGATTTACTCCAGTGTCAAGTAATTGGTACCTTGGTAAACTATATTTTCAGAGTAGCGTCCCCAGCACTGCTGGAAAGCAGGTAGTCATAACAGTATATTTGTCATAACAGTATATTTGTAATGAGTGGTCATCATATTCATCATGTTCATTACATCTTATACACGTCAAGTTCTAGTTCAAATGTATATTATCATCATCATCAAGTTGCAGAAAGAAATACTCTACTTCTAAAAAAAAAACAGCTCCAATTTACAGTTACACAATTTACTACTGGTCAGTGGAACTTATCAGTGTCATCAGTATCCTGTATGCAATCTCCTGCCATTGTGACTGACCCCTAAATCTATGTCTGTGTGCTTGTGTGTATTGAAAGCAGGAATCGAAACTCTGTTATCTGAATAAAGAAAGGACAATGAGTTACTGTAAGGTGAACCTTGCACCTGTTTTGCTTTCAAGACAACTGGGAACTCTGGAAAAAAAAACAAGGTTGAATCATGATGACCTCAGTGATCTTCAGGTCGTAGCTCTAGAAAGAGACCCGAGTTCCCGACTTGGATGACGATTCAAAAATGTATTTTCCCAGTCGGAGCTAGTTTTTTCCTGAGTTCCCAGTTGTTTTGAACTCAATGAAGTCAGATTTCCCAGTTCGGAGTTCAAAGTTGTTTTGAGCACGGCAGAAATCATGCTGCATTGACAGCATCGCCAATGTTGAATGTTTATCATTTTAAGCTTGGAAAAACTAAAACAAAAACCGAGATTTGGGACCACACACCAACTCCACCGAATAGCAGGCTAGCAACTGCTTTGTAATGCTTGCAGTTAGCCACTGATTCCTTCCAAACCACACATTGTTGAATTTGTGATTTCCAACTTGATGTGTAATGTTTATGTCCAATGGCCGATGAGCACCGATGCGTTTCATCAATTTCTCTTCATTATTTCTCTTCATATGACAAGGATTAAAAAGGATTTGCCAGTAGATTGTCAACTTGATTCATAACTGCTTGCTAAGATTTTGAAAGTATGATGTTGACATGATCAGTCCAATCAAAGCTATTGTAGATAACGTGATTTGATGTAATTTTATCTGTGGCCAATGACCTTGAGCCTTCTTGGATAGGCACTTTTAATGTAACTCTATGGCAGCACCCAATAGGCTTGAATTTTTTTGCTCTACCCTTAGATTTGACAGTGGCGTAGTGTCCCCATGAATGACAGAACACTGAGCCACTCACGGCGCAACTAGAGAATATTAACAACCCCTATGCTCTGTATTTTCCGCTGGCTGCCCCACCACTACAGAAAGCACTGAGCTAGGCTGAAACACCTGCATTTTGGAGCTGCCTTACTCAAGAAGGCAAAAAAATAGAACATTTTTGTATGGAGGCTTTATTACCTCAATAATTGTGTATTTTATTTTGCATTGTTTTTGCTAACTAATAGGTGACACGTATTAATGCCAAAATAACATGCGAAACAGGAACCCCTTCAAAAAAAGCAATAATTTATTTAATTGGGGCTCAAAACATGCCCAGTGGGGCTCATAACATGCCCTGAATGACGGATCGCCACTGGGTATAATACAACATATTTTTTTTATGACTATTTTTTATTCTTTTACCCCTTTTTCTCTCCAATTTCGTGGTATCCAATTGGTAGTAGTTACTGTCTTGTCTCATCGCTGCAACTCCCGTACGGACTCTGGAGAGGCGAAGGTCGAGAGCCATGTGTCCTCCGAAACACAACCCAACCAAGCTGCACTGCTTCTTGACACAGCGCACATCCAACCCGGAAGCCAGCCGCACCAATGTGTCGGAGGAAACACCGTACACCTAGCGACCTAGTCAGCCTGCACTGCGCCCGGCCCACCACAGGAGTCGCTAGTGCGCGATGAGACAAGGATATCCCTGCCGGCCAAACCCTCCCTAACCCTGACAAAGCTGGGCCAATTGTGCGTTGCCCCATGAGCCTCCCGGTCATGGCCGGCTGCGGGCTCGAACCCAGAATCTCTGGTTGCACATAATACAACTTTTTGGAGAACTTGGCTGACAGTTTTTGGGATGTACTCTCTCCCCTTGTTCCAACCAGTTTAAACCCTCCTCATGTCTATGTCTGCGCCCCTGCGGAAATCGAATTAGCATAAACAAAAATCCCCATCAAAATCCATCAGTTTAAGCTAGAGAGAATTTTTTACATGGACTGCGTCTAAATTCATCACATCCGCCGATGTCACCCTTCAGCATCTAGGGTGAAAGATGGCAGAGCTAGAGCTGTGTTTGTCAGACCATGAGACATCCCAAAAATCGGTCTTCTCACAAAAACGTCTGTAGCTTCCGAAGGGTTTGGCCTGCAAACTATTATGACCCCTCTATGGAAAGATGAGACTATCACAAACATGTGTTTTTCTCTAGGAAGCCTGCAAGCGTCACAAGACTAGTTTAAAGGTAGTGTGGAACCAGTTACAAAAAATGAATGTAAGTATATATGAAGATAGTTTAGTACCTAAAATAAGGGGTTAAATACATGTAAAAACCATATATATAAATAGTTTCCTGATCTTTCTTATATCTCTCAGATATAGGACAGACACTTCAGAACAAACTTTCTTTAGATAATCTGTTCATCCATGTATGATGTTTTCTATGGGCTAAGAGCAGTAAGGCCAAACTCAATGTTTCATCAAATATTTTTGGGGATACCTTAAGGAGTCCTTAAACAATTCCACATGTTAGCTTAGTGTATGCTAGTCATAAGAATGAAAATAATGTGAATGGATTTAGATTTTGTCACCCAAATGGACAGATGGTCAAAGGAAGGAAAGTTGTAACAATGGGTTACTCACAGCCCCTCGGGGGTGGCCCCCAATGAATCTACTTTTTGGGAGGCAGATGCGATGGCTTGAATCCATTGTGCCACGGAGTTGTATATAGATACTGTTCATTGTGCCGGCGTACAGCATTTCTCCAGTGAACACCTCTGCTTTGTAAAAAAGACTGTTGTCTCTACAAAGCAAGTTCAGAAGACAGAAATATGATAAATATATGATACATTCAATATGTAATTTATACTGATGACCAATCCTTTTGTTTAGCTATTGTGTCAGAATGAGGCCACAGGATGATCCGAAGGGATTGTTACCTTACCTACAACAACAGCACTGGAACATTGTTAATGTGGAAGGCAACCCGTCTGCCTAGGACCACAATTACAGCAGGGTTATTCATATCCTACACTACAAGGGCCAGACTGCTACTGGTTTTCTGTTACATCTAAATAAGTTCCTGATTAGAGGGGAACAATGAAAAATAAAAAGCAGTGGAACTGGCTTCGAGGTCCAGATTTGAATTTGAGGGTCATTGGCTGCATTTACACAGGCAGCCAAATTCTGATCGTTCAAACAATTATAAGCAAAAAAGCTGATCTGATTAAGCAAAAGACCATTTAGTGATACAAATATCAGAATTGGGCTGCCTGTCTAAACGCAGCCTTAGAGTAAAAAATATATATATTTATGAAGCTACATGGATTACACTCAGAGCCACAAATAGTAACTACAAGTATGAAAATTAGTCAACACTTATTGCATGTTATATTCAACATTCAACAGCAAAGTCAAATGAGAAAGGAACATGGGATCAATCTAGTACATGACAAATAATAAAGAACTTTATAAATATATAGCTCATATAAGATTTCAGCTTTCTTACCCCGATATGATGCAGGAAATTAGCAGTGAGAAATCAGAGTTCCACTGTACTCAGCACCTCAGACATCATGGCTCTTTTATATGGTTTATATATGTCTTGTTTGTTCAATCATGAATTAACAGAGAAGAAATGAGGAAACAAAAATCATTCACTTCTGATTCGTCATAGTTTAGTCTTTTAGCAGCTTCGTTACAGCTTACACACATTCAAAGTTGGCTCATATCCCGGTTAAGGTCTTATCAGGATAAGACGTTTAAGGCCTTTCAAATCAAATCAAATTTTATTTGTCACATGCTTTGTAAACAACAGGTGTAGAGAAACAGTGAAATGCTTACTTACAGCCCTTCCCAACAATGCAGAGAGAAAAATAATAACATGAGGAATAAATACACAATGAGTAACGATAACTTGGCTATATACACGGAGTACCAGTACCGACTCACTGTGCAGGGGTACAAGGTAATTGAAGTAGATATGTACAGTACATATACCTGGGGATAAATAAGAATAGATAATAAACAGTAGCAGCAGCGTATGTGATGAGTCAAGAGTTAGTGCAAAAAGGGTCAATGCAGATAGCTATTTGGTTAACTATTTAACTATCTGGACTAACTATTTAGCAGTCTTATGGCTTAGGGGTAGAAGATGTTCAGGGTCCTGTAGGTTCCAGACTTGGTGCATCGGTACCACTTGCCGTTCAGTTGCAGAGAGCACACTATGACTTTGGTGGTTGGGGTCTTTGACAATTGTTTGGGCCTTCCTCTGACACCACCTGGTATAGAGGTCCTGGATACTCACAAGTATCCCTGTATGCACGAATAACAGAATATTCCTAAATTGCCCAGAGACTGCAGAAATATTTTTTCCCGATTTTTTTACATTTCTGACATTAGGTAGGCTGTTAGTAAACTTGTCTATGATTAGATACATGCAGCATCTCTTCTGTCATTACCTGGTGCTCATCTAGAACACTAAATAAAGCCTTGCTCACCAGAATGTCATAAATCAATAGAATTATCATTGCATCATCAACAATCTTGTTCAGTGGTTCAAAACAAATTTGCCCAGGGACCCCACCTAGGCAAACCGGAAACTCAGGGACCCCCATCCTATGTTAACAAAAAAAGTAGCATCTTGTCTTATCAGGTGAATGATAATGGCAAGTAGAAGTAATCAATATTTTTAAATTAATAGATTTGGATGAAACCAAGATTGAACTCTTTGGCCTGAATGTCAAACGTCACTTCTGGAGGTAACCTGGCACCATCCATACGGTGAAGCATGGTGGTGGCAGCATCATGCTGTGGGGATGTTTTTCAGCGGCAGGGACAAGGTGACTAGTCAGGATCGAGGGAAAGATGAATGGAGCAAAGTACAGAGAGCTCCTTGATGAAAACCTGCTCCAGAGCGCTCAGGACCTCAGACTGGGGCGAAGGTTCACCTTCCAACAGGACAACACACGAGTGGCTTCGGGACAAGTCTCTGAATTGCCTTGAGTGGCCCAGCCAGAGCCTGGACTTGGACCCGATCGAACATCTCTGGAGTGACCTGAAAATAGCTGTGCAGCTACGCTCCCCATCCAACCCGACAGAGCTTGAGAGGATCTGCAGAGAAGAATGGGAGAAACTCCCCAAATACAGGTGTGCCAAGCGTGTAGCGTTAAACCCAAGAAGACGCGAGGCTGTAATCACTGCCAAAGGTGCTTCAACAAAGTACTGAGTAAAGGGTCTGAATACTTATGTAAATGTAATAAAAAATATTTTTAAGAAATTTGCAAAATAAAATAAAAAATGTTTTTGCTTTGTCATTATGGGTATTGTGTATAGGTTGATGAGGGGGAGATTTAAACAAAAATCCATTTTAGAATAAGGCTTTAACGTTACAAAATGTGGAAAAAGTCAAGGGGTCTGAATACTTTCCGAATGCACTGTATACAGTTCAATATCTTTTGCATGCTTTCTGTCTGGTTTTGGTTGTTTAAGTTGACACTGAAGCAGTTTTTCGATCCCGTACATGACCACATAGACGGCCCGCAAAACAATCTTCTATACAGAAGAAAAATCTGCAATTTCCTCTATATTAAAGAAAACGATTTTGGGAATGAAATAATGTATCTACTTCCTCATAGTTGGATGAACAGGAACAGCTAGCATGCTAACTGTTTCTGTAGACTTCCAGTCATTGCACTAATGCTAGTTAGCATTAACTCGTGAAACTACCTCTAACTTCCTTCATACTGGACGCAGAAACATAAAAATGGTAGATAAAATGTTATTATGTTGCAGCTAGCGATATTAATCAAAGAACGATTTCCCGCCCCAATTTTTTTTAAATCACAGATACCGTGCAGTACCTCCCCGGACCTGTAGTGGGCCGCAGATCCCAGTTTGAAAACCAATGAATTAAATAAATAATTTCTCCGCTCCTGTTCATGAGACAAAATGTAACATTTGGTCTATAGTTTTACTGCGAGAAACAGTTCATTCTGCAGGAGTTAACATTCTAATAGGCTACTGTCAGTGTGCAGACTTCAGTTACAACTTTATTACTGTTCCCATCTGAACTTCAAATGAGATACTATGTGAAACAGCCTGCGCAGACCACGAAAAACAACAGTAAACGGGATAAGATGTTTACATGCTACAGTATCCTGTCAGTATCCAGGCATCTTATTCAGGTTTCCCAAAACCGGGATATGATCTCCTGCTATTGTGCCGTTTAGCAAAGCCCTGCACTGTGCCATAGCTGACCCTGGCTTTCAACCCCTCAAGGTGTGTGTGGGGTTCAAGCTTGCTTAACCTACAGTGTGTGATGGGGTGAGTGTGTTTTTGCAGAAACATTTTTATTTATTTTTTTAAATTGGGGGGCTGCAGTAGAACAATATGAATGGAATTACGTTTTTTATGGTGTTTCTTAATTTTGAACACCTGCCCCATCAAAGGTCTGTGCACAGCTTTCACCTGGTCAGTCTGTCATGGAGAGAGCAGGTGTCCTTAATGTTTGGTAAACTCAGTGTAAAATGTACTTTGTTGGGATAGTTCAGGGTTTATGGATTAAGGAAATGTCTTATTTCCTTTATGACTCTTGTCGGGATAGTTCAGGGGTTTCCCCTTACCATGAAATATGAACAACTTCCTTGACATACGTCTCTGGTTCAGTGGAATAAGGAAAATGTTTTATTTACTTTATGACTCATATGGTTTAACATCTTGTCGGGATAGTTCAGCGGCTTTTCCTTACTATGAAAAGTGAACAACTTCATTGACATACCTCCCTGGTTCAGTGGAATAAGGAAGACTAATGATTTAATTTAGTAACATGATTATTTCCAATTTGGGGACTAGTGTGAAAACATATAGATCCTACAATTCACGTGTTTTTATATTCTTTGTGAGAGCACACACAGGGCTCCATTGTAACGTTTTCAGTTGGTGGCACAAGCCTATGATTTGGTCACGGCAATATTGTTGCAGGGTCGGGCAACAGAAAAAATGTGTCATCTAATGATCTTATCTAAACTAGTCAAAGTGCTTCATTCTAAGTGTTGGCTGCTTGACTACTAAAATGGTATGATTGAAAAAATGTGTAAATAGCACGTCCTTGCAAGAATGAATTCAAAGAATTCAAGATACTTTGATGTGCAACCTTAGCCAGTGATTGTCAAACCCAAAATGCATGACAGTAGGCCTACAATTCAAAATAGGGTTCCAGAATTGTTCAATATAGTGATTAATTTCTCTACATCGTTTTGGGCACTAATATCACATAAGATAATACAGAAAGCTTGGGACCCTATTTTTGTTCAACATTAACAGTGTTCAAAACAGTGTTTTGCACGCATTCACAGTTTAAAATGTTAAACAATCACTAAGCATGTTCTATCCCGCTTGTCAGAGAGAGTTAAAGTGCACTGTAAATATGCAACAAAACAGCAAGTAGAAACTCTATGGAGTCCAGACGACAGTCTGATTAACCAGCGGGCCAGGTGTAAAAGGTTTGGCAGCCTTATCTATTCATTCAATCAATTGGAATACTAAAGAAGCAATCCACCCTTGATGAGCGATCAATAGGACAATAGAATCTTTCTGAGTCGAGAGCATGTGAGAAGTCTTGAGGGTGTGCGAAAGTGTTATCAAATGTTCCTATTAATATTAGATCAGGTAATCCAAAATGTTATTAGATCAAGTAATCAGCTGTTTTTAAGAATGTAACTAATCCTGGTTACATTTTGTAAGTAATCCGGGCAGATTAGTTACTTCATTTTTATAATTCAATTATGTAATCAGTTACTACCCAACCCTGTACACAGGTATGTTTACATCATACATACCTGTTGTTCAACAAAATTACATACCTAGTTTAACTAAATTCAAATCTTTGTAGTGTTTGCAGTAGTTAATTACTTTTTTGCCATGTAGATGTGTAGCCAACTACTGGAACGACTCAATACATTTTTCTCAACAAAGAAAATAAAAGGGAATTCATGTGTCATGTGAATGAAAGATTCTGTTCCGACAATGAAGTTGACAGGACCACTTTGAAAATGAGAGCATGGAGTTATTGGCCTAGTACATTCAAACTCAATTCTGGACCTCGAAGCCAGTTAAACACACTTCGACTGCATTTTTTCACTGTTCCCATTTAAAATTGGGGACTGGTTTAGACCTGGGACACAAGATGGGTGCTATTAATTATCAGGAAGAATAGAAAATAGTTTAATACACCTGGCCTGGAAGATAAAATGTTTAGCTCTAAAGACTAAAGTTCTGCGTCTCTTTTGAATGTTCAAAAATAACAGGGTCTCTTATTAATCACCAGGTAGTTTTGATGTAGTGAACTACATTTTCAAAGTAACAAGTTAAACCAACTACACTATATATACACAACACTATGTTGACACCCCTTCAAATTAGTGGATTCGGCTATTTCAGTCACACCCTTTGCTGACAGGTGTATAAAATCGTGCAAACAGCCATGCAATCTCCATAGACAAACATTGGCAGTAGAATGACCTTACTGAAGAGCTCAGAGACTTTCAACATGGCACTGTCATAGGATTTATTCCAGTGTCAAGTAATTGGTAGCTTGGTAAACTATATTTTCAGAGTAGCGTCCCCAGCACTGCTGGAAAGCAGGTAGTCATAACAGTATATTTGTCATAACAGTATATTTGTAATGAGTGGTCATCATATTCATCATGTTCATTACATCTTATACACGTCAAGTTCTAGTTCAAATGTATATTATCATCATCATCAAGTTGCAGAAAGAAATACTCTACTTCTAAAAAAAAAACAGCTCCAATTTACAGTTACACAATTTACTACTGGTCAGTGGAACATATCAGTGTCATCAGTATCCTGTATGCAATCTCCTGCCATTGTGACTGACCCCTAAATCTATGTCTGTGTGCTTGTGTGTATTGAAAGCAGGAATCGAAACTCTGTTATCTGAATAAAGAAAGGACAATGAGTTACTGTAAGGTGAACCTTGCACCTGTTTTGCTTTCAAGACAACTGGGAACTCTGGAAAAAAAAACAAGGTTGAATCATGATGACCTCAGTGATCTTCAGGTCGTAGCTCTAGAAAGAGACCCGAGTTCCCGACTTGGATGACCATTCAAAAATGTATTTTCCCAGTCTGAGCTAGTTTTTTCCTGAGTTCCCAGTTGTTTTGAACTCAATGAAGTCAGATTTCCCAGTTCGGAGTTCAAAGTTGTTTTGAGCACGGCAGAAATCATGCTGCGTTGACAGCATCGCCAATGTTGAATGTTTATCATTTTAAGCTTGGAAAAACTAAAACAAAAACCGAGATTTGGGACCACACACCAACTCCACCTAATAGCAGGCTAGCAACTGCTTTGTAATGCTTGCAGTTAGCCACTGATTCCTTCCAAACAACACATTGTTGAATTTGTCATTTCCAACTTGATGTGTAATGTTTATGTCCAATGGCCGATGAGCACCGATGCGTTTCATCAATTTCTCTTCATTATTTCTCTTCATATGACAAGGATTAAAAAGGATTTGCCAGTAGATTGTCAACTTGATTCATAACTGCTTGCTAAGATTTTGAAAGTATGATGTTGACATGATCAGTCCAATCAAAGCTATTGTAGATAACGTGATTTGATGTAATTTTATCTGTGGCCAATGACCTTGAGGCCTTCTTGGATAGGCACTTTTAATGTAACTCTATGGCAGCACCCAATAGGCTTGAATTTTTTTGCTCTACCCTTAGATTTGACAGTGGCGTAGTGTCCCCATGAATGACAGAACACTGAGCCACTCACGGCGCAACTAGAGAATATTAACAACCCCTATGCTCTGTATTTTCCGCTGGCTGCCCCACCACTACAGAAAGCACTGAGCTAGGCTGAAACACCTGCATTTTGGAGCTGCCTTACTCAAGAAGGCAAAAAAATAGAACATTTTTGTATGGAGGCTTTATTACCTCAATAATTGTGTATTTTATTTTGCATTGTTTTTGCTAACTAATAGGTGACACGTATTAATGCCAAAATAACATGCGAAACAGGAACCCCCCACCTTCAATAAAAAGCAATAATTTATTTAATTGGGGCTCAAAACATGCCCAGTGGGGCTCAAAACATGCCCTGAATGACGGATCGCCACTGGGTATAATACAACATATTTTTTTTATGACTATTTTTTATTCTTTTACCCCTTTTTCTCTCCAATTTCGTGGTATCCAATTGGTAGTAGTTACTGTCTTGTCTCATCGCTGCAACTCCCGTACGGACTCTGGAGAGGCGAAGGTCGAGAGCCATGTGTCCTCCGAAACACAACCCAACCAAGCTGCACTGCTTCTTGACACAGCGCACATCCAACCCGGAAGCCAGCCGCACCAATGTGTCGGAGGAAACACCGTACACCTAGCGACCTAGTCAGCCTGCACTGCGCCCGGCCCACCACAGGAGTCGCTAGTGCGCGATGAGACAAGGATATCCCTGCCGGCCAAACCCTCCCTAACCCTGACAAAGCTGGGCCAATTGTGCGTTGCCCCATGAGCCTCCCGGTCACGGCCGGCTGCGGCTAAGCCTGGGCTCGAACCCAGAATCTCTGGTTGCACATAATACAACTTTTTGGAGAACTTGGCTGACAGTTTTTGGGATGTACTCTCTCCCCTTGTTCCAACCAGTTTAAACCCTCCTCATGTCTATGTCTGCGCCCCTGCGGAAATCGAATTAGCATAAACAAAAATCCCCATCAAAATCCATCAGTTTAAGCTAGAGAGAATTTTTTACATGGACTGCGTCTAAATTCATCACATCCGCCAATGTCACCCTTCAGCATCTAGGGTGAAAGATGGCAGAGCTAGAGCTGTGTTTGTCAGACCATGAGACGTCCCAAAAATCGGTCTTCTCACAAAAACGTCTGTAGCTTCCGAAGGGTTTGGCCTGCAAACTATTATGACCCCTCTATGGAAAGATGAGACTATCACAAACATGTGTTTTGCTCTAGGAAGCCTGCAAGCGTCACAAGACTAGTTTAAAGGTAGTGTGGAACCAGTTACAAAAAATGAATGTAAGTATATATGAAGATAGTTTAGTACCTAAAATAAGGGGTTAAATACATGTAAAAACCATATATATAAATAGTTTCCTGATCTTTCTTATATCTCTCAGATATAGGACAGACACTTCAGAACAAACTTTCTTTAGATAATCTGTTCATCCATGTATGATGTTTTCTATGGGCTAAGAGCAGTAAGGCCAAACTCAATGTTTCATCAAATATTTTTGGGGATACCTTAAGGGGTCCTTAAACAATTCCACATGTTAGCTTAGTGTATGCTAGTCATAAGAATGAAAATAATGTGAATGGATTTAGATTTTGTCACCCAAATGGACAGATGGTCAAAGGAAGGAAAGTTGTAGCAATGGGTTACTCACAGCCCCTCGGGGGTGGCCCCCAATGAATCTACTTTTTGGGAGGCAGATGCGATGGCTTGAATCCATTGTGCCACGGAGTTGTATATAGATACTGTTCATTGTGCCGGCGTACAGCATTTCTCCAGTGAACACCTCTGCTTTGTAAATAAGACTGTTGTCTCTACAAAGCAAGTTCAGAAGACAGAAATATGATAAATATATGATACATTCAATATGTAATTTATACTGATGACCAATCCTTTTGTTTAGCTATTGTGTCAGAATGAGGCCACAGGATGATCCGAAGGGATTGTTACCTTACCTACAACAACAGCACTGGAACATTGTTAATGTGGAAGGCAACCCGTCTGCCTAGGACCACAATTACAGCAGGGTTATTCAAATCCTACACTACAAGGGCCAGACTGCTACTGGTTTTCTGTTAAATCTAAATAAGTTCCTGATTAGAGGGGAACAATGAAAAATAAGAAGCAGTGGAACTGGCTTCGAGGTCCAGATTTGAATTTGAGGGTCATTGGCTGCATTTACACAGGCAGCCAAATTCTGATCGTTCAACCAATTATAAGCAAAAAAGCTGATCTGATTAAGCAAAAGACCATTTAGTGATACAAATATCAGAATAGGGCTGCCTGTCTAAACGCAGCCTTAGAGTAAAAAATATATATATTTATGAAGCTACATGGATTACACTCAGAGCCACAAATAGTAACTACAAGTATGAAAATTAGTCAACACTTATTGCATGTTATATTCAACATTCAACAGCAAAGTCAAATGAGAAAGGAACATGGGATCAATCTAGTACATGACAAATAATAAAGAACTTTATAAATATATAGCTCATATAAGATTTCAGCTTTCTTACCCCGATATGATGCAGGAAATTAGCAGTGAGAAATCAGAGTTCCACTGTACTCAGCACCTCAGACATCATGGCTCTTTTATATGGTTTATATATGTCTTGTTTGTTCAATCATGAATTAACAGAGAAGAAATGAGGAAACAAAAATCATTCACTTCTGATTCGTCATAGTTTAGTCTTTTAGCAGACGCCCTCATTGTGTTCGTTACAGCTTACACACATTCAAAGTTGGCTCATATCCCGGTTAAGGTCTTATCAGGATAAGACGTTTAAGGCCTTTCAAATCAAATCAAATTTTATTTGTCACATGCTTTGTAAACAACAGTTGTAGAGAAACAGTGAAATGCTTACTTACAGCCCTTCCCAACAATGCAGAGAGAAAAATAATAACATGAGGAATAAATACACAATGAGTAACGATAACTTGGCTATATACACGGAGTACCAGTACCGACTCACTGTGCAGGGGTACAAGGTAATTGAAGTAGATATGTACAGTACATATACCTGGGGATAAATAAGAATAGATAATAAACAGTAGCAGCAGCGTATGTGATGAGTCAAGAGTTAGTGCAAAAAGGGTCAATGCAGATAGCTATTTGGTTAACTATTTAACTATCTGGACTAACTATTTAGCAGTCTTATGGCTTAGGGGTAGAAGATGTTCAGGGTCCTGTAGGTTCCAGACTTGGTGCATCGGTACCACTTGCCGTTCAGTTGCAGAGAGCACACTATGACTTTGGTGGTTGGGGTCTTTGACAATTGTTTGGGCCTTCCTCTGACACCACCTGGTATAGAGGTCCTGGATACTCACAAGTATCCCTGTATGCACGAATAACAGAATATTCCTAAATTGCCCAGAGACTGCAGAAATATTTTTTCCCGATTTTTTTAATTTCTGACATTAGGTAGGCTGTTAGTAAACTTGTCTATGATTAGATACATGCAGCATCTCTTCTGTCATTACCTGGTGCTCATCTAGAACACTAAATAAAGCCTTGCTCACCAGAATGTCATAAATCAATAGAATTATCATTGCATCATCAACAATCTTGTTCAGTGGTTCAAAACAAATTTGCCCAGGGACCCCACCTAGGCAAACCGGAAACTCAGGGACCCCCATCCTATGTTAACAAAAAAAGTAGCATCTTGTCTTATCAGGTGAATGATAATGGCAAGTAGAAGTAATCAATATTTTTAAATTAATAGATTTGGATGAAACCAAGATTGAACTCTTTGGCCTGAATGTCAAACGTCACTTCTGGAGGTAACCTGGCACCATCCATACGGTGAAGCATGGTGGTGGCAGCATCATGCTGTGGGGATGTTTTTCAGC
Organism: Salmo salar; assembly: GCF_965601325.2. Taxonomy (NCBI): domain Eukaryota; kingdom Metazoa; phylum Chordata; class Actinopteri; order Salmoniformes; family Salmonidae; genus Salmo; species Salmo salar. Next base: position 17,123,641 of record NC_138294.1, read on the forward strand.
GGCAGGGACAAGGTGACTAGTCAGGATCGAGGGAAAGATGAATGGAGCAAAGTACAGAGAGCTCCTTGATGAAAACCTGCTCCAGAGCGCTCAGGACCTCAGACTGGGGCGAAGGTTCACCTTCCAACAGGACAACACACGAGTGGCTTCGGGACAAGTCTCTGAATTGCCTTGAGTGGCCCAGCCAGAGCCCGGACTTGGACCCGATCGAACATCTCTGGAGTGACCTGAAAATAGCTGTGCAGCTACGCTCCCCATCCAACCCGACAGAGCTTGAGAGGATCTGCAGAGAAGAATGGGAGAAACTCCCCAAATACAGGTGTGCCAAGCGTGTAGCATTAAACCCAAGAAGACGCGAGGCTGTAATCACTGCCAAAGGTGCTTCAACAAAGTACTGAGTAAAGGGTCTGAATACTTCTGTAAATGTAATAAAAAATATTTTTAAGAAATTTGCAAAATAAAATAAAAAATGTTTTTGCTTTGTCATTATGGGTATTGTGTATAGGTTGATGAGGGGGAGATTTAAAAAAAATCCATTTTAGAATAAGGCTTTAACGTTACAAAATGTGGAAAAAGTCAAGGGGTCTGAATACTTTCCGAATGCACTGTATACAGTTCAATATCTTTTGCATGCTTTCTGTCTGGTTTTGGTTGTTTAAGTTGACACTGAAGCAGTTTTTCGATCCCGTACATGACCACATAGACGGCCCGCAAAACAATCTTCTATACAGAAGAAAAATCTGCAATTTCCTCTATATTAAAGAAAACGATTTTGGGAATGAAATAATTTATCTACTTCCTCATAGTTGGATGAACAGGAACAGCTAGCATGCTAACTGTTTCTGTAGACTTCCAGTCATTGCACTAATGCTAGTTAGCATTAACTCGTGAAACTACCTCTAACTTCCTTCATACTGGACGCAGAAACATAAAAATGGTAGATAAAATGTTATTATGTTGCAGCTAGCGATATTAATCAAAGAACGATTTCCCGCCCCAATTTTTTTTAAATCACAGATACCGTGCAGTACCTCCCCGGACCTGTAGTGGGCCGCAGATCCCAGTTTGAAAACCAATGAATTAAATAAATAATTTCTCCGCTCCTGTTCATGAGACAAAATGTAACATTTGGTCTATAATTTTACTGCGAGAAACAGTTCATTCTGCAGGAGTTAACATTCTAATAGGCTACTGTCAGTGTGCAGACTTCAGTTACAACTTTATTACTGTTCCCATCTGAACTTCAAATGAGATACTATGTGAAACAGCCTGCGCAGACCACGAAAAACAACAGTAAACGGGATAAGATGTTTACATGCTACAGTATCCTGTCAGTATCCAGGCATCTTATTCAGGTTTCCCAAAACCGGGATATGATCTCCTGCTATTGTGCCGTTTAGCAAAGCCCTGCACTGTGCCATAGCTGACCCTGGCTTTCAACCCCTCAAGGTGTGTGTGGGGTTCAAGCTTGCTTAACCTACAGTGTGTGATGGGGTGAGTGTGTTTTTGCAGAAACATTTTTATTTATTTTTTTAAATTGGGGGGCTGCAGTAGAACAATATGAATGGAATTACGTTTTTTATGGTGTTTCTTAATTTTGAACACCTGCCCCATCAAAGGTCTGTGCACAGCTTTCACCTGGTCAGTCTGTCATGGAGAGAGCAGGTGTCCTTAATGTTTGGTAAACTCAGTGTAAAATGTACTTTGTTGGGATAGTTCAGGGTTTATGGATTAAGGAAATGTCTTATTTCCTTTATGACTCTTGTCGGGATAGTTCAGGGGTTTCCCCTTACCATGAAATATGAACAACTTCCTTGACATACGTCTCTGGTTCAGTGGAATAAGGAAAATGTTTTATTTACTTTATGACTCATATGGTTTAACATCTTGTCGGGATAGTTCAGCGGCTTTTCCTTACTATGAAAAGTGAACAACTTCATTGACATACCTCCCTGGTTCAGTGGAATAAGGAAGACTAATGATTTAATTTAGTAACATGATTATTTCCAATTTGGGGACTAGTGTGAAAACATATAGATCCTACAATTCACGTGTTTTTATATACCTTGTGAGAGCACACACAGGGCTCCATTGTAACGTTTTCAGTTGGTGGCACAAGCCTATGATTTGGTCACGGCAATATTGTTGCAGGGTCGGGCAACAGAAAGAATGTGTCATCTAATGATCTTATCTAAACTAGTCAAAGTGCTTCATTCTAAGTGTTGGCTGCTTGACTACTAAAATGGTATGATTGAAAAAATGTGTAAATAGCACGTCCTTGCAAGAATGCATGATTCAAGATACTTTGATGTGCAACCTTAGCCAGTGATTGTCAAACCCAAAATGCATGACAGTAGGCCTACAATTCAAAATAGGGTTCCAGAATTGTTCAATATAGTGATTAATTTCTCTACATCGTTTTGGGCACTAATATCACATAAGATAATACAGAAAGCTTGGGACCCTATTTTTGTTCAACATTAACAGTGTTCAAAACAGTGTTTTGCACGCATTCACAGTTTAAAATGTTAAACAATCACTAAGCATGTTCTATCCCGCTTGTCAGAGAGAGTTAAAGTGCACTGTAAATATGCAACAAAACAGCAAGTAGAAACTCTATGGAGTCCAGACGACAGTCTGATTAACCAGCGGGCCAGGTGTAAAAGGTTTGGCAGCCTTATCTATTCATTCAATCAATTGGAATACTAAAGAAGCAATCCACCCTTGATGAGCGATCAATAGGACAATAGAATCTTTCTGAGTCGAGAGCATGTGAGAAGTCTTGAGGGTGTGCGAAAGTGTTATCAAATGTTCCTATTAATATTAGATCAGGTAATCCAAAATGTTATTAGATCAAGTAATCAGCTGTTTTTAAGAATGTAACTAATCCTGGTTACATTTTGTAAGTAATCCGGGCAGATTAGTTACTTCATTTTTATAATTCAATTATGTAATCAGTTACTACCCAACCCTGTACACAGGTATGTTTACATCATACATACCTGTTGTTCAACAAAATTACATACCTAGTTTAACTAAATTCAAATCTTTGTAGTGTTTGCAGTAGTTAATTACTTTTTTGCCATGTAGATGTGTAGCCAACTACTGGAACGACTCAATACATTTTTCTCAACAAAGAAAATAAAAGGGAATTCATGTGTCATGTGAATGAAAGATTCTGTTCCGACAATGAAGTTGACAGGACCACTTTGAAAATGAGAGCATGGAGTTATTGGCCTAGTACATTCAAACTCAATTCTGGACCTCGAAGCCAGTTAAACACACTTCGACTGCATTTTTTCACTGTTCCCATTTAAAATTGGGGACTGGTTTAGACCTGGGACACAAGATGGGTGCTATTAATTATCAGGAAGAATAGAAAATAGTTTAATACACCTGGCCTGGTAGATAAAATGTTTAGCTCTAAAGACTAAAGTTCTGCGTCTCTTTTGAATGTTCAAAAATAACAGGGTCTCTTATTAATCACCAGGTAGTTTTGATGTAGTGAACTACATTTTCAAAGTAACAAGTTAAACCAACTACACTATATATACACAACACTATGTTGACACCCCTTCAAATTAGTGGATTCGGCTATTTCAGTCACACCCTTTGCTGACAGGTGTATAAAATCGTGCAAACAGCCATGCAATCTCCATAGACAAACATTGGCAGTAGAATGACCTTACTGAAGAGCTCAGAGACTTTCAACATGGCACTGTCATAGGATTTATTCCAGTGTCAAGTAATTGGTAGCTTGGTAAACTATATTTTCAGAGTAGCGTCCCCAGCACTGCTGGAAAGCAGGTAGTCATAACAGTATATTTGTCATAACAGTATATTTGTAATGAGTGGTCATCATATTCATCATGTTCATTACATCTTATACACGTCAAGTTCTAGTTCAAATGTATATTATCATCATCATCAAGTTGCAGAAAGAAATACTCTACTTCTAAAAAAAAAACAGCTCCAATTTACAGTTACACAATTTACTACTGGTCAGTGGAACTTATCAGTGTCATCAGTATCCTGTATGCAATCTCCTGCCATTGTGACTGACCCCTAAATCTATGTCTGTGTGCTTGTGTGTATTGAAAGCAGGAATCGAAACTCTGTTATCTGAATAAAGAAAGGACAATGAGTTACTGTAAGGTGAACCTTGCACCTGTTTTGCTTTCAAGACAACTGGGAACTCTGGAAAAAAAAACAAGGTTGAATCATGATGACCTCAGTGATCTTCAGGTCGTAGCTCTAGAAAGAGACCCGAGTTCCCGACTTGGATGACCATTCAAAAATGTATTTTCCCAGTCGGAGCTAGTTTTTTCCTGAGTTCCCAGTTGTTTTGAACTCAATGAAGTCAGATTTCCCAGTTCGGAGTTGAAAGTTGTTTTGAGCACGGCAGAAATCATGCTGCATTGACAGCATCGCCAATGTTGAATGTTTATCATTTTAAGCTTGGAAAAACTAAAACAAAAACCGAGATTTGGGACCACACACCAACTCCACCGAATAGCAGGCTAGCAACTGCTTTGTAATGCTTGCAGTTAGCCACTGATTCCTTCCAAACCACACATTGTTGAATTTGTGATTTCCAACTTGATGTGTAATGTTTATGTCCAATGGCCGATGAGCACCGATGCGTTTCATCAATTTCTCTTCATTATTTCTCTTCATATGACAAGGATTAAAAAGGATTTGCCAGTAGATTGTCAACTTGATTCATAACTGCTTGCTAAGATTTTGAAAGTATGATGTTGACATGATCAGTCCAATCAAAGCTATTGTAGATAACGTGATTTGATGTAATTTTATCTGTGGCCAATGACCTTGAGCCTTCTTGGATAGGCACTTTTAATGTAACTCTATGGCAGCACCCAATAGGCTTGAATTTTTTTGCTCTACCCTTAGATTTGACAGTGGCGTAGTGTCCCCATGAATGACAGAACACTGAGCCACTCACGGCGCAACTAGAGAATATTAACAACCCCTATGCTCTGTATTTTCCGCTGGCTGCCCCACCACTACAGAAAGCACTGAGCTAGGCTGAAACACCTGCATTTTGGAGCTGCCTTACTCAAGAAGGCAAAAAAATAGAACATTTTTGTATGGAGGCTTTATTACCTCAATAATTGTGTATTTTATTTTGCATTGTTTTTGCTAACTAATAGGTGACACGTATTAATGCCAAAATAACATGGGAAACAGGAACCCCTTCAAAAAAAGCAATAATTTATTTAATTGTGGCTCAAAACATGCCCAGTGGGGCTCATAACATGCCCTGAATGACGGATCGCCACTGGGTATAATACAACATATTTTTTTTATGACTATTTTTTATTCTTTTACCCCTTTTTCTCTCCAATTTCGTGGTATCCAATTGGTAGTAGTTACTGTCTTGTCTCATCGCTGCAACTCCCGTACGGACTCTGGAGAGGCGAAGGTCGAGAGCCATGTGTCCTCCGAAACACAACCCAACCAAGCTGCACTGCTTCTTGACACAGCGCACATCCAACCCGGAAGCCAGCCGCACCAATGTGTCGGAGGAAACACCGTACACCTAGCGACCTAGTCAGCCTGCACTGCGCCCGGCCCACCACAGGAGTCGCTAGTGCGCGATGAGACAAGGATATCCCTGCCGGCCAAACCCTCCCTAACCCTGACAAAGCTGGGCCAATTGTGCGTTGCCCCATGAGCCTCCCAGTCACGGCCGGCTGCGGCTAAGCCTGGGCTCGAACCCAGAATCTCTGGTTGCACATAATACAACTTTTTGGAGAACTTGGCTGACAGTTTTTGGGATGTACTCTCTCCCCTTGTTCCAACCAGTTTAAACCCTCCTCATGTCTATGTCTGCGCCCCTGCGGAAATCGAATTAGCATAAACAAAAATCCCCATCAAAATCCATCAGTTTAAGCTAGAGAGAATTTTTTACATGGACTGCGTCTAAATTCATCACATCCGCCGATGTCACCCTTCAGCATCTAGGGTGAAAGATGGCAGAGCTAGAGCTGTGTTTGTCAGACCATGAGACATCCCAAAAATCGGTCTTCTCACAAAAACGTCTGTAGCTTCCGAAGGGTTTGGCCTGCAAACTATTATGACCCCTCTATGGAAAGATGAGACTATCACAAACATGTGTTTTGCTCTAGGAAGCCTGCAAGCGTCACAAGACTAGTTTAAAGGTAGTGATGAACCAGTTACAAAAAATGAATGTAAGTATATATGAAGATAGTTTAGTACCTAAAATAAGGGGTTAAATACGTGTAAAAACCATATATATAAATAGTTTCCTGATCTTTCTTATATCTCTCAGATATAGGACAGACACTTCAGAACACACTTTCTTTAGATAATCTGTTCATCCATGTATGATGTTTTCTATGGGCTAAGAGCAGTAAGGCCAAACTCAATGTTTCATCAAATATTTTTGGGGATACCTTAAGGGGTCCTTAAACAATTCCACATGTTAGCTTAGTGTATGCTAGTCATAAGAATGAAAATAATGTGAATGGATTTAGATTTTGTCACCCAAATGGACAGATGGTCAAAGGAAGGAAAGTTGTAGCAATGGGTTACTCACAGCCCCTCGGGGGTGGCCCCCAATGAATCTACTTTTTGGGAGGCAGATGCGATGGCTTGAATCCATTGTGCCACGGAGTTGTATATAGATACTGTTCATTGTGCCGGCGTACAGCATTTCTCCAGTGAACACCTCTGCTTTGTAAATAAGACTGTTGTCTCTACAAAGCAAGTTCAGAAGACAGAAATATGAAAAATATATGATACATTCAATATGTAATTTATACTGATGACCAATCCTTTTGTTTAGCTATTGTGTCAGAATGAGGCCACAGGATGATCCGAAGGGATTGTTACCTTACCTACAACAACAGCACTGGAACATTGTTAATGTGGAAGGCAACCCGTCTGCCTAGGACCACAATTACAGCAGGGTTATTCATATCCTACACTACAAGGGCCAGACTGCTACTGGTTTTCTGTTACATCTAAATAAGTTCCTGATTAAACGTGAACAATGAAAAATAAAAAGCAGTGGAACTGGCTTCGAGGTCCAGATTTGAATTTGAGGGTCATTGGCTGCATTTACACAGGCAGCCAAATTCTGATCGTTCAACCAATTATAAGCAAAAAAGCTGATCTGATTAAGCAAAAGACCATTTAGTGATACAAATATCAGAATTGGGCTGCCTGTCTAAACGCAGCCTTAGAGTAAAAAATATATATATTTATGAAGCTACATGGATTACACTCAGAGCCACAAATAGTAACTACAAGTATGAAAATTAGTCAACACTTATTGCATGTTATATTCAACATTCAACAGCAAAGTCAAATGAGAAAGGAACATGGGATCAATCTAGTACATGACAAATAATAAAGAACTTTATAAATATATAGCTCATATAAGATTTCAGCTTTCTTACCCCGATATGATGCAGGAAATTAGCAGTGAGAAATCAGAGTTCCACTGTACTCAGCACCTCAGACATCATGGCTCTTTTATATGGTTTATATATGTCTTGTTTGTTCAATCATGAATTAACAGAGAAGAAATGAGGAAACAAAAATCATTCACTTCTGATTCGTCATAGTTTAGTCTTTTAGCAGACGCCCTCATTGTGTTCGTTACAGCTTACACACATTCAAAGTTGGCTCATATCCCGGTTAAGGTCTTATCAGGATAAGACGTTTAAGGCCTTTCAAATCAAATCAAATTTTATTTGTCACATGCTTTGTAAACAACAGGTGTAGAGAAACAGTGAAATGCTTACTTACAGCCCTTCCCAACAATGCAGAGAGAAAAATAATAACATGAGGAATAAATACACAATGAGTAACGATAACTTGGCTATATACACGGAGTACCAGTACCGACTCACTGTGCAGGGGTACAAGGTAATTGAAGTAGATATGTACAGTACATATACCTGGGGATAAATAAGAATAGATAATAAACAGTAGCAGCAGCGTATGTGATGAGTCAAGAGTTAGTGCAAAAAGGGTCAATGCAGATAGCTATTTGGTTAACTATTTAACTATCTGGACTAACTATTTAGCAGTCTTATGGCTTAGGGGTAGAAGATGTTCAGGGTCCTGTAGGTTCCAGACTTGGTGCATCGGTACCACTTGCCGTTCAGTTGCAGAGAGCACACTATGACTTTGGTGGTTGGGGTCTTTGACAATTGTTTGGGCCTTCCTCTGACACCACCTGGTATAGAGGTCCTGGATACTCACAAGTATCCCTGTATGCACGAATAACAGAATATTCCTAAATTGCCCAGAGACTGCAGAAATATTTTTTCCCGATTTTTTTAATTTCTGACATTAGGTAGGCTGTTAGTAAACTTGTCTATGATTAGATACATGCAGCATCTCTTCTGTCATTACCTGGTGCTCATCTAGAACACTAAATAAAGCCTTGCTCACCAGAATGTCATAAATCAATAGAATTATCATTGCATCATCAACAATCTTGTTCAGTGGTTCAAAACAAATTTGCCCAGGGACCCCACCTAGGCAAACCGGAAACTCAGGGACCCCCATCCTATGTTAACAAAAAAAGTAGCATCTTGTCTTATCAGGTGAATGATAATGGCAAGTAGAAGTAATCAATATTTTTAAATTAATAGATTTGGATGAAACCAAGATTGAACTCTTTGGCCTGAATGTCAAACGTCACTTCTGGAGGTAACCTGGCACCATCCATACGGTGAAGCATGGTGGTGGCAGCATCATGCTGTGGGGATGTTTTTCAGCGGCAGGGACAAGGTGACTAGTCAGGATCGAGGGAAAGATGAATGGAGCAAAGTACAGAGAGCTCCTTGATGAAAACCTGCTCCAGAGCGCTCAGGACCTCAGACTGGGGCGAAGGTTCACCTTCCAACAGGACAACACACGAGTGGCTTCGGGACAAGTCTCTGAATTGCCTTGAGTGGCCCAGCCAGAGCCCGGACTTGGACCCGATCGAACATCTCTGGAGTGACCTGAAAATAGCTGTGCAGCTACGCTCCCCATCCAACCCGACAGAGCTTGAGAGGATCTGCAGAGAAGAATGGGAGAAACTCCCCAAATACAGGTGTGCCAAGCGTGTAGCGTTAAACCCAAGAAGACGCGAGGCTGTAATCACTGCCAAAGGTGCTTCAACAAAGTACTGAGTAAAGGGTCTGAATACTTATGTAAATGTAATAAAAAATATTTTAAAGAAATTTGCTAAATAAAATAAAAAATGTTTTTGCTTTGTCATTATGGGTATTGTGTATAGGTTGATGAGGGGGAGATTTAAAAAAAAATCCATTTTAGAATAAGGCTTTAACGTTACAAAATGTGGAAAAAGTCAAGGGGTCTGAATACTTTCCGAATGCACTGTATACAGTTCAATATCTTTTGCATGCTTTCTGTCTGGTTTTGGTTGTTTAAGTTGACACTGAAGCAGTTTTTCGATCCCGTACATGACCACATAGACGGCCCGCAAAACAATCTTCTATACAGAAGAAAAATCTGCAATTTCCTCTATATTAAAGAAAACAATTTTGGGAATGAAATAATTTATCTACTTCCTCATAGTTGGATGAACAGGAACAGCTAGCATGCTAACTGTTTCTGTAGACTTCCAGTCATTGCACTAATGCTAGTTAGCATTAACTCGTGAAACTACCTCTAACTTCCTTCATACTGGACGCAGAAACATAAAAATGGTAGATAAAATGTTATTATGTTGCAGCTAGCGATATTAATCAAAGAACGATTTCCCGCCCAAATTTTTTTTAAATCACAGATACCGTGCAGTACCTCCCCGGACCTGTAGTGGGCCGCAGATCCCAGTTTGAAAACCAATGAATTAAATAAATAATTTCTCCGCTCCTGTTCATGAGACAAAATGTAACATTTGGTCTATAATTTTACTGCGAGAAACAGTTCATTCTGCAGGAGTTAACATTCTAATAGGCTACTGTCAGTGTGCAGACTTCAGTTACAACTTTATTACTGTTCCCATCTGAACTTCAAATGAGATACTATGTGAAACAGCCTGCGCAGACCACGAAAAACAACAGTAAACGGGATAAGATGTTTACATGCTACAGTATCCTGTCAGTATCCAGGCATCTTATTCAGGTTTCCCAAAACCGGGATATGATCTCCTGCTATTGTGCCGTTTAGCAAAGCCCTGCACTGTGCCATAGCTGACCCTGGCTTTCAACCCCTCAAGGTGTGTGTGGGGTTCAAGCTTGCTTAACCTACAGTGTGTGATGGGGTGAGTGTGTTTTTGCAGAAACATTTTTATTTATTTTTTTAAATTGGGGGGCTGCAGTAGAACAATATGAATGGAATTACGTTTTTTATGGTGTTTCTTAATTTTGAACACCTGCCCCATCAAAGGTCTGTGCACAGCTTTCACCTGGTCAGTCTGTCATGGAGAGAGCAGGTGTCCTTAATGTTTGGTAAACTCAGTGTAAAATGTACTTTGTTGGGATAGTTCAGGGTTTATGGATTAAGGAAATGTCTTATTTCCTTTATGACTCTTGTCGGGATAGTTCAGGGGTTTCCCCTTACCATGAAATATGAACAACTTCCTTGACATACGTCTCTGGTTCAGTGGAATAAGGAAAATGTTTTATTTACTTTATGACTCATATGGTTTAACATCTTGTCGGGATAGTTCAGCGGCTTTTCCTTACTATGAAAAGTGAACAACTTCATTGACATACCTCCCTGGTTCAGTGGAATAAGGAAGACTAATGATTTAATTTAGTAACATGATTATTTCCAATTTGGGGACTAGTGTGAAAACATATAGATCCTACAATTCACGTGTTTTTATATTCTTTGTGAGAGCACACACAGGGCTCCATTGTAACGTTTTCAGTTGGTGGCACAAGCCTATGATTTGGTCACGGCAATATTGTTGCAGGGTCGGGCAACAGAAAAAATGTGTCATCTAATGATCTTATCTAAACTAGTCAAAGTGCTTCATTCTAAGTGTTGGCTGCTTGACTACTAAAATGGTTAATTTCTCTACATCGTTTTGGGCACTAATATCACATAAGATAATACAGAAAGCTTGGGACCCTATTTTTGTTCAACATTAACAGTGTTCAAAACAGTGTTTTGCACGCATTCACAGTTTAAAATGTTAAACAATCACTAAGCATGTTCTATCCCGCTTGTCAGAGAGAGTTAAAGTGCACTGTAAATATGCAACAAAACAGCAAGTAGAAACTCTATGGAGTCCAGACGACAGTCTGATTAACCAGCGGGCCAGGTGTAAAAGGTTTGGCAGCCTTATCTATTCATTCAATCAATTGGAATACTAAAGAAGCAATCCACCCTTGATGAGCGATCAATAGGACAATAGAATCTTTCTGAGTCGAGAGCATGTGAGAAGTCTTGAGGGTGTGCGAAAGTGTTATCAAATGTTCCTATTAATATTAGATCAGGTAATCCAAAATGTTATTAGATCAAGTAATCAGCTGTTTTTAAGAATGTAACTAATCCTGGTTACATTTTGTAAGTAATCCGGGCAGATTAGTTACTTCATTTTTATAATTCAATTATGTAATCAGTTACTACCCAACCCTGTACACAGGTATGTTTACATCATACATACCTGTTGTTCAACAAAATTACATACCTAGTTTAACTAAATTCAAATCTTTGTAGTGTTTGCAGTAGCTAATTACTTTTTTGCCATGTAGATGTGTAGCCAACTACTGGAACGACTCAATACATTTTTCTCAACAAAGAAAATAAAAGGGAATTCATGTGTCATGTGAATGAAAGATTCTGTTCCGACAATGAAGTTGACAGGACCACTTTGAAAATGAGAGCATGGAGTTATTGGCCTAGTACATTCAAACTCAATTCTGGACCTCGAAGCCAGTTAAACACACTTCGACTGCATTTTTTCACTGTTCCCATTTAAAATTGGGGACTGGTTTAGACCTGGGACACAAGATGGGTGCTATTCATTATCAGGAAGAATAGAAAATAGTTGAATACACCTGGCCTGGTAGATAAAATGTTTAGCTCTAAAGACTAAAGTTCTGCGTCTCTTTTGAATGTTCAAAAATAACAGGGTCTCTTATTAATCACCAGGTAGTTTTGATGTAGTGAACTACATTTTCAAAGTAACAAGTTAAACCAACTACACTATATATACACAACACTATGTTGACACCCCTTCAAATTAGTGGATTCGGCTATTTCAGTCACACCCTTTGCTGACAGGTGTATAAAATCGTGCAAACAGCCATGCGATCTCCATAGACAAACATTGGCAGTAGAATGACCTTACTGAAGAGCTCAGAGACTTTCAACATGGCACTGTCATAGGATTTATTCCAGTGTCAAGTAATTGGTAGCTTGGTAAACTATATTTTCAGAGTAGCGTCCCCAGCACTGCTGGAAAGCAGGTAGTCATAACAGTATATTTGTCATAACAGTATATTTGTAATGAGTGGTCATCATATTCATCATGTTCATTACATCTTATACACGTCAAGTTCTAGTTCAAATGTATATTATCATCATCATCAAGTTGCAGAAAGAAATACTCTACTTCTAAAAAAAAAACAGCTCCAATTTACAGTTACACAATTTACTACTGGTCAGTGGAACTTATCAGTGTCATCAGTATCCTGTATGCAATCTCCTGCCATTGTGACTGACCCCTAAATCTATGTCTGTGTGCTTGTGTGTATTGAAAGCAGGAATCGAAACTCTGTTATCTGAATAAAGAAAGGACAATGAGTTACTGTAAGGTGAACCTTGCACCTGTTTTGCTTTCAAGACAACTGGGAACTCTGGAAAAAAAAACAAGGTTGAATCATGATGACCTCAGTGATCTTCAGGTCGTAGCTCTAGAAAGAGACCCGAGTTCCCGACTTGGATGACCATTCAAAAATGTATTTTCCCAGTCGGAGCTAGTTTTTTCCTGAGTTCCCAGTTGTTTTGAACTCAATGAAGTCAGATTTCCCAGTTCGGAGTTCAAAGTTGTTTTGAGCATGGCAGAAATCATGCTGCGTTGACAGCATCGCCAATGTTGAATGTTTATCATTTTAAGCTTGGAAAAACTAAAACAAAAACCGAGATTTGGGACCACACACCAACTCCACCTAATAGCAGGCTAGCAACTGCTTTGTAATGCTTGCAGTTAGCCACTGATTCCTTCCAAACCACACATTGTTGAATTTGTCATTTCCAACTTGATGTGTAATGTTTATGTCCAATGGCCGATGAGCACCGATGCGTTTCATCAATTTCTCTTCATTATTTCTCTTCATATGACAAGGATTAAAAAGGATTTGCCAGTAGATTGTCAACTTGATTCATAACTGCTTGCTAAGATTTTGAAAGTATGATGTTGACATGATCAGTCCAATCAAAGCTATTGTAGATAACGTGATTTGATGTAATTTTATCTGTGGCCAATGACCTTGAGCCTTCTTGGATAGGCACTTTTAATGTAACTCTATGGCAGCACCCAATAGGCTTGAATTTTTTTGCTCTACCCTTAGATTTGACAGTGGCGTAGTGTCCCCATGAATGACAGAACACTGAGCCACTCACGGCGCAACTAGAGAATATTAACAACCCCTATGCTCTGTATTTTCCGCTGGCTGCCCCACCACTACAGAAAGCACTGAGCTAGGCTGAAACACCTGCATTTTGGAGCTGCCTTACTCAAGAAGGCAAAAAAATAGAACATTTTTGTATGGAGGCTTTATTACCTCAATAATTGTGTATTTTATTTTGCATTGTTTTTGCTAACTAATAGGTGACACGTATTAATGCCAAAATAACATGCGAAACAGGAACCCCCCCCCTTCAAAAAAGGCAATAATTTATTTAATTGGGGCTCAAAACATGCCCAGTGGGGCTCAAAACATGCCCTGAATGACGGATCGCCACTGGGTATAATACAACATATTTTTTTTATGACTATTTTTTATTCTTTTACCCCTTTTTCTCTCCAATTTCGTGGTATCCAATTGGTAGTAGTTACTGTCTTGTCTCATCGCTGCAACTCCCGTACGGACTCTGGAGAGGCGAAGGTCGAGAGCCATGTGTCCTCCGAAACACAACCCAACCAAGCTGCACTGCTTCTTGACACAGCGCACATCCAACCCGGAAGCCAGCCGCACCAATGTGTCGGAGGAAACACCGTACACCTAGCGACCTAGTCAGCCTGCACTGCGCCCGGCCCACCACAGGAGTCGCTAGTACGCGATGAGACAAGGATATCCCTGCCGGCCAAACCCTCCCTAACCCTGACAAAGCTGGGCCAATTGTGCGTTGCCCCATGAGCCTCCCGGTCACGGCCGGCTGCGGCTAAGCCTGGGCTCGAACCCAGAATCTCTGGTTGCACATAATACAACTTTTTGGAGAACTTGGCTGACAGTTTTTGGGATGTACTCTCTCCCCTTGTTCCAACCAGTTTAAACCCTCCTCATGTCTATGTCTGCGCCCCTGCGGAAATCGAATTAGCATAAACAAAAATCCCCATCAAAATCCATCAGTTTAAGCTAGAGAGAATTTTTTACATGGACTGCGTCTAAATTCATCACATCCGCCGATGTCACCCTTCAGCATCTAGGGTGAAAGATGGCAGAGCTAGAGCTGTGTTTGTCAGACCATGAGACATCCCAAAAATCGGTCTTCTCACAAAAACGTCTGTAGCTTCCGAAGGGTTTGGCCTGCAAACTATTATGACCCCTCTATGGAAAGATGAGACTATCACAAACATGTGTTTTGCTCTAGGAAGCCTGCAAGCGTCACAAGACTAGTTTAAAGGTAGTGTGGAACCAGTTACAAAAAATGAATGTAAGTATATATGAAGATAGTTTAGTACCTAAAATAAGGGGTTAAATACATGTAAAAACCATATATATAAATAGTTTCCTGATCTTTCTTATATCTCTCAGATATAGGACAGACACTTCAGAACAAACTTTCTTTAGATAATCTGTTCATCCATGTATGATGTTTTCTATGGGCTAAGAGCAGTAAGGCCAAACTCAATGTTTCATCAAATATTTTTGGGGATACCTTAAGGGGTCCTTTAACAATTCCACATGTTAGTTTAGTGTATGCTAGTCATAAGAATGAAAATAATGTGAATGGATTTAGATTTTGTCACCCAAATGGACAGATGGTCAAAGGAAGGAAAGTTGTAGCAATGGGTTACTCACAGCCCCTCGGGGGTGGCCCCCAATGAATCTACTTTTTGGGAGGCAGATGCGATGGCTTGAATCCATTGTGCCACGGAGTTGTATATAGATACTGTTCATTGTGCCGGCGTACAGCATTTCTCCAGTGAACACCTCTGCTTTGTAAATAAGACTGTTGTCTCTACAAAGCAAGTTCAGAAGACAGAAATATGATAAATATATGATACATTCAATATGTAATTTATACTGATGACCAATCCTTTTGTTTAGCTATTGTGTCAGAATGAGGCCACAGGATGATCCGAAGGGATTGTTACCTTACCTACAACAACAGCACTGGAACATTGTTAATGTGGAAGGCAACCCGTCTGCCTAGGACCACAATTACAGCAGGGTTATTCAAATCCTACACTACAAGGGCCAGACTGCTACTGGTTTTCTGTTAAATCTAAATAAGTTAGAGGGGAACAATGAAAAATAAGAAGCAGTGGAACTGGCTTCGAGGTCCAGATTTGAATTTGAGGGTCATTGGCTGCATTTACACAGGCAGCCAAATTCTGATCGTTCAACCAATTATAAGCAAAAAAGCTGATCTGATTAAGCAAAAGACCATTTAGTGATACAAATATCAGAATTGGGCTGCCTGTCTAAACGCAGCCTTAGAGTAAAAAATATATATATTTATGAAGCTACATGGATTACACTCAGAGCCACAAATAGTAACTACAAGTATGAAAATTAGTCAACACTTATTGCATGTTATATTCAACATTCAACAGCAAAGTCAAATGAGAAAGGAACATGGGATCAATCTAGTACATGACAAATAATAAAGAACTTTATAAATATATAGCTCATATAAGATTTCAGCTTTCTTACCCCGATATGATGCAGGAAATTAGCAGTGAGAAATCAGAGTTCCACTGTACTCAGCACCTCAGACATCATGGCTCTTTTATATGGTTTATATATGTCTTGTTTGTTCAATCATGAATTAACAGAGAAGAAATGAGGAAACAAAAATCATTCACTTCTGATTCGTCATAGTTTAGTCTTTTAGCAGACGCCCTCATTGTGTTCGTTACAGCTTACACACATTCAAAGTTGGCTCATATCCCGGTTAAGGTCTTATCAGGATAAGACGTTTAAGGCCTTTCAAATCAAATCAAATTTTATTTGTCACATGCTTTGTAAACAACAGGTGTAGAGAAACAGTGAAATGCTTACTTACAGCCCTTCCCAACAATGCAGAGAGAAAAATAATAACATGAGGAATAAATACACAATGAGTAACGATAACTTGGCTATATACACGGAGTACCAGTACCGACTCACTGTGCAGGGGTACAAGGTAATTGAAGTAGATATGTACAGTACATATACCTGGGGATAAATAAGAATAGATAATAAACAGTAGCAGCAGCGTATGTGATGAGTCAAGAGTTAGTGCAAAAAGGGTCAATGCAGATAGCTATTTGGTTAACTATTTAACTATCTGGACTAACTATTTAGCAGTCTTATGGCTTAGGGGTAGAAGATGTTCAGGGTCCTGTAGGTTCCAGACTTGGTGCATCGGTACCACTTGCCGTTCAGTTGCAGAGAGCACACTATGACTTTGGTGGTTGGGGTCTTTGACAATTGTTTGGGCCTTCCTCTGACACCACCTGGTATAGAGGTCCTGGATACTCACAAGTATCCCTGTATGCACGAATAACAAAATATTCCTAAATTGCCCAGAGACTGCAGAAATATTTTTTCCCGATTTTTTTAATTTCTGACATTAGGTAGGCTGTTAGACAAGTTTACTATGATTAGATACATGCAGCATCTCTTCTGTCATTACCTGGTGCTCATCTAGAACACTAAATAAAGCCTTGCTCACCAGAATGTCATAAATCAATAGAATTATCATTGCATCATCAACAATCTTGTTCAGTGGTTCAAAACAAATTTGCCCAGGGACCCCACCTAGGCAAACCGGAAACTCAGGGACCCCCATCCTATGTTAACAAAAAAAGTAGCATCTTGTCTTATCAGGTGAATGATAATGGCAAGTAGAAGTAATCAATATTTTTAAATTAATAGATTTGGATGAAACCAAGATTGAACTCTTTGGCCTGAATGTCAAACGTCACTTCTGGAGGTAACCTGGCACCATCCATACGGTGAAGCATGGTGGTGGCAGCATCATGCTGTGGGGATGTTTTTCAGCGGCAGGGACAAGGTGAATAGTCAGGATCGAGGGAAAGATGAATGGAGCAAAGTACAGAGAGCTCCTTGATGAAAACCTGCTCCAGAGCGCTCAGGACCTCAGACTGGGGCGAAGGTTCACCTTCCAACAGGACAACACACGAGTGGCTTCGGGACAAGTCTCTGAATTGCCTTGAGTGGCCCAGCCAGAGCCCGGACTTGGACCCGATTGAACATCTCTGGAGTGACCTGAAAATAGCTGTGCAGCTACGCTCCCCATCCAACACGACAGAGCTTGAGAGGATCTGCAGAGAAGAATGGGAGAAACTCCCCAAATACAGGTGTGCCAAGCGTGTAGCGTTAAACCCAAGAAGACGCGAGGCTGTAATCACTGCCAAAGGTGCTTCAACAAAGTACTGAGTAAAGGGTCTGAATACTTATGTAAATGTAATAAAAAATATTTTTAAGAAATTTGCAAAATAAAATAAAAAATGTTTTTGCTTTGTCATTATGGGTATTGTGTATAGGTTGATGAGGGGGAGATTTAAAAAAAAATCCATTTTAGAATAAGGCTTTAACGTTACAAAATGTGGAAAAAGTCAAGGGGTCTGAATACTTTCCGAATGCACTGTATACAGTTCAATATCTTTTGCATGCTTTCTGTCTGGTTTTGGTTGTTTAAGTTGACACTGAAGCAGTTTTTCGATCCCGTACATGACCACATAGACGGCCCGCAAAACAATCTTCTATACAGAAGAAAAATCTGCAATTTCCTCTATATTAAAGAAAACAATTTTGGGAATGAAATAATTTATCTACTTCCTCATAGTTGGATGAACAGGAACAGCTAGCATGCTAACTGTTTCTGTAGACTTCCAGTCATTGCACTAATGCTAGTTAGCATTAACTCGTGAAACTACCTCTAACTTCCTTCATACTGGACGCAGAAACATAAAAATGGTAGATAAAATGTTATTATGTTGCAGCTAGCGATATTAATCAAAGAACGATTTCCCGCCCAAATTTTTTTTAAATCACAGATACCGTGCAGTACCTCCCCGGACCTGTAGTGGGCCGCAGATCCCAGTTTGAAAACCAATGAATTAAATAAATAATTTCTCCGCTCCTGTTCATGAGACAAAATGTAACATTTGGTCTATAATTTTACTGCGAGAAACAGTTCATTCTGCAGGAGTTAACATTCTAATAGGCTACTGCCAGTGTGCAGACTTCAGTTACAACTTTATTACTGTTCCCATCTGAACTTCAAATGAGATACTATGTGAAACAGCCTGCGCAGACCACGAAAAACAACAGTAAACGGGATAAGATGTTTACATGCTACAGTATCCTGTCAGTATCCAGGCATCTTATTCAGGTTTCCCAAAACCGGGATATGATCTCCTGCTATTGTGCCGTTTAGCAAAGCCCTGCACTGTGCCATAGCTGACCCTGGCTTTCAACCCCTCAAGGTGTGTGTGGGGTTCAAGCTTGCTTAACCTACAGTGTGTGATGGGGTGAGTGTGTTTTTGCAGAAACATTTTTATTTATTTTTTTTAATTGGGGGGCTGCAGTAGAACAATATGAATGGAATTACGTTTTTTATGGTGTTTCTTAATTTTGAACACCTGCCCCATCAAAGGTCTGTGCACAGCTTTCACCTGGTCAGTCTGTCATGGAGAGAGCAGGTGTCCTTAATGTTTGGTAAACTCAGTGTAAAATGTACTTTGTTGGGATAGTTCAGGGTTTATGGATTAAGGAAATGTCTTATTTCCTTTATGACTCTTGTCGGGATAGTTCAGGGGTTTCCCCTTACCATGAAATATGAACAACTTCCTTGACATACGTCTCTGGTTCAGTGGAATAAGGAAAATGTTTTATTTACTTTATGACTCATATGGTTTAACATCTTGTCGGGATAGTTCAGCGGCTTTTCCTTACTATGAAAAGTGAACAACTTCATTGACATACCTCCCTGGTTCAGTGGAATAAGGAAGACTAATGATTTAATTTAGTAACATGATTATTTCCAATTTGGGGACTAGTGTGAAAACATATAGATCCTACAATTCACGTGTTTTTATATACCTTGTGAGAGCACACACAGGGCTCCATTGTAACGTTTTCAGTTGGTGGCACAAGCCTATGATTTGGTCACGGCAATATTGTTGCAGGGTCGGGGAACAGAAAAAATGTGTCATCTAATGATCTTATCTAAACTAGTCAAAGTGCTTCATTCTAAGTGTTGGCTGCTTGACTACTAAAATGGTATGATTGAAAAAATGTGTAAATAGCACGTCCTTGCAAGAATGCATGATTCAAGATACTTTGATGTGCAACCTTAGCCAGTGATTGTCAAACCCAAAATGCATGACAGTAGGCCTACAATTCAAAATAGGGTTCCAGAATTGTTCAATATAGTGATTAATTTCTCTACATCGTTTTGGGCACTAATATCACATAAGATAATACAGAAAGCTTGGGACCCTATTTTTGTTCAACATTAACAGTGTTCAAAACAGTGTTTTGCACGCATTCACAGTTTAAAATGTTAAACAATCACTAAGCATGTTCTATCCCGCTTGTCAGAGAGAGTTAAAGTGCACTGTAAATATGCAACAAAACAGCAAGTAGAAACTCTATGGAGTCCAGACGACAGTCTGATTAACCAGCGGGCCAGGTGTAAAAGGTTTGGCAGCCTTATCTATTCATTCAATCAATTGGAATACTAAAGAAGCAATCCACCCTTGATGAGCGATCAATAGGACAATAGAATCTTTCTGAGTCGAGAGCATGTGAGAAGTCTTGAGGGTGTGCGAAAGTGTTATCAAATGTTCCTATTAATATTAGATCAGGTAATCCAAAATGTTATTAGATCAAGTAATCAGCTGTTTTTAAGAATGTAACTAATCCTGGTTACATTTTGTAAGTAATCCGGGCAGATTAGTTACTTCATTTTTATAATTCAATTATGTAATCAGTTACTACCCAACCCTGTACACAGGTATGTTTACATCATACATACCTGTTGTTCAACAAAATTACATACCTAGTTTAACTAAATTCAAATCTTTGTAGTGTTTGCAGTAGTTAATTACTTTTTTGCCATGTAGATGTGTAGCCAACTACTGGAACGACTCAATACATTTTTCTCAACAAAGAAAATAAAAGGGAATTCATGTGTCATGTGAATGAAAGATTCTGTTCCGACAATGAAGTTGACAGGACCACTTTGAAAATGAGAGCATGGAGTTATTGGCCTAGTACATTCAAACTCAATTCTGGACCTCGAAGCCAGTTAAACACACTTCGACTGCATTTTTTCACTGTTCCCATTTAAAATTGGGGACTGGTTTAGACCTGGGACACAAGATGGGTGCTATTAATTATCAGGAAGAATAGAAAATAGTTTAATACACCTGGCCTGGAAGATAAAATGTTTAGCTCTAAAGACTAAAGTTCTGCGTCTCTTTTGAATGTTCAAAAATAACAGGGTCTCTTATTAATCACCAGGTAGTTTTGATGTAGTGAACTACATTTTCAAAGTAACAAGTTAAACCAACTACACTATATATACACAACACTATGTTGACACCCCTTCAAATTAGTGGATTCGGCTATTTCAGTCACACCCTTTGCTGACAGGTGTATAAAATCGTGCAAACAGCCATGCGATCTCCATAGACAAACATTGGCAGTAGAATGACCTTACTGAAGAGCTCAGAGACTTTCAACATGGCACTGTCATAGGATTTATTCCAGTGTCAAGTAATTGGTAGCTTGGTAAACTATATTTTCAGAGTAGCGTCCCCAGCACTGCTGGAAAGCAGGTAGTCATAACAGTATATTTGTCATAACAGTATATTTGTAATGAGTGGTCATCATATTCATCATGTTCATTACATCTTATACACGTCAAGTTCTAGTTCAAATGTATATTATCATCATCATCAAGTTGCAGAAAGAAATACTCTACTTCTAAAAAAAAAACAGCTCCAATTTACAGTTACACAATTTACTACTGGTCAGTGGAACTTATCAGTGTCATCAGTATCCTGTATGCAATCTCCTGCCATTGTGACTGACCCCTAAATCTATGTCTGTGTGCTTGTGTGTATTGAAAGCAGGAATCGAAACTCTGTTATCTGAATAAAGAAAGGACAATGAGTTACTGTAAGGTGAACCTTGCACCTGTTTTGCTTTCAAGACAACTGGGAACTCTGGAAAAAAAAACAAGGTTGAATCATGATGACCTCAGTGATCTTCAGGTCGTAGCTCTAGAAAGAGACCCGAGTTCCCGACTTGGATGACCATTCAAAAATGTATTTTCCCAGTCGGAGCTAGTTTTTTCCTGAGTTCCCAGTTGTTTTGAACTCAATGAAGTCAGATTTCCCAGTTCGGAGTTGAAAGTTGTTTTGAGCACGGCAGAAATCATGCTGCATTGACAGCATCGCCAATGTTGAATGTTTATCATTTTAAGCTTGGAAAAACTAAAACAAAAACCGAGATTTGGGACCACACACCAACTCCACCGAATAGCAGGCTAGCAACTGCTTTGTAATGCTTGCAGTTAGCCACTGATTCCTTCCAAACCACACATTGTTGAATTTGTGATTTCCAACTTGATGTGTAATGTTTATGTCCAATGGCCGATGAGCACCGATGCGTTTCATCAATTTCTCTTCATTATTTCTCTTCATATGACAAGGATTAAAAAGGATTTGCCAGTAGATTGTCAACTTGATTCATAACTGCTTGCTAAGATTTTGAAAGTATGATGTTGACATGATCAGTCCAATCAAAGCTATTGTAGATAACGTGATTTGATGTAATTTTATCTGTGGCCAATGACCTTGAGCCTTCTTGGATAGGCACTTTTAATGTAACTCTATGGCAGCACCCAATAGGCTTGAATTTTTTTGCTCTACCCTTAGATTTGACAGTGGCGTAGTGTCCCCATGAATGACAGAACACTGAGCCACTCACGGCGCAACTAGAGAATATTAACAACCCCTATGCTCTGTATTTTCCGCTGGCTGCCCCACCACTACAGAAAGCACTGAGCTAGGCTGAAACACCTGCATTTTGGAGCTGCCTTACTCAAGAAGGCAAAAAAATAGAACATTTTTGTATGGAGGCTTTATTACCTCAATAATTGTGTATTTTATTTTGCATTGTTTTTGCTAACTAATAGGTGACACGTATTAATGCCAAAATAACATGCGAAACAGGAACCCCTTCAAAAAAAGCAATAATTTATTTAATTGGGGCTCAAAACATGCCCAGTGGGGCTCATAACATGCCCTGAATGACGGATCGCCACTGGGTATAATACAACATATTTTTTTTATGACTATTTTTTATTCTTTTACCCCTTTTTCTCTCCAATTTCGTGGTATCCAATTGGTAGTAGTTACTGTCTTGTCTCATCGCTGCAACTCCCGTACGGACTCTGGAGAGGCGAAGGTCGAGAGCCATGTGTCCTCCGAAACACAACCCAACCAAGCTGCAATGCTTCTTGACACAGCGCACATCCAACCCGGAAGCCAGCCGCACCAATGTGTCGGAGGAAACACCGTACACCTAGCGACCTAGTCAGCCTGCACTGCGCCCGGCCCACCACAGGAGTCGCTAGTGCGCGATGAGACAAGGATATCCCTGCCGGCCAAACCCTCCCTAACCCTGACAAAGCTGGGCCAATTGTGCGTTGCCCCATGAGCCTCCCAGTCACGGCCGGCTGCGGCTAAGCCTGGGCTCGAACCCAGAATCTCTGGTTGCACATAATACAACTTTTTGGAGAACTTGGCTGACAGTTTTTGGGATGTACTCTCTCCCCTTGTTCCAACCAGTTTAAACCCTCCTCATGTCTATGTCTGCGCCCCTGCGGAAATCGAATTAGCATAAACAAAAATCCCCATCAAAATCCATCAGTTTAAGCTAGAGAGAATTTTTTACATGGACTGCGTCTAAATTCATCACATCCGCCGATGTCACCCTTCAGCATCTAGGGTGAAAGATGGCAGAGCTAGAGCTGTGTTTGTCAGACCATGAGACATCCCAAAAATCGGTCTTCTCACAAAAACGTCTGTAGCTTCCGAAGGGTTTGGCCTGCAAACTATTATGACCCCTCTATGGAAAGATGAGACTATCACAAACATGTGTTTTTCTCTAGGAAGCCTGCAAGCGTCACAAGACTAGTTTAAAGGTAGTGTGGAACCAGTTACAAAAAATGAATGTAAGTATATATGAAGATAGTTTAGTACCTAAAATAAGGGGTTAAATACATGTAAAAACCATATATATAAATAGTTTCCTGATCTTTCTTATATCTCTCAGATATAGGACAGACACTTCAGAACAAACTTTCTTTAGATAATCTGTTCATCCATGTATGATGTTTTCTATGGGCTAAGAGCAGTAAGGCCAAACTCAATGTTTCATCAAATATTTTTGGGGATACCTTAAGGGGTCCTTAAACAATTCCACATGTTAGCTTAGTGTATGCTAGTCATAAGAATGAAAATAATGTGAATGGATTTAGATTTTGTCACCCAAATGGACAGATGGTCAAAGGAAGGAAAGTTGTAGCAATGGGTTACTCACAGCCCCTCGGGGGTGGCCCCCAATGAATCTACTTTTTGGGAGGCAGATGCGATGGCTTGAATCCATTGTGCCACGGAGTTGTATATAGATACTGTTCATTGTGCCGGCGTACAGCATTTCTCCAGTGAACACCTCTGCTTTGTAAAAAAGACTGTTGTCTCTACAAAGCAAGTTCAGAAGACAGAAATATGATAAATATATGATACATTCAATATGTAATTTATACTGATGACCAATCCTTTTGTTTAGCTATTGTGTCAGAATGAGGCCACAGGATGATCCGAAGGGATTGTTACCTTACCTACAACAACAGCACTGGAACATTGTTAATGTGGAAGGCAACCCGTCTGCCTAGGACCACAATTACAGCAGGGTTATTCAAATACTACACTACAAGGGCCAGACTGCTACTGGTTTTCTGTTACATCTAAATAAGTTCCTGATTAGAGGGGAACAATGAAAAATAAAAAGCAGTGGAACTGGCTTCGAGGTCCAGATTTGAATTTGAGGGTCATTGGCTGCATTTACACAGGCAGCCAAATTCTGATCGTTCAAACAATTATAAGCAAAAAAGCTGATCTGATTAAGCAAAAGACCATTTAGTGATACAAATATCAGAATTGGGCTGCCTGTCTAAACGCAGCCTTAGAGTAAAAAATATATATATTTATGAAGCTACATGGATTACACTCAGAGCCACAAATAGTAACTACAAGTATGAAAATTAGTCAACACTTATTGCATGTTATATTCAACATTCAACAGCAAAGTCAAATGAGAAAGGAACATGGGATCAATCTAGTACATGACAAATAATAAAGAACTTTATAAATATATAGCTCATATAAGATTTCAGCTTTCTTACCCCGATATGATGCAGGAAATTAGCAGTGAGAAATCAGAGTTCCACTGTACTCAGCACCTCAGACATCATGGCTCTTTTATATGGTTTATATATGTCTTGTTTGTTCAATCATGAATTAACAGAGAAGAAATGAGGAAACAAAAATCATTCACTTCTGATTCGTCATAGTTTAGTCTTTTAGCAGCTTCGTTACAGCTTACACACATTCAAAGTTGGCTCATATCCCGGTTAAGGTCTTATCAGGATAAGACGTTTAAGGCCTTTCAAATCAAATCAAATTTTATTTGTCACATGCTTTGTAAACAACAGGTGTAGAGAAACAGTGAAATGCTTACTTACAGCCCTTCCCAACAATGCAGAGAGAAAAATAATAACATGAGGAATAAATACACAATGAGTAACGATAACTTGGCTATATACACGGAGTACCAGTACCGACTCACTGTGCAGGGGTACAAGGTAATTGAAGTAGATATGTACAGTACATATACCTGGGGATAAATAAGAATAGATAATAAACAGTAGCAGCAGCGTATGTGATGAGTCAAGAGTTAGTGCAAAAAGGGTCAATGCAGATAGCTATTTGGTTAACTATTTAACTATCTGGACTAACTATTTAGCAGTCTTATGGCTTAGGGGTAGAAGATGTTCAGGGTCCTGTAGGTTCCAGACTTGGTGCATCGGTACCACTTGCCGTTCAGTTGCAGAGAGCACACTATGACTTTGGTGGTTGGGGTCTTTGACAATTGTTTGGGCCTTCCTCTGACACCACCTGGTATAGAGGTCCTGGATACTCACAAGTATCCCTGTATGCACGAATAACAGAATATTCCTAAATTGCCCAGAGACTGCAGAAATATTTTTTCCCGATTTTTTTAAAATTTCTGACATTAGGTAGGCTGTTAGTAAACTTGTCTATGATTAGATACATGCAGCATCTCTTCTGTCATTACCTGGTGCTCATCTAGAACACTAAATAAAGCCTTGCTCACCAGAATGTCATAAATCAATAGAATTATCATTGCATCATCAACAATCTTGTTCAGTGGTTCAAAACAAATTTGCCCAGGGACCCCACCTAGGCAAACCGGAAACTCAGGGACCCCCATCCTATGTTAACAAAAAAAGTAGCATCTTGTCTTATCAGGTGAATGATAATGGCAAGTAGAAGTAATCAATATTTTTAAATTAATAGATTTGGATGAAACCAAGATTGAACTCTTTGGCCTGAATGTCAAACGTCACTTCTGGAGGTAACCTGGCACCATCCATACGGTGAAGCATGGTGGTGGCAGCATCATGCTGTGGGGATGTTTTTCAGCGGCAGGGACAAGGTGACTAGTCAGGATCGAGGGAAAGATGAATGGAGCAAAGTACAGAGAGCTCCTTGATGAAAACCTGCTCCAGAGCGCTCAGGACCTCAGACTGGGGCGAAGGTTCACCTTCCAACAGGACAACACACGAGTGGCTTCGGGACAAGTCTCTGAATTGCCTTGAGTGGCCCAGCCAGAGCCCGGACTTGGACCCGATCGAACATCTCTGGAGTGACCTGAAAATAGCTGTGCAGCTACGCTCCCCATCCAACACGACAGAGCTTGAGAGGATCTGCAGAGAAGAATGGGAGAAACTCCCCAAATACAGGTGTGCCAAGCGTGTAGCGTTAAACCCAAGAAGACGCGAGGCTGTAATCACTGCCAAAGGTGCTTCAACAAAGTACTGAGTAAAGGGTCTGAATACTTATGTAAATGTAATAAAAAATATTTTTAAGAAATTTGCAAAATAAAATAAAAAATGTTTTTGCTTTGTCATTATGGGTATTGTGTATAGGTTGATGAGGGGGAGATTTAAAAAAAAAATCCATTTTAGAATAAGGCTTTAACGTTACAAAATGTGGAAAAAGTCAAGGGGTCTGAATACTTTCCGAATGCACTGTATACAGTTCAATATCTTTTGCATGCTTTCTGTCTGGTTTTGGTTGTTTAAGTTGACACTGAAGCAGTTTTTCGATCCCGTACATGACCACATAGACGGCCCGCAAAACAATCTTCTATACAGAAGAAAAATCTGCAATTTCCTCTATATTAAAGAAAACGATTTTGGGAATGAAATAATTTATCTACTTCCTCATAGTTGGATGAACAGGAACAGCTAGCATGCTAACTGTTTCTGTAGACTTCCAGTCATTGCACTAATGCTAGTTAGCATTAACTCGTGAAACTACCTCTAACTTCCTTCATACTGGACGCAGAAACATAAAAATGGTAGATAAAATGTTATTATGTTGCAGCTAGCGATATTAATCAAAGAACGATTTCCCGCCCCAATTTTTTTTAAATCACAGATACCGTGCAGTACCTCCCCGGACCTGTAGTGGGCCGCAGATCCCAGTTTGAAAACCAATGAATTAAATAAATAATTTCTCCGCTCCTGTTCATGAGACAAAATGTAACATTTGGTCTATAATTTTACTGCGAGAAACAGTTCATTCTGCAGGAGTTAACATTCTAATAGGCTACTGCCAGTGTGCAGACTTCAGTTACAACTTTATTACTGTTCCCATCTGAACTTCAAATGAGATACTATGTGAAACAGCCTGCGCAGACCACGAAAAACAACAGTAAACGGGATAAGATGTTTACATGCTACAGTATCCTGTCAGTATCCAGGCATCTTATTCAGGTTTCCCAAAACCGGGATATGATCTCCTGCTATTGTGCCGTTTAGCAAAGCCCTGCACTGTGCCATAGCTGACCCTGGCTTTCAACCCCTCAAGGTGTGTGTGGGGTTCAAGCTTGCTTAACCTACAGTGTGTGATGGGGAGAGTGTGTTTTTGCAGAAACATTTTTATTTATTTTTTTAAATTGGGGGGCTGCAGTAGAACAATATGAATGGAATTACGTTTTTTATGGTGTTTCTTAATTTTGAACACCTGCCCCATCAAAGGTCTGTGCACAGCTTTCACCTGGTCAGTCTGTCATGGAGAGAGCAGGTGTCCTTAATGTTTGTTAAACTCAGTGTAAAATGTACTTTGTTGGGATAGTTCAGGGTTTATGGATTAAGGAAATGTCTTATTTCCTTTATGACTCTTGTCGGGATAGTTCAGGGGTTTCCCCTTACCATGAAATATGAACAACTTCCTTGACATACGTCTCTGGTTCAGTGGAATAAGGAAAATGTTTTATTTACTTTATGACTCATATGGTTTAACATCTTGTCGGGATAGTTCAGCGGCTTTTCCTTACTATGAAAAGTGAACAACTTCATTGACATACCTCCCTGGTTCAGTGGAATAAGGAAGACTAATGATTTAATTTAGTAACATGATTATTTCCAATTTGGGGACTAGTGTGAAAACATATAGATCCTACAATTCACGTGTTTTTATATTCTTTGTGAGAGCACACACAGGGCTCCATTGTAACGTTTTCAGTTGGTGGCACAAGCCTATGATTTGGTCACGGCAATATTGTTGCAGGGTCGGGCAACAGAAAAAATGTGTCATCTAATGATCTTATCTAAACTAGTCAAAGTGCTTCATTCTAAGTGTTGGCTGCTTGACTACTAAAATGGTATGATTGAAAAAATGTGTAAATAGCACGTCCTTGCAAGAATGCATGATTCAAGATACTTTGATGTGCAACCTTAGCCAGTGATTGTCAAACCCAAAATGCATGACAGTAGGCCTACAATTCAAAATAGGGTTCCAGAATTGTTCAATATAGTGATTAATTTCTCTACATCGTTTTGGGCACTAATATCACATAAGATAATACAGAAAGCTTGGGACCCTATTTTTGTTCAACATTAACAGTGTTCAAAACAGTGTTTTGCACGCATTCACAGTTTAAAATGTTAAACAATCACTAAGCATGTTCTATCCCGCTTATCAGAGAGAGTTAAAGTGCACTGTAAATATGCAACAAAACAGCAAGTAGAAACTCTATGGAGTCCAGACGACAGTCTGATTAACCAGCGGGCCAGGTGTAAAAGGTTTGGCAGCCTTATCTATTCATTCAATCAATTGGAATACTAAAGAAGCAATCCACCCTTGATGAGCGATCAATAGGACAATAGAATCTTTCTGAGTCGAGAGCATGTGAGAAGTCTTGAGGGTGTGCGAAAGTGTTATCAAATGTTCCTATTAATATTAGATCAGGTAATCCAAAATGTTATTAGATCAAGTAATCAGCTGTTTTTAAGAATGTAACTAATCCTGGTTACATTTTGTAAGTAATCCGGGCAGATTAGTTACTTCATTTTTATAATTCAATTATGTAATCAGTTACTACCCAACCCTGTACACAGGTATGTTTACATCATACATACCTGTTGTTCAACAAAATTACATACCTAGTTTAACTAAATTCAAATCTTTGTAGTGTTTGCAGTAGTTAATTACTTTTTTGCCATGTAGATGTGTAGCCAACTACTGGAACGACTCAATACATTTTTCTCAACAAAGAAAATAAAAGGGAATTCATGTGTCATGTGAATGAAAGATTCTGTTCCGACAATGAAGTTGACAGGACCACTTTGAAAATGAGAGCATGGAGTTATTGGCCTAGTACATTCAAACTCAATTCTGGACCTCGAAGCCAGTTAAACACACTTCGACTGCATTTTTTCACTGTTCCCATTTAAAATTGGGGACTGGTTTAGACCTGGGACACAAGATGGGTGCTATTCATTATCAGGAAGAATAGAAAATAGTTTAATACACCTGGCCTGGTAGATAAAATGTTTAGCTCTAAAGACTAAAGTTCTGCGTCTCTTTTGAATGTTCAAAAATAACAGGGTCTCTTATTAATCACCAGGTAGTTTTGATGTAGTGAACTACATTTTCAAAGTAACAAGTTAAACCAACTACACTATATATACACAACACTATGTTGACACCCCTTCAAATTAGTGGATTCGGCTATTTCAGTCACACCCTTTGCTGACAGGTGTATAAAATCGTGCAAACAGCCATGCAATCTCCATAGACAAACATTGGCAGTAGAATGACCTTACTGAAGAGCTCAGAGACTTTCAACATGGCACTGTCATAGGATTTATTCCAGTGTCAAGTAATTGGTAGCTTGGTAAACTATATTTTCAGAGTAGCGTCCCCAGCACTGCTGGAAAGCAGGTAGTCATAACAGTATATTTGTCATAACAGTATATTTGTAATGAGTGGTCATCATATTCATCATGTTCATTACATCTTATACACGTCAAGTTCTAGTTCAAATGTATATTATCATCATCATCAAGTTGCAGAAAGAAATACTCTACTTCTAAAAAAAAAACAGCTCCAATTTACAGTTACACAATTTACTACTGGTCAGTGGAACTTATCAGTGTCATCAGTATCCTGTATGCAATCTCCTGCCATTGTGACTGACCCCTAAATCTATGTCTGTGTGCTTGTGTGTATTGAAAGCAGGAATCGAAACTCTGTTATCTGAATAAAGAAAGGACAATGAGTTACTGTAAGGTGAACCTTGCACCTGTTTTGCTTTCAAGACAACTGGGAACTCTGGAAAAAAAAACAAGGTTGAATCATGATGACCTCAGTGATCTTCAGGTCGTAGCTCTAGAAAGAGACCCGAGTTCCCGACTTGGATGACCATTCAAAAATGTATTTTCCCAGTCGGAGCTAGTTTTTTCCTGAGTTCCCAGTTGTTTTGAACTCAATGAAGTCAGATTTCCCAGTTCGGAGTTCAAAGTTGTTTTGAGCACGGCAGAAATCATGCTGCGTTGACAGCATCGCCAATGTTGAATGTTTATCATTTTAAGCTTGGAAAAACTAAAACAAAAACCGAGATTTGGGACCACACACCAACTCCACCTAATAGCAGGCTAGCAACTGCTTTGTAATGCTTGCAGTTAGCCACTGATTCCTTCCAAACCACACATTGTTGAATTTGTCATTTCCAACTTGATGTGTAATGTTTATGTCCAATGGCCGATGAGCACCGATGCGTTTCATCAATTTCTCTTCATTATTTCTCTTCATATGACAAGGATTAAAAAGGATTTGCCAGTAGATTGTCAACTTGATTCATAACTGCTTGCTAAGATTTTGAAAGTATGATGTTGACATGATCAGTCCAATCAAAGCTATTGTAGATAACGTGATTTGATGTAATTTTATCTGTGGCCAATGACCTTGAGGCCTTCTTGGATAGGCACTTTTAATGTAACTCTATGGCAGCACCCAATAGGCTTGAATTTTTTTGCTCTACCCTTAGATTTGACAGTGGCGTAGTGTCCCCATGAATGACAGAACACTGAGCCACTCACGGCGCAACTAGAGAATATTAACAACCCCTATGCTCTGTATTTTCCGCTGGCTGCCCCACCACTACAGAAAGCACTGAGCTAGGCTGAAACACCTGCATTTTGGAGCTGCCTTACTCAAGAAGGCAAAAAAATAGAACATTTTTGTATGGAGGCTTTATTACCTCAATAATTGTGTATTTTATTTTGCATTGTTTTTGCTAACTAATAGGTGACACGTATTAATGCCAAAATAACATGCGAAACAGGAACCCACCCACCCCCCCTTCAAAAAAAGCAATAATTTATTTAATTGGGGCTCAAAACATGCCCAGTGGGGCTCAAAACATGCCCTGAATGACGGATCGCCACTGGGTATAATACAACATATTTTTTTTATGACTATTTTTTATTCTTTTACCCCTTTTTCTCTCCAATTTCGTGGTATCCAATTGGTAGTAGTTACTGTCTTGTCTCATCGCTGCAACTCCCGTACGGACTCTGGAGAGGCGAAGGTCGAGAGCCATGTGTCCTCCGAAACACAACCCAACCAAGCTGCACTGCTTCTTGACACAGCGCACATCCAACCCGGAAGCCAGCCGCACCAATGTGTCGGAGGAAACACCGTACACCTAGCGACCTAGTCAGCCTGCACTGCGCCCGGCCCACCACAGGAGTCGCTAGTGCGCGATGAGACAAGGATATCCCTGCCGGCCAAACCCTCCCTAACCCTGACAAAGCTGGGCCAATTGTGCGTTGCCCCATGAGCCTCCCGGTCACGGCCGGCTGCGGCTAAGCCTGGGCTCGAACCCAGAATCTCTGGTTGCACATAATACAACTTTTTGGAGAACTTGGCTGACAGTTTTTGGGATGTACTCTCTCCCCTTGTTCCAACCAGTTTAAACCCTCCTCATGTCTATGTCTGCGCCCCTGCGGAAATCGAATTAGCATAAACAAAAATCCCCATCAAAATCCATCAGTTTAAGCTAGAGAGAATTTTTTACATGGACTGCGTCTAAATTCATCACATCCGCCGATGTCACCCTTCAGCATCTAGGGTGAAAGATGGCAGAGCTAGAGCTGTGTTTGTCAGACCATGAGACATCCCAAAAATCGGTCTTCTCACAAAAACGTCTGTAGCTTCCGAAGGGTTTGGCCTGCAAACTATTATGACCCCTCTATGGAAAGATGAGACTATCACAAACATGTGTTTTGCTCTAGGAAGCCTGCAAGCGTCACAAGACTAGTTTAAAGGTAGTGTGGAACCAGTTACAAAAAATGAATGTAAGTATATATGAAGATAGTTTAGTACCTAAAATAAGGGGATAAATACATGTAAAAACCATATATATAAATAGTTTCCTGATCTTTCTTATATCTCTCAGATATAGGACAGACACTTCAGAACACACTTTCTTTAGATAATCTGTTCATCCATGTATGATGTTTTCTATGGGCTAAGAGCAGTAAGGCCAAACTCAATGTTTCATCAAATATTTTTGGGGATACCTTAAGGGGTCCTTAAACAATTCCACATGTTAGCTTAGTGTATGCTAGTCATAAGAATGAAAATAATGTGAATGGATTTAGATTTTGTCACCCAAATGGACAGATGGTCAAAGGAAGGAAAGTTGTAGCAATGGGTTACTCACAGCCCCTCGGGGGTGGCCCCCAATGAATCTACTTTTTGGGAGGCAGATGCGATGGCTTGAATCCATTGTGCCACGGAGTTGTATATAGATACTGTTCATTGTGCCGGCGTACAGCATTTCTCCAGTGAACACCTCTGCTTTGTAAATAAGACTGTTGTCTCTACAAAGCAAGTTCAGAAGACAGAAATATGAAAAAAGATATGATACATTCAATATGTAATTTATACTGATGACCAATCCTTTTGTTTAGCTATTGTGTCAGAATGAGGCCACAGGATGATCCGAAGGGATTGTTACCTTACCTACAACAACAGCACTGGAACATTGTTAATGTGGAAGGCAACCCGTCTGCCTAGGACCACAATTACAGCAGGGTTATTCAAATCCTACACTACAAGGGCCAGACTGCTACTGGTTTTCTGTTACATCTAAATAAGTTCCTGATTAGAGGGGAACAATGAAAAATAAAAAGCAGTGGAACTGGCTTCGAGGTCCAGATTTGAATTTGAGGGTCATTGGCTGCATTTACACAGGCAGCCAAATTCTGATCGTTCAACCAATTATAAGCAAAAAAGCTGATCTGATTAAGCAAAAGACCATTTAGTGATACAAATATCAGAATTGGGCTGCCTGTCTAAACGCAGCCTTAGAGTAAAAAATATATATATTAATGAAGCTACATGGATTACACTCAGAGCCACAAATAGTAACTACAAGTATGAAAATTAGTCAACACTTATTGCATGTTATATTCAACATTCAACAGCAAAGTCAAATGAGAAAGGAACATGGGATCAATCTAGTACATGACAAATAATAAAGAACTTTATAAATATATAGCTCATATAAGATTTCAGCTTTCTTACCCCGATATGATGCAGGAAATTAGCAGTGAGAAATCAGAGTTCCACTGTACTCAGCACCTCAGACATCATGGCTCTTTTATATGGTTTATATATGTCTTGTTTGTTCAATCATGAATTAACAGAGAAGAAATGAGGAAACAAAAATCATTCACTTCTGATTCGTCATAGTTTAGTCTTTTAGCAGACGCCCTCATTGTGTTCGTTACAGCTTACACACATTCAAAGTTGGCTCATATCCCGGTTAAGGTCTTATCAGGATAAGACGTTTAAGGCCTTTCAAATCAAATCAAATTTTATTTGTCACATGCTTTGTAAACAACAGGTGTAGA
Source organism: Salmo salar (assembly GCF_965601325.2). Taxonomy (NCBI): domain Eukaryota; kingdom Metazoa; phylum Chordata; class Actinopteri; order Salmoniformes; family Salmonidae; genus Salmo; species Salmo salar. The sequence continues at coordinate 17,157,598 of NC_138294.1, forward strand.
GAAACAGTGAAATGCTTACTTACAGCCCTTCCCAACAATGCAGAGAGAAAAATAATAACATGAGGAATAAATACACAATGAGTAACGATAACTTGGCTATATACACGGAGTACCAGTACCGACTCACTGTGCAGGGGTACAAGGTAATTGAAGTAGATATGTACAGTACATATACCTGGGGATAAATAAGAATAGATAATAAACAGTAGCAGCAGCGTATGTGATGAGTCAAGAGTTAGTGCAAAAAGGGTCAATGCAGATAGCTATTTGGTTAACTATTTAACTATCTGGACTAACTATTTAGCAGTCTTATGGCTTAGGGGTAGAAGATGTTCAGGGTCCTGTAGGTTCCAGACTTGGTGCATCGGTACCACTTGCCGTTCAGTTGCAGAGAGCACACTATGACTTTGGTGGTTGGGGTCTTTGACAATTGTTTGGGCCTTCCTCTGACACCACCTGGTATAGAGGTCCTGGATACTCACAAGTATCCCTGTATGCACGAATAACAGAATATTCCTAAATTGCCCAGAGACTGCAGAAATATTTTTTCCCGATTTTTTTAATTTCTGACATTAGGTAGGCTGTTAGTAAACTTGTCTATGATTAGATACATGCAGCATCTCTTCTGTCATTACCTGGTGCTCATCTAGAACACTAAATAAAGCCTTGCTCACCAGAATGTCATAAATCAATAGAATTATCATTGCATCATCAACAATCTTGTTCAGTGGTTCAAAACAAATTTGCCCAGGGACCCCACCTAGGCAAACCGGAAACTCAGGGACCCCCATCCTATGTTAACAAATAAAGTAGCATCTTGTCTTATCAGGTGAATGATAATGGCAAGTAGAAGTAATCAATATTTTTAAATTAATAGATTTGGATGAAACCAAGATTGAACTCTTTGGCCTGAATGTCAAACGTCACTTCTGGAGGTAACCTGGCACCATCCATACGGTGAAGCATGGTGGTGGCAGCATCATGCTGTGGGGATGTTTTTCAGCGGCAGGGACAAGGTGACTAGTCAGGATCGAGGGAAAGATGAATGGAGCAAAGTACAGAGAGCTCCTTGATGAAAACCTGCTCCAGAGCGCTCAGGACCTCAGACTGGGGCGAAGGTTCACCTTCCAACAGGACAACACACGAGTGGCTTCGGGACAAGTCTCTGAATTGCCTTGAGTGGCCCAGCCAGAGCCCGGACTTGGACCCGATCGAACATCTCTGGAGTGACCTGAAAATAGCTGTGCAGCTACGCTCCCCATCCAACCCGACAGAGCTTGAGAGGATCTGCAGAGAAGAATGGGAGAAACTCCCCAAATACAGGTGTGCCAAGCGTGTAGCGTTAAACCCAAGAAGACGCGAGGCTGTAATCACTGCCAAAGGTGCTTCAACAAAGTACTGAGTAAAGGGTCTGAATACTTATGTAAATGTAATAAAAAATATTTTTAAGAAATTTGCAAAATAAAATAAAAAATGTTTTTGCTTTGTCATTATGGGTATTGTGTATAGGTTGATGAGGGGGAGATTTAAAAAAAATCCATTTTAGAATAAGGCTTTAACGTTACAAAATGTGGAAAAAGTCAAGGGGTCTGAATACTTTCCGAATGCACTGTATACAGTTCAATATCTTTTGCATGCTTTCTGTCTGGTTTTGGTTGTTTAAGTTGACACTGAAGCAGTTTTTCGATCCCGTACATGACCACATAGACGGCCCGCAAAACAATCTTCTATACAGAAGAAAAATATGCAATTTCCTCTATATTAAAGAAAACGATTTTGGGAATGAAATAATTTATCTACTTCCTCATAGTTGGATGAACAGGAACAGCTAGCATGCTAACTGTTTCTGTAGACTTCCAGTCATTGCACTAATGCTAGTTAGCATTAACTCGTGAAACTACCTCTAACTTCCTTCATACTGGACGCAGAAACATAAAAATGGTAGATAAAATGTTATTATGTTGCAGCTAGCGATATTAATCAAAGAACGATTTCCCGCCCCAATTTTTTTTAAATCACAGATACCGTGCAGTACCTCCCCGGACCTGTAGTGGGCCGCAGATCCCAGTTTGAAAACCAATGAATTAAATAAATAATTTCTCCGCTCCTGTTCATGAGACAAAATGTAACATTTGGTCTATAATTTTACTGCGAGAAACAGTTCATTCTGCAGGAGTTAACATTCTAATAGGCTACTGTCAGTGTGCAGACTTCAGTTACAACTTTATTACTGTTCCCATCTGAACTTCAAATGAGATACTATGTGAAACAGCCTGCGCAGACCACGAAAAACAACAGTAAACGGGATAAGATGTTTACATGCTACAGTATCCTGTCAGTATCCAGGCATCTTATTCAGGTTTCCCAAAACCGGGATATGATCTCCTGCTATTGTGCCGTTTAGCAAAGCCCTGCACTGTGCCATAGCTGACCCTGGCTTTCAACCCCTCAAGGTGTGTGTGGGGTTCAAGCTTGCTTAACCTACAGTGTGTGATGGGGTGAGTGTGTTTTTGCAGAAACATTTTTATTTATTTTTTTAAATTGGGGGGCTGCAGTAGAACAATATGAATGGAATTACGTTTTTTATGGTGTTTCTTAATTTTGAACACCTGCCCCATCAAAGGTCTGTGCACAGCTTTCACCTGGTCAGTCTGTCATGGAGAGAGCAGGTGTCCTTAATGTTTGGTAAACTCAGTGTAAAATGTACTTTGTTGGGATAGTTCAGGGTTTATGGATTAAGGAAATGTCTTATTTCCTTTATGACTCTTGTCGGGATAGTTCAGGGGTTTCCCCTTACCATGAAATATGAACAACTTCCTTGACATACGTCTCTGGTTCAGTGGAATAAGGAAAATGTTTTATTTACTTTATGACTCATATGGTTTAACATCTTGTCGGGATAGTTCAGCGGCTTTTCCTTACTATGAAAAGTGAACAACTTCATTGACATACCTCCCTGGTTCAGTGGAATAAGGAAGACTAATGATTTAATTTAGTAACATGATTATTTCCAATTTGGGGACTAGTGTGAAAACATATAGATCCTACAATTCACGTGTTTTTATATACCTTGTGAGAGCACACACAGGGCTCCATTGTAACGTTTTCAGTTGGTGGCACAAGCCTATGATTTGGTCACGGCAATATTGTTGCAGGGTCGGGCAACAGAAAAAATGTGTCATCTAATGATCTTATCTAAACTAGTCAAAGTGCTTCATTCTAAGTGTTGGCTGCTTGACTACTAAAATGGTATGATTGAAAAAATGTGTAAATAGCACGTCCTTGCAAGAATGCATGATTCAAGATACTTTGATGTGCAACCTTAGCCAGTGATTGTCAAACCCAAAATGCATGACAGTAGGCCTACAATTCAAAATAGGGTTCCAGAATTGTTCAATATAGTGATTAATTTCTCTACATCGTTTTGGGCACTAATATCACATAAGATAATACAGAAAGCTTGGGACCCTATTTTTGTTCAACATTAACAGTGTTCAAAACAGTGTTTTGCACGCATTCACAGTTTAAAATGTTAAACAATCACTAAGCATGTTCTATCCCGCTTGTCAGAGAGAGTTAAAGTGCACTGTAAATATGCAACAAAACAGCAAGTAGAAACTCTATGGAGTCCAGACGACAGTCTGATTAACCAGCGGGCCAGGTGTAAAAGGTTTGGCAGCCTTATCTATTCATTCAATCAATTGGAATACTAAAGAAGCAATCCACCCTTGATGAGCGATCAATAGGACAATAGAATCTTTCTGAGTCGAGAGCATGTGAGAAGTCTTGAGGGTGTGCGAAAGTGTTATCAAATGTTCCTATTAATATTAGATCAGGTAATCCAAAATGTTATTAGATCAAGTAATCAGCTGTTTTTAAGAATGTAACTAATCCTGGTTACATTTTGTAAGTAATCCGGGCAGATTAGTTACTTCATTTTTATAATTCAATTATGTAATCAGTTACTACCCAACCCTGTACACAGGTATGTTTACATCATACATACCTGTTGTTCAACAAAATTACATACCTAGTTTAACTAAATTCAAATCTTTGTAGTGTTTGCAGTAGTTAATTACTTTTTTGCCATGTAGATGTGTAGCCAACTACTGGAACGACTCAATACATTTTTCTCAACAAAGAAAATAAAAGGGAATTCATGTGTCATGTGAATGAAAGATTCTGTTCCGACAATGAAGTTGACAGGACCACTTTGAAAATGAGAGCATGGAGTTATTGGCCTAGTACATTCAAACTCAATTCTGGACCTCGAAGCCAGTTAAACACACTTCGACTGCATTTTTTCACTGTTCCCATTTAAAATTGGGGACTGGTTTAGACCTGGGACACAAGATGGGTGCTATTCATTATCAGGAAGAATAGAAAATAGTTGAATACACCTGGCCTGGTAGATAAAATGTTTAGCTCTAAAGACTAAAGTTCTGCGTCTCTTTTGAATGTTCAAAAATAACAGGGTCTCTTATTAATCACCAGGTAGTTTTGATGTAGTGAACTACATTTTCAAAGTAACAAGTTAAACCAACTACACTATATATACACAACACTATGTTGACACCCCTTCAAATTAGTGGATTCGGCTATTTCAGTCACACCCTTTGCTGACAGGTGTATAAAATCGTGCAAACAGCCATGCAATCTCCATAGACAAACATTGGCAGTAGAATGACCTTACTGAAGAGCTCAGAGACTTTCAACATGGCACTGTCATAGGATTTATTCCAGTGTCAAGTAATTGGTAGCTTGGTAAACTATATTTTCAGAGTAGCGTCCCCAGCACTGCTGGAAAGCAGGTAGTCATAACAGTATATTTGTCATAACAGTATATTTGTAATGAGTGGTCATCATATTCATCATGTTCATTACATCTTATACACGTCAAGTTCTAGTTCAAATGTATATTATCATCATCATCAAGTTGCAGAAAGAAATACTCTACTTCTAAAAAAAAAACAGCTCCAATTTACAGTTACACAATTTACTACTGGTCAGTGGAACTTATCAGTGTCATCAGTATCCTGTATGCAATCTCCTGCCATTGTGACTGACCCCTAAATCTATGTCTGTGTGCTTGTGTGTATTGAAAGCAGGAATCGAAACTCTGTTATCTGAATAAAGAAAGGACAATGAGTTACTGTAAGGTGAACCTTGCACCTGTTTTGCTTTCAAGACAACTGGGAACTCTGGAAAAAAAAACAAGGTTGAATCATGATGACCTCAGTGATCTTCAGGTCGTAGCTCTAGAAAGAGACCCGAGTTCCCGACTTGGATGACCATTCAAAAATGTATTTTCCCAGTCGGAGCTAGTTTTTTCCTGAGTTCCCAGTTGTTTTGAACTCAATGAAGTCAGATTTCCCAGTTCGGAGTTGAAAGTTGTTTTGAGCACGGCAGAAATCATGCTGCATTGACAGCATCGCCAATGTTGAATGTTTATCATTTTAAGCTTGGAAAAACTAAAACAAAAACCGAGATTTGGGACCACACACCAACTCCACCGAATAGCAGGCTAGCAACTGCTTTGTAATGCTTGCAGTTAGCCACTGATTCCTTCCAAACCACACATTGTTGAATTTGTCATTTCCAACTTGATGTGTAATGTTTATGTCCAATGGCCGATGAGCACCGATGCGTTTCATCAATTTCTCTTCATTATTTCTCTTCATATGACAAGGATTAAAAAGGATTTGCCAGTAGATTGTCAACTTGATTCATAACTGCTTGCTAAGATTTTGAAAGTATGATGTTGACATGATCAGTCCAATCAAAGCTATTGTAGATAACGTGATTTGATGTAATTTTATCTGTGGCCAATGACCTTGAGCCTTCTTGGATAGGCACTTTTAATGTAACTCTATGGCAGCACCCAATAGGCTTGAATTTTTTTGCTCTACCCTTAGATTTGACAGTGGCGTAGTGTCCCCATGAATGACAGAACACTGAGCCACTCACGGCGCAACTAGAGAATATTAACAACCCCTATGCTCTGTATTTTCCGCTGGCTGCCCCACCACTACAGAAAGCACTGAGCTAGGCTGAAACACCTGCATTTTGGAGCTGCCTTACTCAAGAAGGCAAAAAAATAGAACATTTTTCTATGGAGGCTTTATTACCTCAATAATTGTGTATTTTATTTTGCATTGTTTTTGCTAACTAATAGGTGACACGTATTAATGCCAAAATAACATGCGAAACAGGAACCCCTTCAAAAAAAGCAATAATTTATTTAATTGTGGCTCAAAACATGCCCAGTGGGGCTCATAACATGCCCTGAATGACGGATCGCCACTGGGTATAATACAACATATTTTTTTTATGACTATTTTTTATTCTTTTACCCCTTTTTCTCTCCAATTTCGTGGTATCCAATTGGTAGTAGTTACTGTCTTGTCTCATCGCTGCAACTCCCGTACGGACTCTGGAGAGGCGAAGGTCGAGAGCCATGTGTCCTCCGAAACACAACCCAACCAAGCTGCACTGCTTCTTGACACAGCGCACATCCAACCCGGAAGCCAGCCGCACCAATGTGTCGGAGGAAACACCGTACACCTAGCGACCTAGTCAGCCTGCACTGCGCCCGGCCCACCACAGGAGTCGCTAGTGCGCGATGAGACAAGGATATCCCTGCCGGCCAAACCCTCCCTAACCCTGACAAAGCTGGGCCAATTGTGCGTTGCCCCATGAGCCTCCCAGTCACGGCCGGCTGCGGCTAAGCCTGGGCTCGAACCCAGAATCTCTGGTTGCACATAATACAACTTTTTGGAGAACTTGGCTGACAGTTTTTGGGATGTACTCTCTCCCCTTGTTCCAACCAGTTTAAACCCTCCTCATGTCTATGTCTGCGCCCCTGCGGAAATCGAATTAGCATAAACAAAAATCCCCATCAAAATCCATCAGTTTAAGCTAGAGAGAATTTTTTACATGGACTGCGTCTAAATTCATCACATCCGCCGATGTCACCCTTCAGCATCTAGGGTGAAAGATGGCAGAGCTAGAGCTGTGTTTGTCAGACCATGAGACATCCCAAAAATCGGTCTTCTCACAAAAACGTCTGTAGCTTCCGAAGGGTTTGGCCTGCAAACTATTATGACCCCTCTATGGAAAGATGAGACTATCACAAACATGTGTTTTGCTCTAGGAAGCCTGCAAGCGTCACAAGACTAGTTTAAAGGTAGTGTGGAACCAGTTACAAAAAATGAATGTAAGTATATATGAAGATAGTTTAGTACCTAAAATAAGGGGTTAAATACATGTAAAAACCATATATATAAATAGTTTCCTGATCTTTCTTATATCTCTCAGATATAGGACAGACACTTCAGAACACACTTTCTTTAGATAATCTGTTCATCCATGTATGATGTTTTCTATGGGCTAAGAGCAGTAAGGCCAAAATCAATGTTTCATCAAATATTTTTGGGGATACCTTAAGGGGTCCTTAAACAATTCCACATGTTAGCTTAGTGTATGCTAGTCATAAGAATGAAAATAATGTGAATGGATTTAGATTTTGTCACCCAAATGGACAGATGGTCAAAGGAAGGAAAGTTGTAGCAATGGGTTACTCACAGCCCCTCGGGGGTGGCCCCCAATGAATCTACTTTTTGGGAGGCAGATGCGATGGCTTGAATCCATTGTGCCACGGAGTTGTATATAGATACTGTTCATTGTGCCGGCGTACAGCATTTCTCCAGTGAACACCTCTGCTTTGTAAATAAGACTGTTGTCTCTACAAAGCAAGTTCAGAAGACAGAAATATGATAAATATATGATACATTCAATATGTAATTTATACTGATGACCAATCCTTTTGTTTAGCTATTGTGTCAGAATGAGGCCACAGGATGATCCGAAGGGATTGTTACCTTACCTACAACAACAGCACTGGAACATTGTTAATGTGGAAGGCAACCCGTCTGCCTAGGACCACAATTACAGCAGGGTTATTCAAATCCTACACTACAAGGGCCAGACTGCTACTGGTTTTCTGTTAAATCTAAATAAGTTCCTGATTAGAGGGGAACAATGAAAAATAAGAAGCAGTGGAACTGGCTTCGAGGTCCAGATTTGAATTTGAGGGTCATTGGCTGCATTTACACAGGCAGCCAAATTCTGATCGTTCAAACAATTATAAGCAAAAAAGCTGATCTGATTAAGCAAAAGACCATTTAGTGATACAAATATCAGAATAGGGCTGCCTGTCTAAATGCAGCCTTAGAGTAAAAAATATATATATTTATGAAGCTACATGGATTACACTCAGAGCCACAAATAGTAACTACAAGTATGAAAATTAGTCAACACTTATTGCATGTTATATTCAACATTCAACAGCAAAGTCAAATGAGAAAGGAACATGGGATCAATCTAGTACATGACAAATAATAAAGAACTTTATAAATATATAGCTCATATAAGATTTCAGCTTTCTTACCCCGATATGATGCAGGAAATTAGCAGTGAGAAATCAGAGTTCCACTGTACTCAGCACCTCAGACATCATGGCTCTTTTATATGGTTTATATATGTCTTGTTTGTTCAATCATGAATTAACAGAGAAGAAATGAGGAAACAAAAATCATTCACTTCTGATTCGTCATAGTTTAGTCTTTTAGCAGACGGCCTCATTGTGTTCGTTACAGCTTACACACATTCAAAGTTGGCTCATATCCCGGTTAAGGTCTTATCAGGATAAGACGTTTAAGGCCTTTCAAATCAAATCAAATTTTATTTGTCACATGCTTTGTAAACAACAGGTGTAGAGAAACAGTGAAATGCTTACTTACAGCCCTTCCCAACAATGCAGAGAGAAAAATAATAACATGAGGAATAAATACACAATGAGTAACGATAACTTGGCTATATACACGGAGTACCAGTACCGACTCACTGTGCAGGGGTACAAGGTAATTGAAGTAGATATGTACAGTACATATACCTGGGGATAAATAAGAATAGATAATAAACAGTAGCAGCAGCGTATGTGATGAGTCAAGAGTTAGTGCAAAAAGGGTCAATGCAGATAGCTATTTGGTTAACTATTTAACTATCTGGACTAACTATTTAGCAGTCTTATGGCTTAGGGGTAGAAGATGTTCAGGGTCCTGTAGGTTCCAGACTTGGTGCATCGGTACCACTTGCCGTTCAGTTGCAGAGAGCACACTATGACTTTGGTGGTTGGGGTCTTTGACAATTGTTTGGGCCTTCCTCTGACACCACCTGGTATAGAGGTCCTGGATACTCACAAGTATCCCTGTATGCACGAATAACAGAATATTCCTAAATTGCCCAGAGACTGCAGAAATATTTTTTCCCGATTTTTTTAATTTCTGACATTAGGTAGGCTGTTAGTAAACTTGTCTATGATTAGATACATGCAGCATCTCTTCTGTCATTACCTGGTGCTCATCTAGAACACTAAATAAAGCCTTGCTCACCAGAATGTCATAAATCAATAGAATTATCATTGCATCATCAACAATCTTGTTCAGTGGTTCAAAACAAATTTGCCCAGGGACCCCACCTAGGCAAACCGGAAACTCAGGGACCCCCATCCTATGTTAACAAAAAAAGTAGCATCTTGTCTTATCAGGTGAATGATAATGGCAAGTAGAAGTAATCAATATTTTTAAATTAATAGATTTGGATGAAACCAAGATTGAACTCTTTGGCCTGAATGTCAAACGTCACTTCTGGAGGTAACCTGGCACCATCCATACGGTGAAGCATGGTGGTGGCAGCATCATGCTGTGGGGATGTTTTTCAGCGGCAGGGACAAGGTGACTAGTCAGGATCGAGGGAAAGATGAATGGAGCAAAGTACAGAGAGCTCCTTGATGAAAACCTGCTCCAGAGCGCTCAGGACCTCAGACTGGGGCGAAGGTTCACCTTCCAACAGGACAACACACGAGTGGCTTCGGGACAAGTCTCTGAATTGCCTTGAGTGGCCCAGCCAGAGCCCGGACTTGGACCCGATCGAACATCTCTGGAGTGACCTGAAAATAGCTGTGCAGCTACGCTCCCCATCCAACCCGACAGAGCTTGAGAGGATCTGCAGAGAAGAATGGGAGAAACTCCCCAAATACAGGTGTGCCAAGCGTGTAGCGTTAAACCCAAGAAGACGCGAGGCTGTAATCACTGCCAAAGGTGCTTCAACAAAGTACTGAGTAAAGGGTCTGAATACTTATGTAAATGTAATAAAAAATATTTTAAAGAAATTTGCTAAATAAAATAAAAAATGTTTTTGCTTTGTCATTATGGGTATTGTGTATAGGTTGATGAGGGGGAGATTTAAAAAAAAATCCATTTTAGAATAAGGCTTTAAAGTTACAAAATGTGGAAAAAGTCAAGGGGTCTGAATACTTTCCGAATGCACTGTATACAGTTCAATATCTTTTGCATGCTTTCTGTCTGGTTTTGGTTGTTTAAGTTGACACTGAAGCAGTTTTTCGATCCCGTACATGACCACATAGACGGCCCGCAAAACAATCTTCTATACAGAAGAAAAATCTGCAATTTCCTCTATATTAAAGAAAACGATTTTGGGAATGAAATAATTTATCTACTTCCTCATAGTTGGATGAACAGGAACAGCTAGCATGCTAACTGTTTCTGTAGACTTCCAGTCATTGCACTAATGCTAGTTAGCATTAACTCGTGAAACTACCTCTAACTTCCTTCATACTGGACGCAGAAACATAAAAGTGGTAGATAAAATGTTATTATGTTGCAGCTAGCGATATTAATCAAAGAACGATTTCCCGCCCCAATTTTTTTTAAATCACAGATACCGTGCAGTACCTCCCCGGACCTGTAGTGGGCCGCAGATCCCAGTTTGAAAACCAATGAATTAAATAAATAATTTCTCCGCTCCTGTTCATGAGACAAAATGTAACATTTGGTCTATAATTTTACTGCGAGAAACAGTTCATTCTGCAGGAGTTAACATTCTAATAGGCTACTGTCAGTGTGCAGACTTCAGTTACAACTTTATTACTGTTCCCATCTGAACTTCAAATGAGATACTATGTGAAACAGCCTGCGCAGACCACGAAAAACAACAGTAAACGGGATAAGATGTTTACATGCTACAGTATCCTGTCAGTATCCAGGCATCTTATTCAGGTTTCCCAAAACCGGGATATGATCTCCTGCTATTGTGCCGTTTAGCAAAGCCCTGCACTGTGCCATAGCTGACCCTGGCTTTCAACCCCTCAAGGTGTGTGTGGGGTTCAAGCTTGCTTAACCTACAGTGTGTGATGGGGTGAGTGTGTTTTTGCAGAAACATTTTTATTTATTTTTTTAAATTGGGGGGCTGCAGTAGAACAATATGAATGGAATTACGTTTTTTATGGTGTTTCTTAATTTTGAACACCTGCCCCATCAAAGGTCTGTGCACAGCTTTCACCTGGTCAGTCTGTCATGGAGAGAGCAGGTGTCCTTAATGTTTGGTAAACTCAGTGTAAAATGTACTTTGTTGGGATAGTTCAGGGTTTATGGATTAAGGAAATGTCTTATTTCCTTTATGACTCTTGTCGGGATAGTTCAGGGGTTTCCCCTTACCATGAAATATGAACAACTTCCTTGACATACGTCTCTGGTTCAGTGGAATAAGGAAAATGTTTTATTTACTTTATGACTCATATGGTTTAACATCTTGTCGGGATAGTTCAGCGGCTTTTCCTTACTATGAAAAGTGAACAACTTCATTGACATACCTCCCTGGTTCAGTGGAATAAGGAAGACTAATGATTTAATTTAGTAACATGATTATTTCCAATTTGGGGACTAGTGTGAAAACATATAGATCCTACAATTCACGTGTTTTTATATTCTTTGTGAGAGCACACACAGGGCTCCATTGTAACGTTTTCAGTTGGTGGCACAAGCCTATGATTTGGTCACGGCAATATTGTTGCAGGGTCGGGCAACAGAAAAAATGTGTCATCTAATGATCTTATCTAAACTAGTCAAAGTGCTTCATTCTAAGTGTTGGCTGCTTGACTACTAAAATGGTATGATTGAAAAAATGTGTAAATAGCACGTCCTTGCAAGAATGCATGATTCAAGATACTTTGATGTGCAACCTTAGCCAGTGATTGTCAAACCCAAAATGCATGACAGTAGGCCTACAATTCAAAATAGGGTTCCAGAATTGTTCAATATAGTGATTAATTTCTCTACATCGTTTTGGGCACTAATATCACATAAGATAATACAGAAAGCTTGGGACCCTATTTTTGTTCAACATTAACAGTGTTCAAAACAGTGTTTTGCACGCATTCACAGTTTAAAATGTTAAACAATCACTAAGCATGTTCTATCCCGCTTGTCAGAGAGAGTTAAAGTGCACTGTAAATATGCAACAAAACAGCAAGTAGAAACTCTATGGAGTCCAGACGACAGTCTGATTAACCAGCGGGCCAGGTGTAAAAGGTTTGGCAGCCTTATCTATTCATTCAATCAATTGGAATACTAAAGAAGCAATCCACCCTTGATGAGCGATCAATAGGACAATAGAATCTTTCTGAGTCGAGAGCATGTGAGAAGTCTTGAGGGTGTGCGAAAGTGTTATCAAATGTTCCTATTAATATTAGATCAGGTAATCCAAAATGTTATTAGATCAAGTAATCAGCTGTTTTTAAGAATGTAACTAATCCTGGTTACATTTTGTAAGTAATCCGGGCAGATTAGTTACTTCATTTTTATAATTCAATTATGTAATCAGTTACTACCCAACCCTGTACACAGGTATGTTTACATCATACATACCTGTTGTTCAACAAAATTACATACCTAGTTTAACTAAATTCAAATCTTTGTAGTGTTTGCAGTAGTTAATTACTTTTTTGCCATGTAGATGTGTAGCCAACTACTGGAACGACTCAATACATTTTTCTCAACAAAGAAAATAAAAGGGAATTCATGTGTCATGTGAATGAAAGATTCTGTTCCGACAATGAAGTTGACAGGACCACTTTGAAAATGAGAGCATGGAGTTATTGGCCTAGTACATTCAAACTCAATTCTGGACCTCGAAGCCAGTTAAACACACTTCGACTGCATTTTTTCACTGTTCCCATTTAAAATTGGGGACTGGTTTAGACCTGGGACACAAGATGGGTGCTATTCATTATCAGGAAGAATAGAAAATAGTTGAATACACCTGGCCTGGTAGATAAAATGTTTAGCTCTAAAGACTAAAGTTCTGCGTCTCTTTTGAATGTTCAAAAATAACAGGGTCTCTTATTAATCACCAGGTAGTTTTGATGTAGTGAACTACATTTTCAAAGTAACAAGTTAAACCAACTACACTATATATACACAACACTATGTTGACACCCCTTCAAATTAGTGGATTCGGCTATTTCAGTCACACCCTTTGCTGACAGGTGTATAAAATCGTGCAAACAGCCATGCAATCTCCATAGACAAACATTGGCAGTAGAATGACCTTACTGAAGAGCTCAGAGACTTTCAACATGGCACTGTCATAGGATTTATTCCAGTGTCAAGTAATTGGTAGCTTGGTAAACTATATTTTCAGAGTAGCGTCCCCAGCACTGCTGGAAAGCAGGTAGTCATAACAGTATATTTGTCATAACAGTATATTTGTAATGAGTGGTCATCATATTCATCATGTTCATTACATCTTATACACGTCAAGTTCTAGTTCAAATGTATATTATCATCATCATCAAGTTGCAGAAAGAAATACTCTACTTCTAAAAAAAAAACAGCTCCAATTTACAGTTACACAATTTACTACTGGTCAGTGGAACTTATCAGTGTCATCAGTATCCTGTATGCAATCTCCTGCCATTGTGACTGACCCCTAAATCTATGTCTGTGTGCTTGTGTGTATTGAAAGCAGGAATCGAAACTCTGTTATCTGAATAAAGAAAGGACAGTGAGTTACTGTAAGGTGAACCTTGCACCTGTTTTGTGAATCTAAAGTAATTGCATAACTGGATTAACAGAAGTCAAGTACTCATGTCAAACAGACAGCTTTTATGAACGAACTCCAAAATAAATAATCCACAGAATAAACATTTTCTATTTGCATATGGAGGCAAGCTGTATAAATGTCACAACAAATCAAACCAGTATAATTCCATTTTAGAAAATTACTTTAAAAAGTAAGAAAGAAGCAGAACATTCCTTCTATGCCCACAGAAAATGTTCTTGATGACATCAGGTCCTTCTCTAGAACTCATTTGCTACTGTGTGCTTTGTTTGAAAGTAGTTCAATGTGTCAACCCTCATCTGCCAGAACTGCAGCTTTCTCAAGAGTGAGATCCTTGTGCTTATAAAATGTAGGTTGCAACCCTTTTGTGAAGGCAATTCTTGAACTGCTCGAGAAGCATGAGTGTCTGTAAATCCTCAAGGTCCTTGACCTCTTGAGAACCACACCACCGATCAAAAATACATACTTGTTCCCTTGCGAACTCGACATGGCTTTGTGATTCTGTCTTTCGTAATTGATGGAACTGTTGTCTGTATGCCTCTGAGACCAACTTGTAAGCCCGAAGGATAGCAGCTTTAACAGTGTCATAATCTGAACTCTGGTCAAGAGACAAAGTGGCGTACACTTTCTGAGCCTTTCCCTCAAGAACACTTTGGAGGAGCAGTGACCAAATATCTCGCGGCCATTTTAGGGATGTGCCAATCTGCTCAGAGAGTAAAATATACATCCACTTCCTTTTCATTGAATGGCGGTACAAGACGCCTGTTCTGACCAAGATCAAACTCTTTTGAGGGTGTAGGATGGCCTGATTGGATTTGGAGTACTTCCAGATCTATGTCCCTTTGTCGTGCTTCCAGCTTAATCTCTTTCAAGCGAATGACATGCGCACGTTCTTCTTCTTCTAGTCTGGCTGCACGTTCTCGTTCCTTTTCTCTTTCCCTGTGCTGGAGCTCTAATTTCTGGTGTTCAATCTTAGTTGTTGCTCTAACCTCAACTTTAGTTCTAACTCCCTTAGTTGCACGTCTATGGGATGTACTCTACGACCCGTAGAACGCATTTCATTAACCTCCCTCTCCGGTAGAATTTCCGCCTCCACCAAAGAAGTATTCGATCAGCTCTTTGACTGCTTTTGGATTGCCAGATGCTACCTTTATGTCATAATGCTTTGAAATCATGGCCAGACTGTGAATTAATAAAATATTTTTGTCATCAATCCAATACAAAGCATGTTATGTTTGAGCTGGTGTTCAACAAATGCCTCTCTTTCTTTGGGTCCCTTTGGCCATAGAGAAGAACTTAAGCATTTATAAACGGTGAGTATGTACAAAATGTACCCCAAAACATGTGTCCGCCCGTTTTCAAGCAAAAGTTGGAAGTTATAAAAAGTGAACTTGACTTGAGCATGTGCTATCTTTCCTTTACACCATGCGTACACACAGTTTCTAGTGGGGATATGATGACACACTTACAACAAACGAAACAGATAAAATATACAGTACCAGTCAAAAGTTGACTCACCTACTCATTCAAGGGGTTTTCTGTAATTTTACTATTTTCTACATTGTAGAGTAATAGTGAAGACATCAAAACTATGAAATTACACATATGGAATTATTTAATAACCAACAAATTCAAATATATTTTAGATTTTAGATTCTTCAAAGTAGCTAACCTTTGCCTTGATGACAGCTTTGCACCCTCTTGGCATTCTCTCAACCAGCTTCACCTGGAATGCTTTTCCATCAGTCTTGAAGGAGTTCCCATATGCTGAGCACATGTTGGCTGCTTTTCCTTTAATCTGCGGTCCAACTCATCCCAAACCTTTTCAATTGGGTTGAGGTTGGGTGATTGTGGAGGCCAGGTCATCTGATGCAGCACTCCATCACACTCCTTCTTGGTCAAATCGCCCTTACACAGCCTGGAGGTGTGTTGAGTCATTGTCCTGTTGAAAAACAAATGATAGTCCCACTAAGCGCAAACCTGATGGGATGGCTGCAGAATGCTGTAGTAGCCATGCTGGTTAAGTGTGCCTTGAATTCTAAATAAATCACTGACAATGTCACCAGCAAAACACCCCCACACCATCACACCTCCTCCTCCATGCTTCACGGTGGGACCCACACATGCGGAGATCATCCGCTCACCTACTCTGCGTCTCACAAAGACATGCGGGTTGGAACCAAAAATATATTTTTTTAGACTTTTAGAATTCCATCAAAAAAATAAAACAATTGACATCGGTCTAATGTCCATTGATCGTGTTTCTTGGCCCAAGCAAGTCTCTTCTTCTTATTGGTGTCCTTTAGTAGTGGTTTCTTTGCAGGAATTTGACCATGAAGGACTGATTCAATCAGTCTCCTCTGAACAGTTGATGTTTAGATGTGTCTGTTACTTGAACTCTTTGAAGCATTTAATTGGGCTGCAATTTCTGAGGCTGGTAACAATAATGAACATAGACTTTTTTATTTCTTTTTTTCTACTTTATTATTGACTGTATGTTTTGTTTATTCCATGTGTAACTCTGAGTTGTTGTATGTGTCGAATTGCTATGCTTTATCTTGGCCAGGTCACAGTTGCAAATGAGAAGTTGTTCTCAACTAGCCTACCTGGTTAAATAAAGGTGAAATAAAAAAATATGAAAAAATGTATATCCCCTGCAGCAGAGGTAACTCTGGGTCTTCCTTTCCTGTGGCAGTTCTCATGACAGCCAGTTTCATCATAGTCCTTGATGGTTTTTGCGACTGCACTTGAAGAAACGTTCAAAGTTATTGAAATTTTCCGAATTGATTGACCTTCATGTCTTAAAGTAGTGATCGACTGTCGTTTCTCTTTGCTTATTTGATCTGTTCTTGCCATAATATGGACTTGGTCTTTTACCAAATAGGGCTATCTTCTGTATACCATCCCTACCTTGTCAGAACACAACTGATTGGTTCAAACATATTAAGAAGGAAAGCAATTCCACAAATGAACTTTTAACAAGGCACACCTGTTAATTGAAATGCATTCCAGGTGACAACTTCATGAAGCTGGTTGAGAGAATGCCAAGATGTGCAAAGTTGTCATCAATACAAAGGGTGGCTACTTTAAAGAATCTCAAATATAAAATATATTTTGATTTGTTTAAGACTTTTTTGGTTACTACATGATTCCATATGTGTTATTTTATAGTGTTGATGTATTCACTATTATTCTGAAATGTAGAAAATAGTAAAAAATAAAGAAAAACCCTTGAATTTGTAGGTGTCCAAACTTTTAACCGGTACTGTTAATTATAAGATGCAATCATTTGCCGTTAATGAGAAGAGCGAGGAACATTTTTGTTTCAAAGTTCATTCCCTGTCCATTGTTGACTGCAGCATGTTGGACAGTCACTGTGAAAATCACCATGGTGATGAGATTGTGTCTTTAACCTCTAGGGGCTAGGGGGCAGTATTTTCACAGCCGGATGAAAAACGTACACAAATTAAACAGGTTACTACTCTGGCCCAGAAAATAGAATATGCATATTATTAGTAGACTTGGATAGAAAATACTCTCATGTTTCTAAAACTGTTTGAATGGTGTCTCTAAGTATAACAGAACTCATATGGCAGGCAAAAACCTGAGAAAAAATACAAGCAGGAAATGAAAATCTTGTGGCTGTACTATTTTCAAGTCATTGCCAATAAAACACACAGTGACAAAGGATTCATTTTGCACTTCCTATGGCTTCCACTAGATGTCAACAATATTTATAAAGTTGTTTGAAGCGTCTATGATGAACAGAGACCGGATGAGAAGGAAGGGAAGTTGATGTCCCTGGGATGTCGTCACTTCATTATGGCGCGTTCATGCGCGTTCATGTGGGATGAGACCTTTTTCAAAACGTTTTTCAAGACACAGGAAAGGTCCAGTTGAAATATTACTGATGTTTCACATTAAAAATGGCCCTAAAGATTGATGCTAAACAACGTTTGACATGTTTGAACGAACGTAAATATATATTTTTTTTGACTTTTCGTTGTGACTTTTCCCTCCCGCGCCCTACATTTTGAGTAGCCTACCGAACGCGCTAACAACACGGAACAACATGGAGTTATTTGGACATAAATTATGAACTTCATCGAAAAAAACAACATTTGTTGTGGACCTGGGATTCCTGGAAGTGCCTTCTGATGAAGATTATTAAAGGTAAGGGAATATTTCTAATGTTATTTATGATTTTAGATGATTCCAACATGGCGGCTATCTGTATTGCATAGTGTATTTTTCTGAGCAGAGTACTCAGATTATTGCAAAGTGTGCTTTCCCAGTAAAGTTATTTTGAAATCTGTCAATGCGGTTGCATTCAGAGATGTTAATCTATAATTCTTTGAATAACAGTTTAATACTTTAACCACGTTTTATAATGAGTATTTTTTGTAAATTCACTGGCAGTTTTGGGGGAGACACATTTTCTCAACGACACGCGCTGATGTAAAATGCTGTTTTTGGATATAAATATGAACTTGATAGAACAAAAAATGCATGTATTGTCTAACATAATGTCCTAGGAGTGTCATCTGATGAAGATTGTCAAAGGTTAGTGCATAATTTTAGCTGGTTTTCTGCTTTTGGTGACGTCTGTCCTTGAATTGAAAATGGATGTGCGTACCTTTTTGGCTATGTACTCGCCAAACATAATCTAACTTTATGCTTTCGCCGTAAAGCCTCTTTGAAATCGGACAATGTGGTTTGATTAAGGAAATGTTTATCTTTTAACCTGTTAGGGCTAGGGGGCAGTATTGACACGGCTGGATAAAAAACGTACCAGATTTAATCTGGTTACTACTCCTGCCCAGTAACTAGAATATGCATATAATTATTACATATGGATAGAAAACACTCTAAAGTTTCTAAAACTGTTTGAATGGTGTCTGTGAGTATAACAGAACTCATATGGCAGGCCAAAACCTGAGAAGATTCCATGCAGGATGTGGCCTGTCTGACAATTTCTTGCCCTTCTTGATTATCTCTATCCATTACAGAGGATCTCTGCTGTTACGTGACACTTCCTACGGCTCCCATGGGCTCCCAGAAGGCGGCAAAAAGCTGAATCGTGGCTTTGCAGGCTCTGGTTGAAAAAAAGTAGCGGGTTTGGGTAGTGGCTGGTTACAGTACTGTGAGACTCAGGCGCGTGCCCGAGTCGACCTCATGCTTTGTTTTCTTTTGTCTGTTTACCTAAACGCAGATTCCCGGTCGGAATATTATCGCTTTTTTATGAGAAAAATGGCATAAAAATGGATTTTAAACAGCGGGTGACATGCTTCGAAGTACGGTAATGGAATATTTAGAATTTTTTTGTCACGAATTGCGCCATGCTCGTGACCCTTATTTACACTTCAGATAGTGTCTTGAACGCACGAACAAAACGCCGCTATTTGGATATAACTATGGATTATTTTGGACCAAATCAACATTTGTTATTGAAGTAGCAGTCCTGGGAGTGCATTCTGGCGAAGAACATCAAAGGTAATCAAACTTTTGTAATAGTAAATCGGAGTTTGGTCAGGGCTAAACTTGGTGGGTGTCTAAATAGCTAGCCGTGATGGCTGGGCTATGTACTCAGAATATTGCAAAATGTGCTTTCACCGAAAAGCTATTTTAAAATCGGACACCTCAATTGCACAAAGGAGTTCTGTATCTATAATTCTTAAAATAATTGTTATGTTTTTGTGAACGTTTATCGTGAGTAATTTAGTACATTCACCGGAGGTTTGCGGGGGGTATGCTAGTTCTGAACGTCACATGCTAATGTAAAAAGCTGTTTTTTGATATAAATATGAACTTGATTGAACAAAACATGCATGTATTGTATAACATAATGTCCTAGGTGTGTCATCTGATGAAGATCATCAAAGGTTAGTGCTGCATTTAGCTGTCTTCTGGGTTTTTGTGACATTATATGCTAGCTTGAAAAATGGGTGTCTGATTATTTCTGGCTGGGTACTCTGCTGACATAATCTAATGTTTTGCTTTCGTTGTAAAGCCTTTTTGAAATCGGACAGTGTGGTTAGATTAACGAGAGTCTTGTCTTTAAAATGGTGTAAAATAGTCATATGTTTGAGAAATTGAAGTAATAGCATTTCTAAGGTATTTGAAAATCGCGCCACGGGATTACACTGGCTGTTGCGTAGGTGGGGCGATTTCGTCCCGCCTAGCCCAGAGAGGTTATTAATGGTGTAAAATAGTTGATTGTTTGAGAAATTGAAATTATTAGATTTTTGCTGTTTTGAATTTCCCGCCTTGCTAGCAATCCCGTCAGTGGGATTCTATCCCCAAAAGGTCCCCAAGAGAAAAGTGTAACCTGTGCTGGTTTTGGCCAGGAACCCATGGAAGAAGATATCCTTAAACCAGTTCTGCAGTTCACAGTCCTTCTTGATGTCTGAGTCACAGGTGTAGTAGCGACCAATCACTTTATGAACAAACCTATGCAAAAATAACATCAGGCATTAGCCAAAAACTATATATATATACACACACACACACACACACACACACACACACACACACACACACACACACACACACACACACTCACTACCGAGTTCTAAACTGCCTGTGGAAGCAACGTCAGCACAATAACTGTTCGCCGGGAGCTTCATGAAATGGGTTTCCATGACCGAGCAGCCACAGACACACAAGCCTAAGATCACCATGCGCAATTCCAAGCGTCGCTTGGAGTGGGGTAAATCTCCCCGCTATTGGACTCTAGAGCAGTGGAAACACATTCTCTGGAGTGAATAATCATGTTTCACCATCTGGCAGTCTGACGGACGAATCTGGGTTGGGCAGATGCAAGGAGAACACTACCTGCCCCAATGCATAGTGCAAACTGTAAAGTTCTGTGGAGGAGGAATAATGGCCTGGGATAATTTCATGGTACGGGCTAGGCCCCTTAGTTCCAGTGAAGGGAAATCTTAACGTTACAGCATACAATGACATTCTAGACAATTCTGTGCTTCCAACTTTGTCGCAACTGTTTGGGGAAGGCCCTTTCATGTTTCATCATGACAATGCCCCAGTGCACAAAGCGAGGTCCATACAGAAATCATTACATCGGAGCACAATTTCCCGGGATTTAGATTTGTTAACCGGCTCCGGACACTTTACGGAATCCCAATAATTTTCGTACATTCTGCCTAAACTTCAGTGTGAGTAGTGCTAATCTAGTGTCACCAAATCAGATTCGCAGAACTACCGTAACACTTCCATTTCACGTGTTTAAGGACCAGACATGAAAATGAGTTTAGAATATTTGAGGAAATGGATGTGAGAATGAGGATTCAGTGGGGAAATGAGAACATACTGGAGGAAGCTAAGGGCTGCAGGTGAAGGAGTCTGTAGGGTTTGGCTTGGAGTCTCAGGTTGACATCACTGCCATGCCATGGTAGTTAGGTTGCTGTGGTGAAGGAAATCCCCCAAAATAAAAATCCAAGTTAGTTGGACCCTGGATAAGAAGTGAGCTGTTGTGGACTGCAGTTGCTGAATGGTTGGCTATACACTGTGTGCACAATTATTAGGCAAGTGAGTATTCTGATTTTATCATTGTTTCTATTCACATTTTCGAACTCCAAACCATATAAACTTGAATGCTTATGGGATTTAATCATTTTCAGGTTATATGTATTTGTGTAATGAGGGAGAGTGTGGCGAAAGTGAATAACACCTTATATCAAAGTGTGCATAATTATTAGGCAGCCTCATTACCTCAGGTAAAATGGGCCAAAAAAGATATTTAACTGACACTGAAAAACCAAAAATGTAAAATGCCTTTCAGACAGATGCGACACTCTTTAAATAGCTAAACTATTGAGGTGTGACCACCGGACATTCAAATGTTTTGTTGCGAATAGTCAACTGGGGTGCAAAAAACGCATGGGGAAGAAAAGGCGCAAATTAATTGCAAAAGACTTGAGAATAATTAAACGTCAAACTACTAGGAACCCATTATCCTCCAGTGCCACCATATTCCAGAACTGCAACCTACCTGGAGTGTTCAGAAGTACAAGGTGTCAAGTGCTCAGAGACATGGCCGAGGTCAAGAAGACTGAAACAAGACCACCACTGAATAAGATTCACAAGTTGAAGCGTCAAGATTGGGCAAAGAAATACCTGAAGACAGAATTTTCAAAGGTTTTATGGACAGATGAAATGAAAGTGACTCTTGATGGACCAAATGGATGGGCCCGTGGCTGGATCAGTAATGGACACAGGGCACCACTTTGAGTCAGGTGCCAGCAAGGTGAAGGAGGGGTACTGATATGGGCTGCTATCATTGAGGATGAGGTAGTTGGACCTTTTCGGGTTGAAGATGGACTGAAACTCAACTCCCAAACCTACTGCCAGTTTCTGGAAGATTCTTTCGTCAAACAGTGGTACAGAAAGAAGTCCTCAGCATTCTAGAAGGCCATGATCTTTATGCAGGACAATGCTCCATCACATGCATCCAAATACTCCACTGCTTGGCTAGCCAGCAAGGGCCTCAAAGATGCCTGAATAATGACCTGGCCCCCTTCCTCACCTGACTTAAATCCTATTGAGAACTTGTGGGCCCTTCTCAAACGTGAGATTTACAGTGATGGAAGACAATACACCTTTTTGAACAGCATTTGGGAGGCTGTGGTTGCTGCTTCAGCGAAAATTGATCGTGAACACATCAAGAAACTGACAGACTCCATGGATGGAAGGCTCATGGCAGTGGCTATATTGGTCACTGAATATTTTTGAAAGGCCAAAAATGTTATATAATTGTCATTTTGTGTTACTTATCTGTTACACAATAAACAAGTGAGTTGAGAAATTATTTTTGTAATTTAGTTGCCTAATAATTCTGCACACTAATAGTTGCCTAATAATTGTGCACACTTATATATTTCCCTGAGAAAGACAAAACTCACTTTTATTCAACATTCAGGTTTGAGGTTCAATGACATTTTGGATTGACTGTGAGCATTGTGTTTGTTCAACAATAAAATTAATCCAGAGGAATACAATTTGCCTAATAATTGTGCACGCAGTGTATAGCTGAGGTAGTACAGGCATACGGACAAGATGCCCCGTGAGTGAGCCAACAGACCTCAGGAGAGCAAGCAGAAGCGACAGTGGCAAGAAAAAAAAACTCCCTTGAAGGAAGAAAACCTTGAGGAACCAGGCTCAGCTGGGGAACCAATTGTCTTTTGGCTGGTTGGGTACGATACGGTGCGTGAGTTGGATGGTGTCCGTGAAATGAGGCAAAGACTGGAGGACTGTGCCCGAGTTAATGCAGGTTCTGAGAGATGAGCATGTTGTGGGCTGTCCTGATGTTGTTGATGTCAGAACAGATGTAGGAATGATAGGCTTGAGAGGACCAGCAGCCAAGGAGTTGTATGGTGTGGTCTTAGATGCCATGTCGGGATGCCATGGAAGTGGCTCCAATGCGGAAGGAGTGTCTGGAGATTTGCTCAGCAGGATACCCAAACAGGGATAGTATTTGTCTCAGGTGGAACCATTGTTGATGGGATAAGATCGGATGGAGAGGCATGTGGAGATTGTCTGAGCTGCAGGAAGTAGGTGAATGGTTTGTAAGGGCTGATGGTAGTCGTGAACAGGTAGACTGGTCTGATTCTGCCAAACTGATCGGTTTCTCTGTGTTTGATGGTGAAATATTTCGAGAATGGTGACATCTGACACGCTGAGATGACAAGAAGGGTTGTAGATAACAGATGTAAACTCTGAACATTGCAGGAATCCCAAAAATGACAAAAGAGACATTGATTCTAGTGTGGAAGAAACTGTGATGGAGATGTAGCCAGACCACAGCATCTGGATGCAGGCAGACAGGATGTCGAAGGTGATGGGCTGGCGGCAAGGGGGCTGGTTGACTTCGGTGTGTTGGAGGCCCTTGAGAAGGGAGACTTGCGGGTGAGAGGAGGAACATGAAGACCCAGTAAACAACTTGAGAAAGAAGTTGATCCTAGCCAAGTACATCCGGATGGAGGATGTCCGCATGGAGAGGGATGAGCTGGCATGGGTGACGAAGGCAGACATGGTGACCAAGTTGTTGGAGGGAAAAGGCAGGTAATAGATTGTATGGAAAAGCTGGAAGCAGGAGGGCTGCAGGAGATGATGCAACCGCTGTAGAAATCCCTGTACACGATGGAAGGGGCAGCATCAGTGAAAAGCTGTAAGTCTTTGGGACAAGAGACAGTCATCATATAAAAAAGGTGATGCTGTTCCAATGACTGAGAAGGTGCCAAGGCCTGAGCTCTGCGAGGCAGGAGGGGTCAAAAACCAGGGTGTAAAAGGAAGGCACGGAGGAGAGAAAATGAAGGCCAGGGAGAGAAAGTGGGACACGAAGAAGCGGCCTTGAGGGATGACCCTTGATGCATTATTCAGGTGGCCAAGCAATAAAAGCAGCTGACATTTAGTGCAGTGGGGAGATTCCAATAATTGGACAGGAGAAAGGAAGTTTGTTGAGAGGCAGGGAGGACTGAAAGGAGACTGTCTCATATGATAGCGAGGAATTTGAGGCGAGTAGAGGGCCTTCTGTCTTCTCCTCAGAGAGTGGTACACCAAGGAGAATGAAGGTGGAGACAAGGGTGGAAAGGCTCAGCGCGGCTGGGGATGAAGCAGTGCCAATAGTGAGGAAACCGTCGAGGTGATAGAGATCATAAAAGGAAGCCTGTTGACATTCAGCAAGATCCAACACAGGGCCTCAGGCTAAGGTGTTGAATATTTGATGGCTGCTCTTGCATTCAAAAGTCAGGTAGACAGAAGTAGTACCGCCCCTCCCATCAGACTCCGAAGAGATTCCAGGTGTTGGGATAGAGGGGCTGCAACTTGAAGGTGGATATTATGTCAGCTTTGGCAAGAAAGGTTCCACGGCTAGAAAGTTGAATGAGAATCATGGCATGGTTAACCGTGGCGTACTGGAAGGAGAAGTCAGAACTCGGGATGGGGCTGTTGACTGAAGATTCATGGGGGGCAGAGAGATTGATGATGATACGCTTCTTGCTTGAATACTTTCGGGTGGCAATTCCAAGGGGACTGATGTGGTAGGTGAAGAATAGCAGGGATGAGAAGGGGCCAATCATAACCCCTGCTTCACCTTCTTGGTGAGGAGGTTGGAGCATAAGTGAGGAGTACAAGAAGTAGAGAAAAAAAATAACTATTCATGCCATCAAATAAATATTGGACAAAGGAGGGGTCAGGGTGAAAGTCCAAGTCTGCAGCCCTGGTGGTGATGTTGATGGGGGTGGTGAGGTTGGCCAACATTCAGTAGAAGGAGGAGTGGGATTGAGGGCAGGAGGTATGGGCGCCACTGCAGCATGTGCAGGAGCTTGCATGACGAAGTGCTACAGCCATAGATGCTGAAGTTGTTGCAGATCATGCGAACTTCGGAGAAGATTACAGGATGACCACGGCGGTCCTTCCTCCCTCAGGACACGGCAAAGGCAGAACATTGAGTAGAAGGAAGAAGAAGGTAGGGCGGAACAGCAAGCAGAGGCAGGGAAGATGACACTTCAGAGGGGCAGACAGGGAGCATGGTGGCAGGGTGGGATGGGCAGCCACAGAGGTCGCAGGCGAGGGACACTTTTCCGGCAAAGATGCGACAGTGGAGCTCCACGTCGAGGGCGCCACAGTACATCACGATGTTCCACTGCAGGAGCCTGGAGGCATCGGCTTCCGAGAACCGGCGATGGTAGTCATAAAAGGTTGCACCACCGAAACGGACAGCCGGATCCGTGATAATGGATTGGTAGTCGTCCAACTCTTGGTGGCGGGAAGGATGTTCTGAGATGATCTCTGTAATGGAAGAAAGCCAAGTAAAATTCTGGAACAGTGAAACCCTGGAGTGGTGAGAGTCAGTGGAGCGAAGGGGAACCTATAAGAAGTCACAGTTGATGATGCGGGGTAAGTCCTGTGTGGTAGAAGGAGTGAGGAGAGCAGCAAGATTAACGTCTGCACCCTGTAAAATCTGCTGGCAGAGAGAGGAAGAGACTGGAGGCGGATTGAGGATCATGTCGTTGGGTGGAGAATGAGCCGGGGTGGCCGTAGAGACGGAGTGGTGGGCCGGAGGGTGGGGCTGGGCTGCGAAGACTGGATCAAAGAGGCAGTCTGTAACTGTCTGAGTAGGTGGGGATGTGAGAGGCCATTGAGGTCAAAGAGAAGGTGAGAGGCTGCAGTGGTGGCAGCAAGACCTGTGAGAAAGGTCGACACTGGTAGATAGAAAGAGACCTGAGGTGGGGGACGGGAGCCGGAGAGAGAGAGACACAGAGAGAGATGGAAGGCGTTTGGCGGGGGGGGGGGGGCTGGTGAGCTCCGGCGGGCAGATCGGCCTGGAACGGTGGCGGGGCACAGAGACAATGGACCGCAGCCGTCTGGTTAGTGGTGTTGTATCCTTTATACTGGAGACGGTATAGTCTGGAACATGGTCTGAAAACACCTCCGAATCCGAGGCTGTGAGATCAATCTCCCTAGTAAATGAAGTAAAGAAGCTAACTTAAGTAAACTGTGTAGAACTACAATAAATCGAGGCAATTTCAGTGTCTTGTATGTGAAGCAAAACAGAGGATAAATATAATTATTGGCAGCCGAGCACCGATCATCATGTCATCGGCAGACAAATAATACCCTCGATATTTATTGAAAATTCGCATCATGTTCATCACCATGCGCTTCACCAAAATGCGAAGTTCACCAAAACTTCTTTAATCTGTAGACTAATAAACTCTTCATGCTTTTCCACATTGTGGTGGGAGGACAACAACATATCATTGAGTGTCTCCAAGTTTACTTCAGCATGATAGTTAATATATAAATATCTGATCATAAAAGCATTTGCACCGCAATTGTGGCATTGTCAAAAAAATTATCCACCCTTGTCTTAAGTATTTTGTTTTGTCAATGTTAGGATATTTTCATGAAAATGTGCTATTTCCGTCAGGCCTGTCGGGAGTTTTGTTATGCTTCAGCTAATTAATCCACAGAAAATGGCTGGATGCAGTGTTTTCTAACGGCGGTCAGTGTTTTAAACATCAAACGGGGTTATCAATGACAGAATTTGTGAATGACAGATGCCAGGGCTGCTCCGTGGTTGAAGCGAAAAAATTAAGGGCTATTAACAAACATTTTACGGCTAAGATATTCACAGAAATGTATCACAACAGTACAAACCTGACAGAGTTCAGCCTGACGTTTGAATCACTCTACGGAGGTTTGTAATGCTAGGTGTATGTTTTATAACGATAACCAGCTCATTACGATTTGGCTTGACTGACTCGTCAAATGTGAGAGGTATATCCAATGTTAATATCGTATAATCGTAAAGAATTCAGAAGGCCTTATTTTAGATTTACCTAGAGTGTTGTTGTTTCATCCATACAGTTTTTAAATATGTTAGCTGGTAATTTAGCAAATCCAAAATAACCTGGCTAGAATTTTGGGAGAATGTAGCAATGATAGTGAAAATGAATTGTATCAGTTAGCCGTACATTCAAAAGCATGGGAATGCAGGGTGGGTGGAGGGGGTGGTCCAAATCTGTGCTTATTTTTGTGAAATGCTTAGCACTTTCCCTAGACTTTGAATGCACTGCTAGTTTGTACTCAGGGGTCTCCAACCCTTTCTAGCATGAAAGCTACATTAAAAAAATTAAACGTCACGAGCTACACATTTCTTTCTAGCTTTCAAATAGGCACATACATCTCCTCTCCCCTGCAACTCTTCCCTGGGTCCTTAGTGTACAAGAGAAGGTAGTGCACTGTTTTTTGTTAATATACCTCATAAAATAATGGTAAATAAACAATGCTAAGGGTGGTGCTATAAAATCTGTGATTTCCCCCCCCTAAAAAAAGTATATTTATATTTTCCCATAACATGTTTTCACCATTTTATTTGGTTCAGAATCTATAATGGAAAGGGGAGACTCTCAAGATAGTGTTCTTCTCTGTTTTGCTCTATGAACACCATAAGTGTCACAGGACTCATCTGAAATCGGTAACGCTGATGTAGCGTTCAAACCGTTTAAGCCACTATGGAAAGGGGAGACTCTCACGAATGCAATGGTGTTCTCTGTTTTGCTCTACTGGACTCGTCTGAAGATAAACCATACAAACAAATGGAAGTATGGAGGTAGTTTTGTGCCAATAAAAACAAGGGGTTAAAACCTGTTAGGGCTAGGGGGCAGTATTTGCACGGCTGGATAAAAATATGTACCCGATTTAATCTGGTTACTAATCCTACCCAGTAACTAGAATATGCATATACTTATTATATATGGATAGAAAACACTCTAAAGTTTCTAAAACTGTTTGAATGGTGTCTGTGAGTATAACAGAACTCATTTGGCAGGCAAAACCCTGAGACATTTTCTGACAGGAAGTGGATACCTGATGTGTTGTATTACCTTTAAACCTATGCCATTGAAAAACACTATTGCTTCCACTAGATGTCACCAGCCTTTACAAAGTGTTTTGAGTCTTCTGGAGGGAGATCTGACCGAACAAGAGCCATGGAACGATGATGGCCCATTAGACACCTGGCGCGCGAGTTCATGTTGGGTACCCTCGTTCCAATACGTTATAAAAGAGAATGCATTCGTCCACCTTGAATATTATTCATGTTCTGGTTAAAAAAGGCCCTAATGATTTATGCTATACAACGTTTGACATGTTTGAACGAACGGAAATATATTTTTTCCCCTCGTTCATGACGAGAAGTCCGACTGGCTTAGATCATGTGCTAACAAGACGGAGATTTTTGGACATAAATGATGAGCTTTTTTGAACAAAACTACATTCGTTATGGACCTGTGATACCTGGAAGTGACATCTGATGAAGAGAATCAAAGGTAATGGATTATTTACATAGTATTTTCGATTTTAGATCTCCCCAACATGACGGCTAGTCTGTATCGCAACGCGTATTTTTCTGGGCGCAGTGCTCAGATTATTGCAAAGTGTGATTTCCCAGTAAGGTTATTTTTAAATCTGGCAAGTTAAATGCGTTCAAGAGATGTAAATCTATAATTCTTTAAATGACAATATAATATTTTACCAATGTTTTCTAATTTTAATTATTTAATTTGTGGTGCTGACTTGACTGCCGGTTATTGGAGGGAAACGATTTCCTCAACATCAATGCCATAGTAAAACGCTGTTTTTGGATATAAATATGAACTTGATAGAACTAAAAATGCATGCATTGTCTAACATAATGTCCTAGGAGTGTCATCTGATGGAGATTGTAAAAGGTTAGTGCATCATTTTAGCTGGTTTTATGGTTTTGGTGACCCTGTCTTTGAATTGACAAAACATTACACACAACTCTTGTAAATGTACTGTCCTAACATACTCTAAATTTATGCTTTCGCCGTAAAACCTTTTTGAAATCGTAAAACGTGGTTAGATTAAGGAGATGTTTATCTTTCAAAGGGTGTAAAATAGTTGTATGTTTGAAAAATGTGAATTTTGACATTTATTTGGATTCAAATTTGCCGCTCTTGAAATGCACCTGCTGTTGATGGAGTGCACCACGGGTGGGACGCTTGCGTCCCACCTAGCCCATAGAGGTTAAATAAACTCAGAAAAAAAAAAACTTCCCTTTTTCCGGACCCTGTCTTTCAAAGATCATTCGTAAAATTACAAATAACTTCACAGATCTTCATTTTAAAGGGTTTAAACAATGTTTCCCATGCTTGTTCAATGAACAATTAATGAACATGCACCTGTGGAACGGTCGTTAACCTGTTGGGTCTAGGGGGCAGCATTTGCACGTCTGGATAATTTTTTTTTACCCGATTTAATCTGGTTACTAATCCTACCCAGTAACTAGAATATGCATATACTTATTATATATGGATAGAAAACACTCTAAAGTTTCCAAAACTGTTTGAATGGTGTCTGTGAGTATAACAGAACTCATTTGGCAGGCAAAACCCTGAGACATTTTCTGACAGGAAGTGGATACCTGATGTGTTGTATTGACTTTAAACCTATCCCATTGAAAAACACAGGGGTTTAGGAATATTTTGGCACTTCCTATTGCTTCCACTAGATGTCACCAGCCTTTACAAAGTGTTTTGAGTCTTCTGGAGGGAGATCTGACCGAACAAGAGCCATGGAACGATGATGTCCCATTAGACACCTGGCGCGCTAGTTCATGTTGGGTACCCTCGTTCCAATACGTTATAAAAGAGTATGCATTCGTCCACCTTGAATATTATTCATGTTCTGGTTAAAAAAGGCCCTAATGATTTATGCTATACAACGTTTGACATGTTTGAACGAACGGAAATATATTTTTTCCCCTCGTTCATGACGAGAAGTCCGGCTGGCTTACATCATGTGCTAACGAGACGGAGATTTTTGGACATAAATGATGAGCTTTTTTGAACAAAACTACATTCGTTATGGACCTGTGATACCTGGAAGTGACATCTGATGAAGAGAATCAAAGGTAATGGATTATTTACATAGTATTTTCGATTTTAGATCTCCCCAACATGACGTCTAGTCTGTATCGCAACGCGTATTTTTCTGGGCGCAGTGCTCAGATTATTGCAAAGTGTGATTTCCCAGTAAGGTTATTTTTAAATCTGGCAAGTTGATTGCGTTCAAGAGATGTAAATCTATAATTCTTTAAATGACAATATAATATTTTACCAATGTTTTCTAATTTTAATTATTTAATTTGTTACGCTGACTTGACTGCCGGTTATTGGAGGGAAACGATTTCCTCAACATCAATGCCATAGTAAAACGCTGTTTTTGGATATAAATATGAACTTGATAGAACTAAAAATGCATGCATTGTCTAACAGAATGTCCTAGGAGTGTCATCTGATGGAGATTGTAAAAGGTTAGTGCATCATTTTAGCTGGTTTTATGGTTTTGGTGACCCTGTCTTTGACTTGACAAAACATTACACACAACTCTTGTAAATGTACTGTCCTAACATACTCTAAATTTATGCTTTCGCCGTAAAACCTTTTTGAAATCGTAAAACGTGGTTAGATTAAGGAGATGTTTATCTTTCAAATGGTGTAAAATAGTTGTATTTTTGAAAAATTTGAATTTTGACATTTATTTGGATTCAAATTTGCCGCTCTTGAAATGCACCTGCTGTTGATGGATTGCACCACGGGTGGCACGCTAGCGTCCCACCTAGCCCCAAGAGGTTAAGACACTAACAGCTTACAGACGGTAGGCAATTAAGGTCACAGTTGTGAAAACCTAGGACAATAAAGAGGCCTTTCTACTGACTCTGAAAAACACCAAACGAAAGATGCCCAGGGTCCCTGCTCATCTGCGTGAACGTGCCTTAGGCATGCTGCAAGGAGGCATGACGACTGCAGATGTGGCCAAGGCAATAAATTGCAATGTCCATACTGTGAGTCGTCTAAGACAGCGCTACAGGGAGACAAGTCGGACAGCTGATCGTCCTCGCAGTGGCAGACCACGTGTAACAACACCTGCACAGGATCGGTACATTTGAACAGCACACCTGCGGGACAGGTACAGGATGGCAACAACAACTGCCCGAGTTACACCAGGAACACACAATCCCTCCATCAGTGCTCAGACTGTCCGCAATAGGCTGAGCGAGGCTGGACAGGGCTTGTAGGCCTGTTGTAAGGCAGGTCCTCACCAGACATCACCGGCAACAACGTCGCCTATGGGCACAATCCCACTGTCGCTGGACCAGACAGGACTGGCAAAAAGTGCTCTTCACTGACGAGTCGCGGTTTTGTCTCACCAGGGGTGATGGTCGGATTCGCGTTTATCGACAAAGGAATGAGCTTTACACTGATGTCTGTCCTCTGGAGCGGGATCAATTTGGAGGTGGAGGGTCCGTCATGGTCTGGGGCGGTGTGTCACAGCATCATTGGACTGAGCTTGTTGTCATTGCAGGCAATCTCAACGCTGTGCATTACAGGGAAGACATCCTCCTCCCTCATGTGGTACCCTTCCTGCTGGCTCATCCTGAATGACCCTCCAGCATGACAATGCCACCAGCCATACTGCTCGTTCTGTACGTAATTTCCTGCAAGACAGGAATGTTAGTGTTCTGCCATGGCCAGTGAAGAGCCCGGATCTCAATCTAATTGAGCACCTCTGGGACCTGTTGGATTGGAGGTTGAGGGCTAGGGCCATTCCCCCCAGAAATGTCCGGGAACTTGCAGGTGCCTTGGTGGAAGAGTGGGGTAACATCTCACAGCAAGAACTGAGAAATCTGGTGCAGTCCATGAGGAGGAGATGCACTGCAGTACTTAATGCAGCTGGTGGCCAGATACTGACATTTTTTATTTTATTTTGACTCCCCTTTGTTCAGGGACACATTATTCAATTTCTGTTAGTCACATGTCTGTGGAACTTGTTCAGTTTTTCTCAGTTGTTGAATCTTGTTATGTTCATACAAATATTTACACATGTTAAGTTTGCTGAAAATAAACTCAGATGACAGTGAGAGGACGTTTCTTTTTTTTTCTGAGTTTATGTATTCACCCTAAAAATATATGGGGGGTTGGAAATGATGCAGACAATTACATTGATGGAAGCGACAATCTGCAATATTAAAGCTGATCAACCCCCCCCCCCCCCCCCAAAAAAAAAAAAAACACTAAAGGAATAAAAAATATATATAAATAAATATACAATTATATATATTTTTAAATGAACAATTCACTCGAAAAGCACCCTGGGAAACCCTACAGTGGTAAAACACCCCCCCCCCCCCCAAAAAAAAAATACTGTAACACAACATGTGTAATTCCCTAACGCTGGATAAGTGTAACAGCATCAGCTCTAATAAAGTGCTAATTTAAGTCGGAATTTGAAACACCCATGGTGTTAGGGACCCAACACTCTGGGGGTGTTAGTTCATCAACATATTGAAAAATGTTAGTTTAACACCATTTCGGTGGGTCAAATAGAATTTCTAAGAAAGTATTATATTTAACACTGTGGGTGTTCAAATTCTAATCTCATTTGCTGTGTACTGGGCCAAACCGAGCCAGGCCAAACCAGGCTGTACTGAGATGGCCTGGTTACGTTGCTGGAAACAGTTTGGTTCGGTATGATAAAGGTGACTTAAAAAAAACGTAAATGAGAGTTGTACTATAATTTCATAATCGTTTTATGCATGTATTTTTTAATTTAATACATGAGGATGTTAGACAGCGCTTCAACCTAAATGAGATGCTGTGCAGGCAAATATCACAAGAGACCGGTGTCATAAGCGTCGTAAGGATTGGACCAAGGCGCAGTGGGTAAAGTGCTCATCTTCTTAATTTATTAGAAATAACACTTAAACAAAAGAAACAAACGACGAAACAGTCCCATAAGGTGTGACTATACAGGAAATAACCACCCACAAAACACAAGTGAAACAAACCTCAACTAAATATGGCCTCCAATTAGAGACAACGACAACCAGCTGCCTCTAATTGGAGGTCCTACCAAAAACCCAACATAGAAATAGAAAACTAGATTTAAATATAGAAATAGAAAACATAGAACCTAAACCAAAAACACCAAAACACACAAAACAAACACCCCCTGCCATGCCCTGACCAAACTACAATGACAAATAATCCCTTTTACTGGTCAGGATGTGACAACCGGAGATTAAAAATATTTGCTTTTAATTGCAAACGAGAGTCACACCTATTTTTCTCTCATATTATTCTGATACTTGTTTAATGTTCATCAACATTTCAGTGTCACATCATTTAGCAGGAGAGCTCATTTTTCTCCAGCAGTCCCTGTAGTCCATAGTTATATGGCCCCAGAAATGAATCTGTAAGAAAGACACTGTATTTATTAACATACATTAACACATACAAATGTAATAATAACATCAACAAGTTTTCTTTGTCCGTGAGAGGGACACCATGTGGTGGTGTGTGTTGGCTTAACACAGTTAACGCTCATGATACAGCGATAACATTCTGACTGAACCCATAGTGAGATTTCCCTTTATCTGATTGAATTGGGACAGTTTAGCGAAGCTCCAAAAATGGTCATGCTCAATAAAACATTGTCTAGATTGAAGGTGTGGCATGTTTACTAGTGTATGACTCCAGAATCATTACATGGCCTGGGTCGTGTTCATCAGGGCACGCAACGTTTTTGGTTTATCTAAATGGCCACTGTGTTCTCCACCACAGAAGGTAGGTGTATGGCACTGGTAGCCCAGAGTTCCTGGCATTGATGGTCTCGCTGAAGACTTTCAGCTCTGCCTGGAATTTCTTGATCATCTTGCATATGGAGACCTTCTTCTGGGTACTGGCCAATGGCCACCTGCATATGGAGAATAATCAAAGTTAGAGAAATATTGCTAGTTACAATATCATTAACATTAAAAAGCACACGTAAATAGGATATTTTGTACCTAAATATAGTATTTTGGGCCTAGATGATATTGATAATAGTTCATGAAAGATGGCGGACTCACAAAGTCACTGGATTGCTTGCTAAGGAGCCACATAGTGGACATGCCCTGTGCTGTTGTGCCGACATCGGGGAGGGTCTTCAGCATGGTGCTCTCAGTAGACTGCCCCTTAGTGGTGGGAGGTGGCTGTTGCAGGGAGATGGGGGTGTTGGGCATCCAGCCACCATAGTCATACTGTAACATGAAGAAGAATGACTGATTATTACTGACATCCAATATGGTGGTATTCTGAAATGATGATATGATAGTGGCAAGGAATTACAGCAAAAACCTTGCAACATTTTTACAAATACAGTACCAGTCTAAAGTTTTTCTTTATTTTTACTATTTTCTACATTATGGAGGCAAAGGGTAGCTACTTTAAAGAATCTCAAATATAAAATATATTTTGATTTGTTTCACACTTTTTTATTTACTACATGATTCCATATATGTTATTTCATAGTTTTGATGTCTTCACTATTATTCTACAATGTAGAAGAAAATAGTAAAAAAAAAGAAAAAACCTTTGAATGAGTAGGTGTGTCCAAACTTTTGACTGGTACTGTATGTGAATCCATTCAATTTACTTAGTTATTAAATACTTGATATTCACTTCTCATGACCATTCAAACGTTTACTAGACTTCGTATATGCATATTACACCATCGGATTATGGGTCTTGTTGAGGTTATTTTCCACTCGACTACATCATCAATCTAATACTAAGCATTGGATTCAATACCAATGTTTTTCGGAGTTGGTGTTTACCTAATCCCTCTCTTTTGTCTGGCTCCCTCTGGCCTCAAGGGAAAAAATTACTGGAAACTGATCTTGCTTTGGATAGGCAAGACCTCAAAGAGTGTGGAGATAGGCCATTTTGAAATGCTTGTGCTTTCTGCTAACACAAGCATTGCTCATAGGAGGGTTTTTCATACTACTTAATGGGACCCATGTCATCCAAAGGGTTGACTCAAGTTTGCCAAAAAACACCTGGAAGACCTTGGATGAACATCAAGACTCTTGGAATAATGTTCTATGGACAGATGAGTCAAAAGTATAACTTTTTGGATGACATGGGTCCCATTATGCCTGGCGAATACCAAACACTGCGTACATAGGGTCAAGCATGGTGGTGGTAGTGTGATGGTTTGGGGATGCTTTGCTGCCTCAGGAACTGGACGACTTGCCTTAATAGAAGGAACCATGAATTCTGCTCTGTATCAGAGAATTCTACAGGAGAATGTCAGGCCATCTGTCTGTGAGCTAAAGCTGAAGAGCATCTGGGTAATGCAGCAAGACAATGATCCAAAACACACAATCAAGTCTACATGAAATACCTAAAAAGCAACACATTTGAAGTTTTGGAATGGCTTAGTCAAAGTCCAGACCTAATCCCACAATTGAGATGTTGTGGCAGGACTTG
The DNA here is from genome assembly GCF_965601325.2 of Salmo salar. Taxonomy (NCBI): domain Eukaryota; kingdom Metazoa; phylum Chordata; class Actinopteri; order Salmoniformes; family Salmonidae; genus Salmo; species Salmo salar. The sequence goes on from NC_138294.1 coordinate 17,193,438, forward strand.
AAACGAGCAGCTCATGCTTGAAAACCCACAAATGGTCGCTGAGTTAAAACAGTTCTACATGGAAGAGTGGGCCATAATTCCTCCAAAGCAACGAGAAACACTGATCGACAACTACAGGATGTGTTTGGTTGTAGTCATTGTAGCTAAAGGTGGCACAATCAGCAATGACTTTTTCACACAGGGGCATTAGGTGTTGGTTAACTTTGTTTATGAAACAAATGAAATAAGTATGCAGTTGTGTTATTTGTTCACTCAGGTTCCCTTTATCTAATATTAGGTTTTGGTTGAAGAAGGGGCAAATACTTTTTCACGGCACTAGAGTGTTCCCAGGACTGATGGAAAACTGGACACTCAGGGGAACATTACAAAAATGTTCTCTCCCTATACTTGCTAGCTGGGTAAGCCCCCATTTACAACTTGCATAAACATGCAACATGTGATAGGAACATGTGGTGCATGGATCATGGCCACATTGGACCAAATCGGGGACGTATTCATTAGCAAAATGTTTCACAACGGAAAACGAAAAAAACACATTTGTTATTGTTCTGCTTGGATCGTATACGACCCTGGTGTTGTCTAGAAACGAAGCGACATATTTTAATACCAAATGTAGACACTTAAATGTGATCTAATAGTGATTCTACTGTCTTGATCTGATAACAGTTGTTAATATAGTAGCATGTGTATTGTGAACTGGGCCAACAGTTTTTTTTACACTACAACAACAGGACATGATGGGTGATACATTGTGTTGAAATCATCTGGGAAGCATGTTGACACAAGTTAGATGGGTTCCAGAAGAGATGAAATCAGATTTTTTTTTTAAGATTGGGCGTGGATAAGGAAAGAAGGGGAGATCTGGTTCTCAATATGACTAAAAGAGAGGGACGGGCAGTTTAGTTTATTAATGCGACCATTTAAAAAAACAAGCATACATGAAACTTGAAAAAGCCATACATGCACATGAATAAAATCATCGAGGATAACACACAAAGTGTGGGACTTATTTCCATTGTGGTCCTCTTGAGACAAGATGGCTAGACAAGATCGAACACAGGCAACTGACTATTTCTCATTTCAGTTGTGTCAAACTTCCACTAAACCATTCAGATCACAACAACCTTCAAGTGACGCTCTAGCTTAAAAATGAAACAATAACAAGTATATTTTTTTGTTTAAAACCAAAGAGCCTTGACTGTGTTGGCATGTCACAATTTTACATTTTAATGCCACTGAGTTGGTTCCAGGCATCCTTTGTGTCAAAAATATCTCCATGTCAATTTGTGTAAAATCGTTGTATCCATTCCTGGAACTTACATGAAAGCATTTCTATGTTGAAAAGGACATTCTTTTCATGAGTGTTTGAGTTCAGGTCTGTGCTCTATCTGCATAGATTGCTTTCAAGGTAAGGCTTTGCGTTACTCAGAAAATGCATCAAAATAGGTAAGACTGAATATTTTTTGCAGTGTATCTCCTGAGTCGTTTTAGATGGCTACAATGTTCTCTACAGTCTCAGAGTTCAAATAGGTGTAGGGCTTCATTACAGACAGAAATAATCCTCAGTTTCATCGGCTGGTCTCAGACAATCCCGCAAGTGAAGATGCAAGATGTGGAGGTCCTTGACTGGTGGGGTTATACGTGGTCTGCGGTTCTGAGGCCAGTTGGACATACTGCCAAATTCTCTAAAACGACATTGGAGGCAGCTTATGGTAAATAAATGAACATTAAATTCTCTGGCAACAGCTCTGGTGGACATTCCTGCAGTCAATGTGCTGATTGCACGCTCCCTCAAAACTTGAGATATCTGTGGCATTGTGTTGTGTGACAAAACTGCACATTTTAGAATGGTCTTTTATTGTCCCCAGCACAAGGTGCACCTGTGTAATAGTCATGCTGTTTAATAGGCTTCTTAATATGCCACACCTGTCAGGTGGATGGATTATCTTGGTAAAGGAGAAATCACTAACAGCGATATAAACAAATTTGTGCACAAAATTTGAGAGAAAGCTTTTAGTTAAAATTGAACATTTCTGGGATCTTTTATTTCAGCTCATGAAACATGGGACCATCACTTCACATGTCGCATTTACATTTTTGTTCAGTGTATTTGCCGCCATCTTTTCGAGGTCATTGATCGAGACAGGTGGGTGTCATTCAAAGCAACTCTTGATTTCTGAGTCAGGCTCATGACATGCAGCACTTTAGGGTGGACCATCTGTGGGGTGGACACCCATGGAAGTGTAGAAGACACTAGTGCCTTCCAAGTTGAGAATTAAGTATCACCTAGTAAAGGTTAGTTGAAAAATGGTCCCCTATTCAATATCCAAAGCCATGACCCTGTTCATGGGAGGATAATCAATCACATTCCAAGTTATTTCAATAGCTGAATCATAGTGTAACATGAAGAATAATAACTGACTACTGTATTAACCACTATAGTCTTGTGGATATATACACGTTTCACCATCTGCACCTTTTCTTTTTTTTATTTCACCAGGTAGGCTAGTTGAGAACAAGTTCTCATTTACAACTGTGACCTGGCCAAGATAAAACAAAGCAGTGCAACACAAACACAGAATTACACATGGAACAAACATACAGTCTATAATATCAGTTATGTCCTTGCGCGCTACTCAGTTTAAGGCGCCGGTATGTAAGGGTCAACCAGTTGAACAAAACTGCTTGGGCCACATGGACAATGAACACTGAAAGAGACAAGGATGATGATTAACTAAGACTTTATTGCATGAAATCAAAAAGCTCTTGATCAGCCAGCAAATAGAGTTAAAGTTATAATCTCTATCTTGGCTGAATGGACAGTAGTTTCCTTTTGGCTCTCACACAATTGAGTGGGTTCAAGCTACACTGCTAATAAATCAGGAACGTCACATGCAGTTTCCTCTCAGCAGCAAGGCACTATGGGAAGTGATGTCTAAGTGTTGTCCATTTGGTAGTTTACTCTCAACACTCCCCTTTTAGAGGGAGGCAGGTAGCTGAAATAAGTTATCCTTAAGGTCACCTGTCTCTATAGGAACCACATACCACACCTCCTGCTGGTTAGCTGGAAAATGGAAGGCCAAATAATGAGTCTAGGTGAAGCAAATACAGTAGATTCCTGTTTTGCATGCAAGGTTAGGTTTTGCCAATAACAGGAACGGGCCCGAGGCACAAACTTTCAGTTATACAAGGGTGAAGAACCCAACTAAAGACTTAGATAAAAAGGATCAGCTAGTGGCATTCACAACACAGAAGTAGAAACATTTAACTTGTCATCTTGGCTGCATGTGGCTATTAAAAATAAAACGTGGACTGAACCGCAATTGACTAAACTGCCTGGGTCGTAATGATTAGGGCACACCATAAGATAAATGTTTTAAAACAGGTTTCAACAGAAAACATTTTTTAAAACGTTTTTTTTCCCCCATTTGGTGCCTAATAAATACGACCCCGATTCATTTTACAGGGCCACACTGTTCTCGACATTGTTGGGATTCAGGTAGGTATATGACAGGGGCAAAGAGACATTCCTGCCTTGGATTTCAAAGTTGTATTTCTTCAGCACGTCTTGAGTTTTGTGAATCAGTTCCAGAGGGGTCTTCTCGCTGAAGTGATCCTGATAGCCATTTCCAAGAGAGACCTAAGTAGGCAAGAGTTGACGAAATTCGAAATTCATGAACCACTGATATACTAATTATGACTACTAAGGAAACAATTCGATTTGAGATTGTCATGAAATGCTTTAACGTCATATATACATTTTTAAATACAGTTTCTCGTATACTCACAAAGTCAGTGGACTGCATGCTCAGAAGGTACACCGCTGCCATGCCATGGACCGTGGTATTGATGTCAGGGAAAGTCTTCAGCATTGTGCTCTCAGTACACTGCCCCTTAGTGGTGGGAGGAGGCTGTTGCAGAGCGATGGGGAAGTTGGGCATCCAGCCCCCAAAATCAAACTGGAATAACAATGGCGAAATAGATCAAACCACTGCTTTTCCAATATAATTCAACAGAAACAAACTAAAATCACATTTTGAATAACAGCGGAGGATACTGCACACAGGTCTTTCACATGTTTCAAAGTTTATTACCTGTCCATTGTTGACTGCAGCATGTTGGACAGTCACTGTGAAGATCACCATGGTGAGAAACTTGATCAGCTCTGTCACTGAACTGAAAGACTGAGGGATTCCTGCACAGAGGAGACAGTATGCCACAATGATCCGACACCGAATTGACAAATGATCCAGAATATAGTTTGAGATTGATAAGCATAAGGGAATGGACACGTTTATTATGAGAAATAATTGAAGTCTAGTCTGTCAAATTGCACCTTTTTCCCTATATAGTACAGTAGTTTTGACAAGAGAGCTGTTGCCAGTTGTGACTCAGATTGTGTCATTTAAATGAGTAAAACGTAACCTGTGCTGGTTTTGGCCAGGAACCCATGGAAGAAGATTTCCTTGATCCAGTTCTGCAGTTCAGAGTCCTTCTGGACGTCTGAGTCACAGGTGTAGTAGTGAGCAATCATTTTCTTAACAAACCTATACAAAATATCAGGCATTAGCCAAAACACTATGACAACATGGCAAAAGAGCACAAATGCATTTTAGAAAACCAGGTACTAAGAGAAGTGTTTTTCCAGTTTTGCTTTGGTGAAGACATTGAGTTTACTAGCAATTCTAAATATTTTGGTATTTTTATTGATGAACATATTAACTTTCTATGCGGAACATCAGCCCTAGCCGACTCAGCAAGTAGAGCTCTTGGAGTTATAGGAACAACAAAAACTCAAAGATATTGGTTATGTTACGTATTCCAAACTGCATCAGACATGCGTGTGTCCTGTTCTGGACTATTCAGCAGGAGTGTGGGGTGCTAAGAGGTATTTTAAAAACAAACATGTCCATAACAGAGCAGTACGTTACTTTTTAGGTGTCCACAAGACTAGAGTTTAGTAAACGGATCAATGCAAAATGCAGTTGCATGAATTTATAAACGCACAAATCAAATCATACTGCTTTATGATGTTTACAGAATTTCTTTGTGCAGATCTGGGCTTTTTTGCACCATGGAAATCTTTAGGCCTGTACAAGCATTACCTGTGGACGATGTCCCACAGCCTGAGTCCATCATCCCTGTAGAAGAAGTTGGGGATTGACTCCAGACCGCGTGCAGTGATGTCCTCTGGCAAACAGAGGGAGCTGTAGGTCAATGAGGCCATCGCTTTCTGCAGGAACTCCACCATCCCTGGACCTCCTACACCGGCATTCTTCAAGATGGGTTAAAGGGATAGTTAACCTTGTTTTGGAGGTCTAGTTTAGGGCAGACAGAGCAAAAATTGTAGTGTGTCTGGGGACTCGCGATGAGCATTTCTAAAATTGCAGATAAAGTAAACCCGAAGCAAACATTACATCGCAGCCCATAATCCTGGAATTTAGATTTTTACAGGCTCCCGGGCTCCACAGCATCCCAGTAATTTTTTGACATGTTCGAAAAATTCAGCATTATCTACAGTGTGAGTAGTACTAATCTAGTGTCAGCCATTAAGATAATATTAACTACCGTAAAACTTCCATTTCACAAGTTTAAAGACCAGACATGAAAATTGGTTTAGAATATTTGAGGAAATTAATGATTAAGGAGGGAAATGAGAATGGACCGGAGGAAGCTAAGGGATGCAGATGAAGGATCCGGAGAAGTTGACTGTAAGGTTTGGCTTGGAATCTCAGGTAGACATCAGTCAGGCCATGGTAGATAGGAATTGCCTTCACCACAGAAGCCTGATAAGAGAACGTCAAGTGAGTCGGACCCTGGAGGGGATGTGAGCTGCAGGTGCTGAATGGTTGGCGATATAGCGGAGGTACTACAAGATGCCCATGAGTGAGACAACAGACCCAAGGAGCAACGGTGGTAATTCCCTTCAAGTAAGGAAACCATGAGGAACCAGGCTCAGCTGGGGAGCCATTCCTCTTTTGGCTGGTTGGGTACGATATGGTCAGTGAGGTAGATGGTGTCCGTGAAATGAGGCATAGACTGGAGAACTGTGCCAGAGTTAATGCAGGTTTTGAGAGATGAGAATTTTGTGGGCTGTCCTGATGTTGATGTAAGAAGAGATGTAGGAACGATAGGCTTGAGAGGACCAGCGTTCAAGGAGTTGTACGGTGTTGTCTTAGATGCCATGGAAAAGGCTCCAATGTGGAAGGATTGTCCGGAGAATTAGTCAGCAGGATAGCCGGACAGGGATAGTATTTGTCCCAGATGGGAATGGAACCAGAATCTGTGATGAATAGTGGATCGGACCGAGAGGCATTTTTAGATTTAGCTGCAGGAAGCAGGTTCGATGGTAGACGGCAGCCAGAACAGGTAGACTGTGGTTCTGTGGTAATAGATGGTATGGAAACATCTCCAGGCTGTCCAGTAAGAGGACCATGTCATTGGTGCAACGGCAGATAGGATGGAATGGCTGGGAGATTAGGAGAAGGTTCACGGGAAAGTCGTCATGGCGTAAGGAGGGATTGGGGTTGGTAGGGGTTCTCCATATGGGGCCAAGCACCTGAATCTCTGAAATTGGAGACGGGACAGAGAATCAGCGAATGAGTTACATTGACCGGGTACATGTGCAGCTCTGAGAAGGAACTAATGGGTGACGGATGGCCAGGTTAGACATCTTAAGAAACTCATGATAGGGAGGTAGTCAGAACAGCCCTTGTTAATGATGTGTACCATGGAATGTTGTCAGAATGGATGAGTATGGCCCTTTGACCATTTGTTCCTCCAGAGAGAAGCAGCTACGACAATTAGGTACAACTCGAAAGGGGCAGATGGGGCTGCAGGAAAGGTTTGGCAGGCCATGCGGCAGCAAACCAACAACCACTGTAGAAATCCCCGTAAGCAGAAAGATTGATGATACGCTTCTTGCCTGAATACTTTTGGGTGGCAATTCTGAGGGGACTGATGCGGTAAGTGGAGAATAGCGGGGAGGAAAAGGGGCCAATCAGAAATCCCTGCTTCACCTCCTTGACCAGGAGGGAGAAGACTGGCTCATCAAGAGCAGAACAGAGGTTGAAGCAGAAGTGAGGAGACCAGAACAATATTTCAGGCCGTCAAGCAAATAAATATCGGACAAAGGAGGGGTCAGGGTGAAAATCCAAGTCCACAGCCATGGCGGTGAAGTTGATGGGGGTGGTGAGGTTGGCTAACAGTCATTTATCAGTAGAAGGAGTGGGATTGAGGGCAGGATTTTAGAGTGCCACTACAGAATGTGTACGAGCTTGCATTACGAAGTGCTGCAGCCGTAGTTATTGAAATCGTTGCAGATTATGCGACCGGTGAAGAGCACAGGATGACCACGGTGGTCCTTCCTCCCACAGGACACGGCAAACACATAATATCGTCTAGCAGGAGGAAGAAGGTAGGGCGGAACAGCGAGCAGAGGCAAGGCAGATGACACTTCAGGGGCGGCTGAGCAGAAAGCGAGCATGGTGGGATGGGCAACCACAGAGGTATTTCCCTCATTAAAATGCAAATCAGTTTATAACATTTCTGACATGCGTTTTTCTGGATATTTTTGTTGTTATTCTGTCTCTCACTGTTCAAATAAACCTACCATTAAAATTATAGACTGATCCTTTCTTTGTCAGTGGGCAAACGTACAAAATCAGCAGGGGATCAAATACTTTTTCCCCCCACTGTATTTCCTTTAGGCCTGTCAGGAGTTTTTTTATGCGTCAGCTAATTCAGTGTTTTCTAACGGCGATCAGTGTTTTCAACATCAAACGGGTTATCGATTACAGAACATGTGAATGACAGATTCCAGGGCTGCTCCGTAGTTGAAGCAAAAAAAACAGGCTATTAATTACATGTTTATGGCTGAGAGGTTCACATAAATGTGTCACAACAATGTAAACCTGAAAGAGTTCAGCCCGACTCTACTGAGGTATGTGTTGCTAGGTGTACATCTCATAACGATAACCAGCTCATTACGATTTGGCTTGACTGACTCGTCAAATGTGAGAGGTTCCCCAATGTTAAGATTGTATAATCGTATAGTCTTCAGAAGGCCTTATTTGAGATTTACCTAGTGTTGTTTCATCCATACAGTTTTTAACCTCTACAGGCTCCGTGTCCCCACTGTACCTTGTCACACCACCCTGGATTACTGAGCTCTGCCTGCCATTGACCTGTCGCTTTGCCTGCCCCTGTTCTAGTAATAAACTTTTGTTACTTCGACACTGTCTGCATCTGGGTCTTCCCTAAAACATGATAAGCGCTTGATGGTTTTTGATTGGTACTGTATATTTTCTGAGCTTTCTTAAATATCCTAGATATAGGACAGACAGTTAAAACTTTTATTCATTATGATTTGTCAATGCGTTTCTATGGGCTATAGTAAAGGCCAAATTCAATATTTCATCAAATAATTTGTACATATTTTGTGGGATACCTAAAGTGGTCCTACAATTCTACCACGTAAGCCTACTTTGCATTTAACATTTAATTAAGAAGGTTTATGGGAAAGTATTTGTCAACCCACAATACGGTTATCACATCAACTGGCTACACACAGACGAAGTGATAGACAAACGCACGCATCACACAAACAGACGGGAGCAATATTGCTGGAAATTAACTGGCAGATATTGTTTTAGGTTTCGCTTTTTAAGGCAATAGTGGCGAACCAGCGGTGGGATAATGTTGCATTGATTAGTTGGTGTCTAATACTGAGATTTGTTGATGAATAGTTTGGCGAGCTACTCATGTGGTCTGCGAGCTACTGGTATCTCGCGATCGACCTGTAGGAGACCCCTGTACTAACTGATACAATCAGTTTCCACTAGCATTTTGACATTCCATAAGTATTAGCGTATTATAGAACATTATAAGAATGGAATAGGCAGTACCTCTGTTATCACCCCCTTCTCTGATATGAGGGCCTGTCTAGCCAGAGTGTTGATCTGCAGAGTGTAGCGGAAGTGAGAGATCAGGAGCTATGGAGAAAGATGGAACGATCGTACATGAAATTCACACCTAAAAATGCTATGTATTGTACTGTACTACAAACAACCTACTGCTTCTTTCAATTACAAAAAATACATACAATGAATACATTTATTTCCAAATACTTCAGGTTCTCTTAATCATGTTAAAAGTATTGAGTTAATAGGAAAATGAGAACTCACACAACTGTAGTGTTATAAAAGTTGAAAACAAACTCAGTGTCTGCATGCACAGCAGTAGGTATGTACCTTGTAGATGGGATGCACCATTGGTAGGTTGCGCAGTGTCGACACGGCAAATACCTCAGCCAGCAGGTGAGTCCTCAGCAGGTGAAAGTTCAGCTCGTGTTCGGCGAAGTCGGAGTTCCTCACAAAGATCTTGGCCAGGAGCCAGTCATACTCAGAGTCAATAGGAAGGAAGATGGGGTTGTCTTCTCCAGGCTCCTGCTTCAGCTGTGAAAGGAAATGCAAAACACAAATCATTACTTGTTTCATTAATTGAGAATGTGTATATTATTACTATAATTAATTTAAAGACAGAGTACCAGTCAAAAGTTTGAACACACCTACTCATTCAAGGGTTTTATTTATTTTACTATTTTCTACATTGTAGAATAGTAGTGAAGACATTGAAACTATAAAATAACACATATGGAATCATGTTATAATGGGAATTTAAATTTTTGTGCTTTTCTTATAAATAATTTCTGTGTTCTATTCATGTGCTGTTCTATAAACCAATTTCTGTGTTCATGCAATTGGCTGACTGTACAAATCCTCACTCTCAGCAGCTGCAATTTGCCCAGACCGTGTTTTGAGAACGAACTAGAGATATCCGTTTCAAGGTCTCAGCTTAGAGAGAAAGAAGCCTCGTGAGGCATTGGTCTGTCACATGTTATGAACCAGTATTGGTCTGTCACATGAATTAAACAAAATGGTAATGATTAATTCATTATGCTAAATCATGCAAATATAACTTGTCTGTGTATTGCCGTATATATATGTAAGACAACTGCTAGGTCTGCCCAGGCAGAGCTCCTGATTGACATATGTACTATGATGCATTGAGTTGGTTGGAACCTCTCCAGCTCGCTGACTAATAATGATTCATTTAATATTGATTTCGAGTGTCCCTGTGAAAGAATTTCCACAACAATGTAGTAACCAAAACAGTGTGAAACAAATCAAAATATATTTCAGATTCTTCAAAGTAGCCATTGTCTCCTCAGACAAAGGAAATCTGTCCTTTGAGGAGTCAATTTTAGATTTTTGGTGCCAACCGCCGTGTCTTTATGAGACGCAGAGTAGGTGAACGAATGATCTCCGCATGTGTGGTTCCCACTGTGAAGCATGGAGGAGGTGTGGGGGTGCTTTGCTGGTGACACTGTCAGTGATTTATTTAGAATTCAAGGCCCACTTAACCAGCATGGCTACCACAACATTCTGCAGTGATACGCCATCCCATCTGGTTTGCGCTTATTGGGACTATGACCCAAAACATGGCCCAAACACACCTCCAGGCTGTGTAAGGGCTATATGACCAAGGCGGTGAGTGATGGAGTGCTGCATCAAATGACCTGGCCTCCACAATCACCCAACCTCAACCAATTGAGATGGTTTGGGATGAGTTGGACCTCAGAGTGAAGGAAAAGCAGCCAACAAGTGCTCAGCATATGTGGGAACTTCTTCAAGACAGTTGGAAAAGCATTCCTCATGAAGCTGGTTGAGAGGATGCCAAGAGTGTGCAAAGCTGTCATTAAGGCAAAGGGTGGCTACTTTGAAGAATCTAAAATATATAGTATTTTCATTTGTATTTTGACACTTTTTTGGTTACTATATGATTCCATATGTGTAATTTCATAGTTTTGATGTCTTCTCTGTCATTCTACAATGTATAAAATAGTACAAATATAGAAAATACCCTTGAATAAGTAGGTGTCCAAACTTTTGACTGGTACTGGACATAAGTTTAATTGTGTACTGAAAACTTTGTTTTGAGTGTTGTCTGTATGGTACATAAGGTCATATGATATAACATTAACCAAATTCTTAACGCTTTAGTTTTAGGCTAACAGTATATGCTGTTAGGTAATTTCTGGGCAATATTTCTGTCCATTTAGGGGACCCCTTATGGTTCAAGAGCATCCCCAGTGGCAAATGTTCTGTTGAGCTTCTTCAATGTGGAGTTCAGAACTCTGCATTTTTCTCTCATGTGAGATGTACCTGGATTGCGATGGGCATGAGCTTATCTTCTGGAGTCATGTAGAGCAAGCAGAGCGGAGCAGCCAAGAAGTGCCGTTTCCTGTTGATCACGTTTGCAGTCACTCCATGCAGGCGCTTGTAGTCAACCAGGAAGATGTTGCCTTTCTGTTTAGGTTAGGACATGAATGAGTTAGGAAGACGTCAACACCATACCAAAGAATACACACAACTTACTCAGGAAGAAACCAAAAGAGCAATAACAGAACGATGAGTGACAACAGTCAGACATTTGACAGACCTGAAATTCCGCTTCAAGGCTTTTTCCAAAAAGGGAAGCCTTCACCATGTCTTCTGTGACGGGGAAGTTCTCTGGAAGCTTGGAGCAGCGATGGATCATCATGGGGTTGAGGCCGTTCAGAAGCTGGTACCCGAAAAACTCGTCCTTCTTCCAGTTCTTTTCGACATAGTCTAATAGATAACAAAAGTATCAAATAATAATGAGATGCTAATGGTTCCAGTAAACCATTTGAATCCATGACTTATTCAAGACAGACACCACTGACCAGACCTTACCATAAACATCAGTCTTGCGGCTATTGAAGACGTGACTGAGTTCACCTAGGCTCTTCCATTGCTCCTTGTTGGTGGACAGTCCTGCTAGATTCAACTCCACCAATCTGCCGGGTCAGAGAAGGAAATTAACTTCAACATGCAAAAGATTTCGTTGGATGGTGCAGTTGGTTAGAGAATGGTTGTAACACCACCAGAGTGTCCCCCAGGTGTCTGTGTTGGGTCCCTTACTCTTCATCCTCCCCCTTGGGTGGTTGATTCATGCACAGGCCACATATTGAATATGTGTCAATCGCGATTTGATAAATGTCTGCTCTATAGTCCTGTGTGTCCAGTTGGTAGACCATGGCTACAATGATAGTGGGTTTGATTACTGCTGGGGCCACCAATATGAAAAATGCATGCACGCACTTTAAATTGCTTTGGCTTAAAGTGTCTGCTATATGGAATATATTAATGTATTATATTTATTTTGTATATAAACATACCATATACATAACATATAAAACTTTATTTGTCACATGCGCCGAATACAACAAGTGAAACAAACCCTTAACCAACAGTGCATTTCAAGAAGAGTTAAGTAAATATTTACCAAATAAACGAAATAAAAAAAGAAGTAACACAATAACATAACAATAACGAGGCTATAAACCGGGGTTATCGGTACCGGGTGTGGCAGACCAGGGGGTTGGGTCAAAACGTTTACACAGATCAGACACGGACAGACTAGGATTAGCTCAGTTTCAAAGGTGTTTATTAAACTAATAGTTCAAAAGAGAAGTATTTGTCTCCCTATTATTGGATATTTGCAGGAACTGGAACACGTTGTCGTACATGTCGATCCAGAGCATCCAAATATGTTCAATGGGTGATATGTCTGGTGAGTATGCAGGCCATGGAGGAACTGGGACATTTTCAGCTTCCTGGAATTGTGTACAAATCCTTGCGACATGGGGCTATGAATGATCATACTGAAAAATGAGGTGATAGCGGCGGATAAATGGCACGACAATGGGACTCAGGCTCTCGTCACTGTATTCAAATTGGCATCTATAAAATGCAATTGTGTTTGTTGTTCGTAGCTTATGCCTGCTCATACCATAACCCCACCTAAAATGACGTTGGAGGCGGCTTATGGTAGAGAAATTAACATTAAATTCTCTGGCAACAGCTCTGGTGGACATTCTTGCAGTCAGCATGCCAATTGCACGCTCCCTCAAAACTTCAGACATCTGTGGCATTGTGTGTTGCACATTTTAGAGTGGCCTTTTATTGTCCTCAGCACAAGGTGCACCTGTGTAATGATCATGCTGTTTAATCAGCTTCTTGATATGTCACAACTATCAGGTGGATGGATGATCTTGGAAAAAGAGAAATGCTCACTAAGAGGGATGTAAACAAATTTCTGAACAAAATCTGAGAGAAATAAGCTTTTTTGGGCATATGGAACATTTCTGGAATCTTTTATTTCAGCTCATATCAACACAACACTTTACATGTTGTGTTGATATTTTTGGTCAGTGTATATGACCTATATAACATTTCTGCTAAATGTCTTAATGGCTTGTTAGTTATACAATTTTAGATATGATTTGAGGAGCTAAAAATATAAATAATTTAGGCAAACCTAGCCAAGGTGTCATTCTTGGCATCGTTGCCATATTCCACTCTTCACACTCCTGGCGGCCAAATTCTCCTCTTCTCAGAATCTTGCAATTACCTAAACAGGTCTAGGAGAATCACATCTCATTGAAAAGGAAATCTTTTCACAGGTATGTTGGGGACATGCCAACATAGATTATGACAGATCGAATACATTTCCTGGTGTTGCCTCATGTTTCTCAACCTGGGGTCCATGTACCCCTGGGGGTTCTTGGCCTGTACTTGGGAAGATTCATAAGAAAATATGCCTAAAGGTGAAATTCACACAAAAGGGGGTACTTCAGGTGTTCTCCACAAAGAGCTAAATGTGATTGGAGTACAGTAAGCAAAAGAAGGTTGAGAACCAGTGCTCTAACTTACGCTTTGGCTGCTGTGAACTTGAACTCCAAGTCCTTGGTGAAAGAGAAGCGGACCTCAGCAGGGAGTTCAGAAGTGCTGGCAACTTTCATTATTTGGGGTAGACCCTCGGCATATATACTCCAACTGAACGGAATAGACATGGTAAATCAAGACGGGATACACAGCCTGTCGTTCACTATTACACAATAATTTTTTCCAATCTACTTGACAAAAATTACACACAATATCAAATTGGAATTCTGAAACACATAATTGATTATTTTGTTTAACACCCAGACCTGGGTTGATTCTTTTTTTTAAGTGCAAACCCCGCCCACCTGCTACTCCAGGCAGGCTAAACTAAGTGCTCAAAGTATTTGAAAGATTTTCAATGGTATTTGAACCCAGGCCGAAACCATGCAAAAAGGGAGGTGGCTTATATAAAAATGATGTCGTTAAGCAGACACACTTATCCAAGCAATTAGGGTTAAGTGCCTTTCAAACAGATTTTTCAAAAACTCAGCTCAGGGATACAAACCAGCAACCTTTTGATTACTGGCTTAGCGCTCTTAACAGCTTGGCCACCCGCTGCTTTTATTACAATTGCACATCAATTTATCTGTGTGTAAGAGTTATGTTTTTATTTGGATGTTGTTTAAAGTTGTTACTGTATCTTTACAAATTAGTAATGTTTCCATAAAGCTCACCGGTACACCTCATGGCGACTCTGCAGCTCCTTCTTTCTCTCCTCTATGGCCTCTGGGCAGGTCTCATTGAATATTAGCTTACCTTATATACAAAAGACCAGAAATGTTGATCATTTTCATGTTTTTATGGATTGGTCAACATCTTAAGAAATTCACTGTATACACTACTGTTCAAGAGTTTGGGGTCACTTAGAAATGTCCTTGTTTTCCATGAAAACATACATGAAATTAGTTGCAAAATGAATAGGAAATATAGTCAAGATGTTGACAAGGTTATATATAATGACTTTTTTGATTGAAATAATAATTGTCCTTCAAACTTTGCTTTTGTCAAAGAATCTGCCATTTGCAGCAATTACAGCCTTGCAGACCTTTGGCATTCTAGTTGTCAATTTGTTGAGGTTATGTGAAGAGATTTCACGCCATGCTTCCTGAAGCACCTCCCACAAGTTGGATTGGCACTTAGGTACCATACGGTTAAGCTGCTCCCACAACAGCTCAACAGGGTGAGGTCCGGTGACTGTGCTGGACACTCCATTATAGACAGAATACCAGCTGACTGCTTCTTCCCTAAATAGTTATTGCATAGTTTGGAGCTGTGCTTTGGGTCATTGTCCTGTTGTAGGAGGAAATTGGCTCCAATTAAGCACCGTCCACAGGATATGGCATGGCGTTGCAAAATGGAGTGATAGCCTTCCTTCTTAAAGATCCCTTTTACACTGTATAAATCTCCCACTCGACCAACACCAAAGCACCCCCAGACAATCACATTGCCTCCATGATGCTTGACAGAAGGCGTCAAGCACTCCTCCAGCATTTTCTCTGCATCTCACGAATGTTCTTCTTTGTGATCCGAACACCTCAAACTTAGATTTGTCTGTCCATAACACCTTTTTCCAATCTTCCTCTGTCCATTATCTGTGTTCTTTTGCCCATCTTAATATTTTCTTTTTATTGGCCAGTCTGACATATGGCTTTTCTTTGCAACTCTGCCTAGAAGATCACGGAGTCGCCTCTTCACTGTTGACGTTGAGACTGGTGTTTTGCGGGTACTAATTAATGAAGCTGCCAGTTGAGGACTTGTGAGGCGTCTGTTTCTCAAACTAGACACTAATGTACTTGTCCTTTTGCTCAGTTGTGCACCGGGGCCTCCCATTCTTTCTATTCTGGTTAGAGCCAGTTTGCGCTGTTCTGTGAAGGGGGTAGTTCACAGCGTTGTACGAGATCTTCAGTTTCTTGGCAATTTCTCGCATGGAATAGCCTTCATGTTTTAGTAGAAAGTCTTTGTTTCTGGGCATTTTGAGCCTGTAATCGAACCCACAAATGCGGATGCTCCAGATACTCAACTAGTCAAACGAAGGTCAGTTTTATTGCTTCTTTAATCAGAACAACAGTTTTCAGCTGTGCTAACATAATTGCAAAAGGGTTTTCTACATCATTTGAGTCAATTGGCGGTGTACCTGTGGATGTATTTCAAGGCCTACCTTCAAACTCAGTGCCTCTTTGCTTGACATCATGGGAAAATCAAAAGAAATCAGCCAAGACCTCAGAATTTTCTTTTGACCTCCACAAGTCTGGTTCATCCTTGAGAGAAATTTCCAAACACCTGAAGGTACCACATTCATCTGTACAAACAATAGTACGCAAGTATAAACACCATGGGACCACATAGCCATCATACCGCTCAGGAAGGAGACGCTTTCTGTCTCCTAGAGATGAACATACTTTGGTGCGAAAAGTGCAAACCAATCCCAGAGCAACAGCAAAAGGACCTTGTGAAGATGCTGGGGGAAACAGGTACAAAAGTATCTATATCCACAGTAAAACGAGTCCTATGTCGACATAACTTGAAAGGCCGCTCAGCAAGGAAGAAGCCACTGCTCCAAAACCGCCATAAAAAAGCCAGACTATGGTTTGCAAATGCACATGGAAACAAAGATCGTACTTTTTGGAGAAATGTCCTCTGGTCTGATGAAACAAAAATAGAACTGTTTGGCCATAATGACTATCGTTATGTTTGGAGGAAAAAGGGGGATGCTTGCAAGCCGAAGAACACCATCCCAACCGTGAAGCACAGGGTGGCACCATAATGTTTTGGGGGTGCTTTGCTGCAGGAGGTACTTGTGCACTTCACAAAATAGATGGCATCATGAGAGAGGACAATTATGTGGATATATTGAAGCAACATCTCAAGACATCAGTCAGGAAGTTAAAGCTTGGTCGCAAATGGGTCTTCCAAATGGACAATGACCCCAAGCATACTTCCAAAGTTGTGGCAAAATGGCTTAAGGACAACCAGTCAAAATGTTGGAGTGGCTATCATAAATCCTTGACCTCAATCCCATAGAATATTCGTGGGCAGAACTGAAAAAGCATGTTCAAGCAAGGAGGCCTAGAAACCTGACTCGGTTACATCAGCTCTGTCAGAAGGAATGGGCCAAAATTCACTCAACTTATTGTGGGAAGCTTGTGGAAGTCTACCCGAAACATTTGACCCAAGTTAAACAATTTAAAGGCAATGCTACCAAATACTAATTGAGTGTACGTAAACTTCTGACCCACTGGGAATGTGTTGAAAGAAATACAAAGCTGAAATAAATCATTCTCTCTACTATTATTCTGACATTTCACATTCTTAAAATAAAGTGGTGATCCTAACTGACCTAAAACAGGGAACTTTTACTAGGATTAAATGTCAGGAATTGTGAAAAACTGAGTTTAAATGTATTTGGCTAATGTGTATGTAAACTTCCGACTTCAACTGTCTCGACTAACCTTTACATCTGCACATTGACTCAGTACCGGGACCCTTTGTACAGTGGCTTGCGAAAGTATTCACCCCCCTTGGCATTTTTCCTATTTTGTTGCCTTACAACCTGGAATTAAAATAGATTTTTGGGGGGTTGGTATCATTTGATTTACACAACATGCCTACCACTTTGAAGATGCAAAATATTTTGTTATTGTGAAAAAGAAATAAGATTAAAAAAACTGAAAACTTGAGCGTGCAGAACTATTCACCCCCCAAAGTCAATACTTTGCATAGCCACCTTTTGCAGCAATTAGCTACAAGTCTCTTGGGGTATGTCTCTATAAGCTTGGCACATCTAGCCACTGGGATTTTTGCCCATTCTTCAAGGCAAAACTGCTCCAGCGCCTTCAAGTTGGATGGGTTCTGCTGGTGTACAGCAATCTTTAAGTCATACCACAGATTATCAATTGGATTGAGGTCTGGGCTTTGACTATGCCATTCCAAGACATTTAAATGTTTTCTCTTAAACCACTCGGGTGTTGCTTTAGCAGTATGCTTTGGGTCATTGTCCTACTGGAAGGTGAACCACCTTCCCAGTCTCAAATCTCTGGAAGACTGAAACCGGTTTCCCTCAAGAATTTCCCTGTATTTAGCACCATCCATCATTCCTTCAATTCTGACCAGTTTCCCAGTCCCCGCCGATGAAAAACATCCCCACAGGACAATGCTGCCCCCACCATGCTTCACTGGGGATGAAGTTCTCGGGGTGATGAGAGGTGCTGGGTTTGCGCCAGACATAGCGTTTTCCTTGATGGCCAAAAAGCTTAATTTTAGTCTCATCTGACCACAGTACCTTCTTCCATATGTTTGGGGAGTCTCCCACATGCTTTTGGCGAACACCAAATGTGTTTGCTTATTCTTTTCTTTAAGCAATGGCTTTTTTTCTGGCCACTCTTCTGTAAAGCCCAGCTCTGTGGAGTGTACTGCTTAAAGTGGTCCCATGGACAGATGCTCCACAGCAGAGATTGCAGTTTTGCAGCTCCTTCAGGGTTATGTTTGGTCTCTTTGATTAATGCCCTCCTTGCTTGGTCTGCGAGTTTTGGTGGGCGGCCCTCTCTTGGCAGGTTTGTTGTGGTGTCATATTCTTTCCATTTTTTAATAATGGATTTAAATGGTGCTCCGTGGGATGTTTAACATTTCTGATGAAACATTTTTATAACAGAACCCTGATCTGTACTTCGCCACATCTTTGTCCCTGACCTGTTGTTTGGAGAGCTCTTCGGTCTTCATAGTGCCGCTTGCTTGGTGGTGCCCCTTGCTTAGTGGTGTTGCAGACTCTGGGGCCTTTCAGAACAGGTGTATATATACTGAGATCATGTGACACTTAAATAAAGTCCACCTGTGTGCAATTTAACTAATTATGTGACTTCTGAAGGTAATTGATTGTACCAGATCTTATTTAGGGGCTTCATCACAAAGGGGGTGAATACATATGCACACACCACTTTTCCGTTTTTTATTTATTAGAATTTTTTGAAACATGTTATTTTTTTCATTTCACCAATTTCAATTATTTTGTGTATGTCCATTACATGAAATCCGCATAAAAACCCATTTAAATTACAGGTTGTAATGCAACAAAATAGGAAAAACGCCAAAGGGGATGAATACTTTTGCAAGGCACTGTACATAGCCTTGTTATTGCTATTTTATTGTGTTACTATTGTTTATTTAGCAAATATTTACTTTTTTTAAAACTCTGCTTTGTTGGTTAAGGACTTGTAAGTAAGCATTTCACGGTAAGGTCTAGACCTGTTGTATTTGGCACGTGACAAACGTAATTCGATTTTAAACTTCAAATGACATTCAGCTAGCTGACCAATAGCTATGTGTCATAGGCACAGCAGTTCTACCCAAAACTAAACCTACACAATGATCTATACTGTATACCAACATACTGACCAGTGGCCTCTCTGAACACCAGACGCTCATAGCCTGAGATCCAGCGGTAACAGGGGAAGTTGGCCGTGTTGATCTCTGGTGTGGTCACCACAACTTTAGAACAGAACCAGACATCGTTGATGTAGGCGAGCAGGGCATACGGCTCTGTGTCCAGCACCACAAACTCCAGGTGGCCCAGGGAGGAAGGACAGGGCACATCAAGCTCAATCACCTACAGAGAGATAGATGACATGTTGGAATGATCCCAGCAAACAAACAATGTTCTCTAAACGTTGATTAAGTTGAGCCTGTTTGTTATTTTTCGAATTCCAGAATCAAGCTTTCATTTGGCATTCGCAACACCCAGATGGATTGTGGTATAATACAACTTTTGAGAACTTACCGATCCTTGGCTGGCGGTTTTAGGGATGTACACGCGTTTACTTTCTCCCTTTGTGCCGACCAGTTTAACGTAAACACTATTCAGTGTGCCGGCAAGCAGCATTTCTCCGGTAAACACTTTCACTGTGTATTTCACCATGATGATTCTGTAAGACAAATAATTGTACACATACAGCTCGACAACGTATTAGACATACAGCATTACAACTTAACGAGAACCAACATAAGACGACCAACTGCAACCAAATATTTGCCACAGTAAAGATGAAGATGTACCATACAACTTTTTCCACATTTTGTTGTGTTACAGCCTGAATTTGAAATGGATTAAATTGAGATTGTGTCACTGGCCTACACACACACACACACACACACTACCACATAATGTCAAAGTGGCATTATGTTTTAGAAATGATTACAAATTAATTCAAATTTAAAATCTGAAATGTCTTGACTCAATATTATATTCAACCCCTTTTTTAGGGCAAGCCTAAACAAGTTCAGGAGTAAAAATGTGCTTAACAAGTCACATTATAAGTGACATGGACTCACTGTGTGTGTGAAATAATAGTATTTAACATGATTTTTGAGTGACGACCTCATCTCTGTACCCCACACATACAGATAATTGTAAGGTCACTCAGTCGAGCAGTGAATTTCAAACCCAGAAATAACCACAAAGACCAGGGAGGTTTTTCAATGCCTCGCAAAGAAGTGCACCTATTGGTCGGTGGGTAAAAAAAAGCTGACATTGAATATCCCTTTGAGCATGGTGAAGTTATTAATTACACTGTGTCAATACACCCAGTCACTACACTGAAAAAAAAGCGGGATAAGGTGGGCTGTCAGATTTAAGAAAACATGTGATTTACTGTTTTGTTTCTCCTCTCAATGCGATTTCTTTGCTTGCAATCAATGCAACATGAAGCAAAATCTGATCTACAGTACTAGTTTGAATCATGTAGGGGGACTGTGAACCAATAAAGTTAATTAATGACGAGTAAAGAGGAACGATTCAAACAGCACGAGAGAAAAATCTTCCAGAAAGAACGCTGGTGCGTTAGCGGAGAAGACAGTACCTCGAGAATTTTGGTCAAGGTAAGCATGGTGATTGATTTTATTCAACGTTTGTCTGTGTGGTTGTAGTCAATTGTAAGCAGTAACGTTATTAGTGATTGCTCCATATCTCCATTTTGTGCTCTTGAGTCTGAAACATATTGGCGTGGCAGCTAAATATGTGTTTATGGACATATTCACTCATTCCTTATCCCAGTCTGCTGTTCCCACATGCTTTAAGAGGGCCACCATTGTTCCTGTTCCCAAGAAAGCGAAGGTAACTGAGCTAAATGACTATCGCCCCGTAGCACTCACTTCCGTCATAATGAAGTGCTTTGAGAGACTAGTCAAGGACCATAATCACCTCCACCCTACCTGACACCCTAGAGCCACTCCAATTTCCTTACCGCCCCAACAGGTCCACAGACGACGCAATCGCAATCACACTGCACACTGCCCTAACCCATCTGGACAAGAGGAATACCTATGTAAGAATGCTGTTCATCGACTACAGCTCAGCATTTTACACCATAGTACCTTCCAAACTCGTCATTAAGCTCAAGACCCTGGGTCTCGACCCCGCCCTGTGCAACTGAGTCCTGGACTTCCTGACGGGCCGCCCCCAGGTGGTGAGGGTAGGTAACATCTTCACCCCGCTGATCTTCAACACTGGGGCCCCACAAGGGTGCGTTCTCAGCCCTCTCCTGTACTCCCTGTTCACCCATGACTGCGTGGCCATGCACGCCTCCAACTCAATCATCAAGTTTGCAGATAACACTACTGTGGTAGGCTTGATTACCAACAACGACGAGACGGCCTACAGGGAGGAGGTGAGGGCCCTCGGAGTGTGGTGTCAGGAAAATAACCTCACCCTCAATGTCAACAAAACAAAAGGAGATGATTGTGGACTTCAGGAAACAGCAGAGGGAGCAGCCCCCAATCCACATCAACGGGACAGTAGTGGAGAAGGTGGAAAGTTAAGTTCCTCGGCGTACACATCACGGACAAACTGAAATGGTCCACCCACACAGACAGCGTGGTGAAGGCAGCGCAGCACCACCTCTTCAACCTCAGGAGGCTGAAGAAATTCGGCTTGACACCAAAAACACTCAAACTTTTACAGATGCACAATTGAGAGCATCCGACCACAACTGTAAGGCTCTCCAGAGGGTAGTGAAGTCTGCACAACGCATCACCGGGGGCAAACTACCTGCCCTCCAGGACACCTACACCACCCGATGTCACAGGAAGGCCAAAAAGATCATCAAGGACAACAACCACCCGAGCCACTGCCTGTTCACCCCGTTATCATCCAGAAGGCGAGGTCAGTACAGGTGCATCAAAGCGGGGACCGAGAGACTGAAAAACAGCTTCTATCTCAAGGCCATCAGACTGTTAAACAGCCGTCACTAACATTGAGTGGCTGCTGCCAACATACTGACTCATCTCTAGCCACTTTAATAACGAAACATTTATTACATCAATGTATCACTAGCCACTTAAACAATGCCACTTTATATAATGTTTACATACTCTACATTACTCATCTCATATGTATATACTGTACTCTATACCATCTACTGCATCTTGCCTATGCCGTTCGGCCATCGCTCATTCATATATTTTTATCTACATATTCCTATTCATTCCTTTACACTTGTAGGTAGTTGTTGTGAAATTGTTAGGTTAGATTACTTGTTCCGACCATGCAATAATATCTAACTAGAAGCACAAGCATTTCGCTACACTCGCATTAACATCTTCTAACCATGTGTATGTGACAAATAACATTTGATTTGAAAGGTAAAAGACCATGTTGCTAGCAAGCTTCTATGAACAGTAAAACAGGACTAGGTCAAGATTAACATTTTGCAAGGAGGTAAAGTTAGGCGGCGAAACACCATGATATTTACCTATTGTTCAATAACTTAGAATTTACCAAGTTTTGCTGAGGAGTGCACACCGCTTGAGCTAGCTAACTAATGCTTTGGTGCTTGTGCACGTCCTCGTCTGCAATCACTTTGCAGCAGCATTCAGTGCACCTTTTTTTTTTGTTAGATAAAAGTTAAACATTTAAAAAAGTTCATGTATTTGCATCAAAACAGACATTTAAAAAAAAAAACGTTTTTCATTACATATTTAAGATCTAATGATTATACACCTAATCCAATAAGATTGGTGCTTTCATGCAGTTTAACAGTTTTCCCATGGCTGCCTCCATGTTGTAAAACGTGGTGCAAAGGTGACATACAGACTTATTGAAATGGGATGTGGAGTTCATTTTAGCATTTTAGCAACAGTGTTACTTTATATTATGGGTGTCCATTTATCAATACATTCAACGTATGTGCATATGAGTGGATGCATGCATAAATCAATAGATAAAACATTTCATAATGAAAAAAATATATAATTTCATGAACAAAATTTATATTTACAGGTTCATGATGTTTGCCAACTACATTTGTGCTGCTTTTTTCCCCAGTGTTGTGGAAATGTAAGGGGTCTTCAGAATTGGTGTCAAGTAGGTTCCAACTTTTGCATCATTACAAGTTAAAGCACCCACATTACGGCCATACTGTCCGTTACTTATGTACATACATTGACTGTCCATGCGCATTTAAGACCTGGAATGCCTTAATTGTGCACCAAAGTAATGTCCACTCAACAGAGGTTACTAAAATTCTGACTGAGAAGTGTTCCTTCACTGTATGTGGAGGATGGAAAACCAGTTTGAAATACAAGCTGGCAATCTACCGCACCCGCCTGAGAAGACTGGGATGTCCAGAGGTGATGATAAACTCCTTGAAGCACAAACCTGCAGGGAAGTCAAGTGCAGCCTATGGTGTTAAAAAGCCACAGAGAGCAGAAGTTAACTTTTGCAGAAGAGAGCCTCGAGGACATGCGGAAAGTTCTGCTGTCCGATGTGAAGAAAAGGAAAAACAGAGAGACAGTGAAGTTCAAAAATGGAGAAGACATTTGCATACAGGAGACATGAAGTTGTCCGTGATGCACCCATGGCAGAGGACTTCATGGCAAGATGGCCTGCGCTCTTTGAAGTCATTGTGGTAAGTTAGCCATGCTTGTCTTATTGTTGGGTATGTTATCTGGGATTTGTTGGTGAAGGTAGAAGATTATTTTCCTTCAGCTTGCCACATAAGTGAGCCTTAATCAGAGTTATCACCATTTGTGCCGACTGCCTAGTTATTTCTCTCCCTATAGAGAACCCTCTTGTTTGCTGCATGTGTGATCATCTCCAGTCTATTTTCCTTTCTGCTTTAAAAAAAAAAATCTAATTTGTTTAACTACCATTTTTCAGGTCAATGCTGAGTTTAAGAGAATCACCACAATCCCAGTCCAAATGTCTTTCTCAACGTGATATACACTCAGATAACCTGCTGAAGTTGTTCCAAAGAAGGAGGACGACAGCTGGGCAGAAGACTCATATCAAGCATGGCACCTATGGCTGATGTAAGAATTCCTTATGCTTCAAAAGACATATTCATATGTGGTTCTACACCAAAAGTTGATTTAAAAATTAGACAAATAAAAAAAAAATCCTTCTCTTTTCTTAGAATAGCAACATAGATGTCGGACGAGAGTGCATCACAAAGGAAGTGTCAGTGTATATGGGTGAAGACCCAGAAAACCTTGTTCAGGAATATGTGGTATGTTATTTATATTTGTATTATTTCACCATTATTTAACCAGGTAGGCCAGTTGAGAACAAGTTCTCATTTACAACTGCGACCTGGCCAAGATAAAGCAAAGCAGTGCGACAAAAACAACAGAGTTACACATAAACAAACGTACAGTCAATATCACAATGTTATTGTGTGTTAATAGATGGAAACACTTCATTCTTCCTTCCTTTTTCTTTCTCTTCCTTTCCTGTTCGGTGCCACCATCATATTCTATCACTAGCTATTATATTACTGTGTCATCTCCTCTGTCTTCCATCTTGTTTCAATAGCTGCGGTTAGATGCACTTTTTGAAATTCAGAATTGTATTATTCAGATTAGACTCCAGGTCTTTGTTTGTTTGCATGAATGCTGAATACAGTGATCAAATGTAATCGGAATAGAATGGAAATCTTGGTTAGAACCGCTTAATTTTAGCCTTGTAATAGGCGGTGTTCAAATATTACCAGCAGTTCTTGATTTAGTTGACTCCAGTCTTGATTGATTTCTGTCTGTATCATGCTCTTGTGCTTCATGAGCTATACTGTTTTGCAATCTAGAGTCCCTAACTGTAAACACTTCATTGATGAAGGATTCATTTTGTATGATTGACAAATGTTGCTTTTGTGTCTTGTTCAGGGCATGGATGAAGAGTCCACCAATGCAGTCATTGAGGAAACTACTGTGGGGGATCTAACATTATCGAAGACCATTGCCGCGAGTGAGGAAACAGAGGACACTGGGATTGTCCTTGAAGGCGTCAAGTTGCTGCAGGATCTGGGCAACGTAGCATTTGCTGTTCGGCCTGATGTATGCCATGAACCTCAGTTACCCTACTGAGCTCCGCCACACCTTTGAAGTCTTTCAGAAGGTTATGGAACTGAATAGGAACAAACTTTCAAACAAAGCTGTTGCATTTAAAAACAGGCTGTTTCAGTGAGCTGTTTTGTTGTGTGTTTCAGACTGTATGTTGTGTTTCAGACTGTTTGACTTATGCTGAACTTGTTCACAAACACTCAAAACAGAATGTGCATGTCCAAAGATGCCCTTATTTTTCTGCTTATGGAAAAAGTTCAGCTTCACTTTGTAATGACTTTTAGTCAATAGAATTAACATGCACAAATATGTACACATACCTACCTCATTCTTTGTCTGTTACTCCTTATGAAAAATAACTACCTCATTTTGTAACAAAATGCATTAGAGAGAGTGCCCAATCATTGTTAGGCAACTCTTTTTTTATATACAGTCATATAGCCTACAGCACTGTGATTTAGACCTGTGCAATTCATTGAACACTGAATGTCAGTGAATTTACATTTGTCATTCCAAAGAGCTGAACCGTTACAGAAAAATACAGTACCATTTTTTTAACACATGCCTTTTGCCTTTGTTGCTGGTGCAAATGGTCTCTTGCTCCTTGGTTACACATCTTTAGCATGTACTTTATATTTCCCTATTATTTTGTATGAATACAAACACTAAGGTAGAAAATGGCAGCATTTAATCTTGTGCTTACATTAATAATTATGTAGAACCTTGTCCATAATACAGAGTGATGTCATCAATAAAAGAATGTTAGTGATCAGGTTTAGGGAACATGATCAAATCCATTTGAAGCTACACATTTAATTCAAATCAAATTAGCTTTACCAAATCATGTTAAATTGATTTTATTCCATTACAATGCATTTATGCAAATTATTATATTTGCTTCCCAAAAATAAAAAGTTGTGTTTAGCATTTCATTCATGTTGAACCGATGTACACATTTTAATTAAGTAAATTCAAGGCACCATTTTTTTCAGTGTACCAAGATGCAGGCATCCTTCCTAACTCATTTGCCTGAGAGGAAGGAAACCACTCAGGGATTTCACCATGGGGACAATGGTGACTTTAAAAACAGTTACCATTCATCAAAGGCTGTGATAGGAGAAAACTGAGGATGGATCAACAACACTGTAGTTATTCCACAACACTAACCTAAATGACAGAGTGAAAAGAAGGAAGCCTGTACAGAATACAAATATTCCAAAACATGCATCCTGTTTGCAACAAGGCACTAAAGTAATATTGCAAAAAAATTTGGCAAAGCCATTAACGTTTTCGCCTGAATACAAGTGTTACGTTTGGGGCAAATCCAAGACAACACATTACTCTTCAAATTTTCACTTTATCAATGGTCTTGACTAGCCTATTTGATTACATTGGGCAGGACAAAAAGAAAACAGCCTTCATTGAGAGGAGGGAAGGCAATGTTTGGTTTTTAATTAAATAAAACGAAATGGGGAAAAATCATTAGTCTTTGATGTTTCTAAATATTAAGTATACAGGCACCAAAAGTACATCTCATTCCATACACATATGGGCAATGTGCTTCACGGCTGTATAACCTGCATTTCCGCTGTCAAAATTCATGCCATGACCAACTGCGTTTCCACTAAAACCAGCTTTGGTTGGTCTTAAATATCTCTACCAGTGCTGTCTGAAATTAGCACTTTGAACTTTTCCTGAGTTTTTCCTAGCCACTGTGCTTCTACAGCTGCATTGCTTGCTGTTTGGGGTTTTAGGCTGGGTTTCTGTACAGCACTTTGAGATATCAGCTGATGTAAGAAGGGTTATATAAATAAATTTGAATCATATTTTTAAGGACACACATCAAATATTTCCACCCCTCCCATCTGAGCGCTGATGTTAGACAGGTAAATTGCTTTCTGTCAACGTTCTTATCCCTTGCTTGCTAGCTAGCCAACTTTGGCAAACACAGTCACGTCAAACAGTGCAGCCAGAATAACAACAAAGTAGCTTCATATGCATTTGTTCAAGCTGTTTTCTAGTGATTTATTTTTTGTACATCCATAACAAATCAGCTAATGATGTGCCATTTCGCATGGCATAGAACATTTGCTCTTTCGCCAGGCCACTGTTCTAAGAGATTGCCAACTACACAGCTAACACAATCACTTCAAACTGAAGCTGGAATGACAGCAAACTAACTGCATTTTGTGTTTTTCTATTGATTTCTTTGTATATATGCATAAAACTCATGCTGATTCATGATTTCGACTGGCTGAGAAAAGCTGCCAGCCTGTCTGTCTTGTCCCGACACATTCATTACCATAGGACAGATGGGGATCGATATTTGCAACAGTGAAATTCAGAGAGACAGACAGCAAGGTTACTACGAATCTCCGCTGTTGAAAACCAAAATGTTAGTCTAAAAGAAATGGGAGATAATGTCTAGATGCTTTTTACAGTGTAGATCTAGTATATACTGATGAGACAGTGGATTGCGCAGTCAGATGGAACAGAGTAAATAGGCATTTCAACATCAGATTTAGCAGGTGACTTGTATAATACACACCAGCTGGAACGCGGTTTTAACAAATGAGCATCCAGGATTAGACCCACACGTTGTATAAAATAAATGGTATATTTAATTGAGAGACTGATGACCAATCATTTTGTTTAGCTATTGTGTCAGAATAAGGCCACACAAGGATCCAAAAGGATTGTCATCTTAGTATTTTTTGTTTTCTAAAAACATATAGATGACAATCAGTACAGTATACTTTATACAAAGATCCACAAATATTAGGTACAAGGTCAAAATTAGAGTCAACACTTATTGCAATATAAAGTTAAAAGTTTTAAAGTCGTATGTACGGGATACGCATGGTATACACGTCCAACGAAATGCTTACTCGCAGGTTCCTTTTGACAATGTGAAACGTTATATTCAACAGCAACGTCAAATTAGAAAAGGCCATGGAATCCATCTATTACATGTCAAATAATAAAGAACGTTATGAATATATAGGTTCATATAAGCTTTCTTACCCCGATAAGATGCAGTAATTCAGCAATGAGAAATCGTAGTTCCACTGTACTCAGCACCTCAGACATCGTGGCTCTTTTATATGGTTTGTTGTCTTGTAGGGACAATGAAAAGCGTTCATTGACACACCTTCCTGATTCAGTGGAAAAAGGAAATGTTTTATTTGCTTATGTTAAATGGACATTCTCTGGAAACAAGACAGAACAAAAAAAACATCCTGCTTGTGCAATGTATTCAGAGTAGTAAGACAGGACGTGCTCACAACCCAACCCCCCCCGAGAAACAAAATGTTGCCACTTTGTATGAATCTTGTCAACCAAGCCCCTTAGTGTGAATTGTATTTGCTCAAGCTTAGAAATCAGAACATTTTATTGGTCACATACACATATTTAGCGGATGTTATTGCAGGTGTAGAAACATGCTTGTGTTCCTAGCTCCAACAGTGCAGTAGTATCTAACAATTCACACAAATCTAAAAGTAAAAGAATGCAATTAAGAAATATATAAATATTAGGATGAGCAATGTCGGAATGACATTGACTAAAATACAATAGAATACAGTATATACATATGAAATGAGTAAAGCTGTATGTAAACATTATTATAGTGGCTTCTGTTACATTATTAAAGTGACCAGTAATTCCATGTCTATGTACATAGGGAGGCAACCTCTAAGGTGCAGAGTTGAGTAACCGTGTGGTAGATGGCTGGTGATGGCTGTTTAACAGTCTGATGGCCTTGAGATAGAAGCTGTTTTTCAGTCTCTCGGTCCCAGCTTTTATGCACCTGTACTGACATCGCCTACTGGATGATAGCGGCGTGAACAGGCAGTGGCTCGGGATGTCCTGATGATCTTTTTGGCCTTCCTGTGACATGGGGTGATGTAGGTGTCCTGGAGGGCAGGCAGTGTGCCCCCGGTGATGCATTGGGCAGACCACACCACCCTCTGAAGAGCCCTGCGGTTGTGGGCGGTGGAGTTGCTGTACCAGGCAGTGACACAGCCTGACAGGATGCTTTCAATTGTGCATCTGTAAAAGTTTGTGAGGGTCTTAGGGGCCAAGCCGAAGTCTTCAGCCTCCTCAGGTTGTTGCGCCTTCTTCACCACTGTCTGTGTGGGTGGACAATTTCAGATTGTCATTGATGCGTACTTTGAGGAACTTTTCACCTTTTACACTGCGGTCCCGTCGATGTGGATAGGAACTTACTCCCTCTGCTGTCTCCTGAAGTCCATGATAAGCTCCTTGGTTTTGTTGACGTTGAGGGAGAGGTTATTTTCCTGGCACCACTCCGCCAGGGCCCTCACATCCTCCCTGTAGGCTGTCTCGTCATTGTTGGTAATCAGGCCTACTACTGTTGTGTTGTCTGCAAATTTCATGATTGAGTTGGAGGCGTGAATGGCCATGCAGTCATGGGTGAACAGGGAGTACAGGAGGAGGCTGAGCATGCACCCTTGTGGGGCCACTTTGTTGAGGATCAACATAGTGGAGGTGTTGTTTCCTACCTTCACCACCTGGGGGCGGCTCGTCAGGAAGTTCAGGACCCAGTTGCACAGGGCGGCGTTCAGACTCAGAGTGCAGTGCGATGGCGATTGCATCGTCTACGGATCTATTGGGGCGGTATGCAAATTGAAGTGGGTATAGGGTTTCAGGTAAGGTGGAGGTGATATGATCCTTGAACCTCTTAGGGCTAGGGGGTACTATTTTCATGTCCGGCTGAAAAGCGTGCCCAAAGTAAACTGCCTGTTACTCAGGCCCAGGATTATTTTTCAACGCCGATACCGATTATTGCACTTTTACTTTCTTCTCCAACACTTTGTTTTTGCATTATTTAAACCAAATTGAACATGTTTCATTATTTATTTGAGGCTAAATTGATTTTATTGATGTATTGAATTAAGTTAAAATAAGTGTTCATTCAGTATTGTTGTAATTGTCATTATTACAAATAAATTAAATAAAAAATTAAATAAATAAAAAAATTCGAAAAAAAATTCGAAAAAAATATATATAAAAAAAAATTGGCCGATTAATCGGTATTGGCTTTTTTTGGGCCCCCCAATGATCGGTATCGGCGTTGAAAAATCACAATCGGTCGACCTCTAGTTCACACCCTCTTAAGCCTTAGCCCCACCGATCTCTTCAAGGGTTGAGCCAACCATTCTGTACTAACTTGCCAGCTACTTCCAGATGAGAGAGCGAGCACAGCTCACTGAACATT
This sequence comes from Salmo salar, assembly GCF_965601325.2. Taxonomy (NCBI): domain Eukaryota; kingdom Metazoa; phylum Chordata; class Actinopteri; order Salmoniformes; family Salmonidae; genus Salmo; species Salmo salar. The sequence continues at coordinate 17,223,810 of NC_138294.1, forward strand.
ACTCGCCCTATCGCTCTGTGTTTTCGCATTCAGTTCACACACTGGACGCTCTGGCCAATAAGTAGGGTTGTCCCGAATGCTCTGACCTCACAACTACAGTCAAGCACCCAAGCTAACAATTGCTAGCTACTACCAGACACATAATGAGAGAACACCACACTCTGACCATTTTACTCACCCTAGCAGAGCTGGTTAAGCTTTTTTTCATGTTATGCAGAGCATTGGTGACTGTAATGTGCTGCTGGCAACAATTTAATTACGCTTTGTTGCCGAAGTTTACTGACACCGGACATATTCAACGGGGTTGAGCGTTCAAAAATGCATCAGTTATTTTGCGCTCCGGCACACTGAGAGTCTTTTGTTAAGAAACTTAGCTAGATAGCTAGCTAGGTAAACAATGAATCCCAATGCATAACGTAACGTTAGTTAGCAAGCCAGCCAGCTAACGTTAGCTAGCTAGCTAACAGTACACTAACTTGAAATGAAAATACTTTGTCAAAATTAGAGTGGAGTCTTTTGTTACAGACATGTAGCTAGCTAGCTAAACAATGGACCATAATCACAACTCAGGACATTCCTACCCTGCATGAATATGCAGGTAGCTAACCAACCAGGTTCTATGGCTATAACTAGTCAAGCAAATGTTTCTGAGATACGAAAAATAAGATCATACACATAACATTAGCTATCAACCCAGCCAGCTAACGTTAGCTAGTTAACAGTACAAAATTAGAAACGTGTAATATCTGAAAATCTTACCAGTATACATCATGGCTGGACAGGTCTCCTGTCTGATGACATGCATAGTTGCCTTAGTTTGACGATGTAATCCAGACTGGTGTTTTTTCCATCTCCTTAGCTATCATACTCAAATTCCACTGATTTCAAAACTCGGTCCTCCAGAAAGTGGAAAGCATACACATAACGTAACAGTACACTTTAAAAATTTACATTAGGTTTATGCAGTTTTACGTGATATATATATTTTTTAAAGCCGCGTTCCTAAACATACTGACCAATAGACAGACACTCTTGGTGTTTCATTATCCACTTTTGGATGTTGGTGTTTTGGCGGGAAGAATCTCTTTGTAACAAAAGGGTTCTTTCCCCTCAATACCGCATGGCAAGGGTTCCTGCAAGGCATTTACGACCTTCATATAACTGGCCAACTCCCCCAGGAGAGGGGGGTCTTGAAGCCTTTAATTAGCCGGCACTTTTGATCTCCATCCAGGAGGGCAGGTCATGACGCAGATTATGCAGCCTGTTTTCCACTCAACTACATCAATCCAATACTAATTACTTTTTCGGAGTTGGTGTTTACCGAATGCCTCTCTTTTGTCTGGCTCCCTCTGGCTTCAAGGGAAAAATGTAGTGGATAGGCTTTGGATAGGCAAGATCTCAAAGAGAGTGTGGAGACGGGTCATTTTGAAATGCTTGTGCTTTGTGCTAACACAAGCATTGGTCATAGGAGGGGTGTTCATACTACTTAATGGGACCCATGTTATCCAAAAATGAAAATCAAGTTTCCCAAAAAGCACCTGGAAGCACCTGGATGATCATCAAGACTCTTGGAAGAATGTTCTATTGACATATGAGTCAAAAGTATAACTTTTTTCACGACATGGGTCCCATTATGCCTGGCGAAAACCAAACACAGCATTTCACATGAAGAACCTCATACGAACGATCAAGCATGGTGGTGGTAGTGTGATGGTTTGGGGATGCTTTGCGGATGCTTTTCTGCCTCAGGATCAGGACGACTTGACCTTAATAGAAGGAACCATGAATTCTGCTCTGTATCAGAGAATTCTACAGGAGAATGTCAGACCATCTGTCTGTGAGCTAAAGCTGAAGCGCAGCTGGGTCATGCATCAAGACAATGATCCGAAACACACAATCAAGTCTACATGAAATGCCTAAAAAGCAACAAATAATTTGAAGTTTTGGAATGGCCTAGTCAAAGTCCAGACCTAATCCCAATTCAGATGTTGTGGTAGGACTTGAAACGAGCAGTTAGTTCATGCTTGAAATCCCGCAAATGCTGCTGAGCAGTTCTGTATGTAAGTGTGGGCCAAAATTCCTCCAAAGCAACGAGAAAGACTGATCGACGACTACAGGAAGTGTTTGGTTGGAGTCATTGTAGCTAAAGGTGGCACAACCAGTTATTGAGTATAAGGGGGCAATTACTTTTTCACACAGGGGCTTTGGGTGTTGCATAACTTTGTTTATGAAATAAATAAAATAAGTTTGAGTTTATTTTATTTTTACACGGACAGTGCACATTAATCAACGTTTCAGTAAAAGTGCCGGTTTTAGCCAGCCGGCTAATTTTCAACCGCAGTCCCTGGGCAGTTGTTGTGTTACTTGTTCACTCAGGTTCCCTTTATCTAATATTAGGTTTTGGTTGAAGATCTGATAACATTCAGCATCAAAAATATGCATAAGTTGAGAAAATTAGGGCAAATACTTTTTCACGGCACTGTAGAATGTTCCTAGGACTAACGGGAAACTGGGCATTCAAACATCAGGGGAACATTACAAAAATGTTCTCTCTCCCTATACTTGCTAGCTGGGTAAGCCCCCATTTACAACTTGCATAAACATGCAACATGTGATAGGAACATGTGGTGCATGGATCATGGCCACATTGGACCAAATCGGGGACGTATTCATTAGCAAAATGTTTCACAACGGAAAACGAAAAACACGCATTTCTTATTGGACAAATTCTGCTTGGATCGTATACGACCCTGGTGTTGTCTAGAAACATACAGGACACATTATGATCCGAAGCGACATATTTTAATACCAAATGTACCATTAATCTAATAGTGATTCTACTGTCTTGATCTGATAACAGTTGTTAATATAGTAGCATGTGTATTGTGAACTGGGCCAACAGTTTTTTTTACACTACAACAACAGGATATGATAGGTGATACATTGTGTTGAAATCATCTGGGAGGCATGTTGGCACAAGTTAGATGTGTTCCAGAGAACAGGTGAAATCAGAAAAAAAGATTGGGCGTGGATAAGGAAAGAAGGGGAGATCTGGTTCTAAATATGACTAAAAGAGAGGGACGGGCAACTGACTATTTCTCATTTCAGTTGTGTCAAACTTCCACTAAATCATTCAGATCACAACAACCTTCAAGTGAAGCTCAAGCATAAAAATTTAACAATAACAAGTATAGTTTTTTGTTTAAAACCAAAGAGCCTTGACTGGGTTGGCATGTCATCATTTTACATTTTAATGCCACTGAGTTGGTTCCAGGCATCCTTTGTGTCAAAAATATATCCATGTCAATTTGTGTAAAATCTTTGTATCCATTCCTGGAACTTACATGAAAGCATTTCTATGTTGAAAAGGACAAAAATATTATCAACGTAAAGGAACATTTGGATTTTGTTTTTTGTCACTCAACTTTTATCCTAAATCCAATTACAAGGTTCACATTTTGTGGGGTTTCACATTGAACTCTCACAACTCAATCAAATGTAACTAAACGTTGAACTGACATCTGTTTTTTGGAGCTGGTTTTTTGGAGCTGGTGTTCACCAAATGTCTCTTTCTTCCCTCTGGCCTCAGAGAAGAACTGGACATTTGGTCATGCAAGAATATTACATTGGATAATATTTGGAAGAGCAAGATTTCAAAGGGATGCTCAAAATACTAGAGAGTGAGTGAGTGTGAAGGTAAGTTATTTGATATTAAAATACAGGACATGCGGTGGTTTAGAGCAGGAATGAGAGTGGCGTAACAAAAACATCTGGAATTTATCTAAGCTCATGATTTTCTTTGTATTGACAGGTTTTTTTTAATTGAGACGAGCTTAAAGTTCTTTGCTGACCATCATTTTCACTTGTCTGACCGCTTGCATGATGATGAGTTTCTCACACGACTGGCCTATCTGGGTGATGTTTTTTTATCTGAATCTAGGATTACAGAAACGCTCCACAACTATATTCAATGTCCGGAACAAAATTGAGGCTATGATTAAGAAGTTGGAGCTCTTCTCTGTCTGCATTAACAAGGACAACACACAGGTCTTTCCATCATTGTATGATTTTTTGTGTGCAAAGGAACCCAAGCTTATGGACAATGTCAAATGTGATATAGCGAAGCACCTGAGTGAGTTGGGTGCGCAATTACGCAGGTACTTTCCTGAAACAGTTGACATCCCTTTCATGCCCTGCCTCCAGTCCACTTACCGATATCTGAACAAGAGAGCCTCATCGAAATTGCAACAAGCAGTTCTGTGAAAATCGAATTTAATCAGAAGCCACTGCCAGACTTCTGGTTTGGGCTGCACTCAGAGTATCCTGCCTTGGCAAATCCCCTGTTAAGACACTGATGCACTTTGCAACCACGTACCTATGTGAGAGTGGATTCTCGGCCCTCACTAGCATGAAAACTAAATACAGGCTGTGTGTACACTGTGTGTGGAAAATGATTAAAGACTGAGACTCTCTCCAATACAACCCAACATTGCAGAGTTATGTGCATCCTTTCAAGCACACCCTTCTCGTTAACCTGTGGTGAGTTATTCACAATTTTCGATGAGCAAATAAGGTTTTATATGTAAGACGGTTAAATAAAGAGCAAAATTAATGATTATTATTATTTGTGCCCTGGTCCTATAAGAGATCTTTGGCACTAAGAGCCGGGTTGTGACAACTCATTCTTATGTTTAATAAGTATATGGTATAGTGTGTGTGGCAGGCTTACAATGATGGCAAAAAACAACATTTGAGAGTGCGCTGACCCTGGTGCTACAATGGGTACGCAGCTGGAGGTTGAATGTTTGAAGGGGACTATAAAAAGTTTGGGAACCACTGCTTTAGACCATGCGTACGCACAGTTTCTAGTGGGGATATGATGACACGCTTATTCATAACAAACAAGAGAGGTAAATGCAATTATAAGATGCAATCTTTTGCCATTAATGAGAAGAGCGAGGATATTTTTTTTGCATCTTTGTATTCTAAAATAGTTAGAAATAGGCAACTATTTCCTATTTCATTTCCATGAGTTCCTCACCTTTTCTGACTGTGATGGCTACTCAAGTATAGGAAGTTAGCTCATGCTAGCTAGATAGCCAGTTAACTCATGCTAGCTAGCTCCTGAAGTTGTATTTTTCCTTGTGGTAAAACATTACTGGATATTGTTGTACTGTTAGTTATTACTGGAGTCACCATCTTAACATGATGGAGATAGGCACAGCTAGGCAGGCTTGCTAGCATTGGCATAGACCTCTTCTTATGAGATACTTAATTTGTATGCTCTAACTCTGCCATGGCTCGTTGGCCAAAGCCTATGGGGAAATGTTTTTTTTTTTTATAGGGTTTTGGATAAATTCAGAAAGAAAAGTCCAGTGGTAAACACAGGCTTAGGAGATCTTATACGTTTTGTTCTATGAGATCATCTTCAGCTGTCATCACTTTGTGAATTTTGAAGCATTTAGGTAATAAAAAACAAGCACATATAGCACTTAAAGGCTTCATAATTCATAAAGGCCATGGTAACCAGGTCAACTCTGAGCAGTTGTTTTGGGCCCTGTACAGGGCCCAGTGAGTTTGTGGGGTACCCCCCCCCCCCAACAAAAATAATAATCAGAAAATAGATAATGACATATCATTTGAAAGCTATAAGCGATGTCTTTTCAGAAATCAAACTCAAATCTTGCTGCTGGGAATGTCATAAGAACCCCCCTCCCACTCATTAAGGCCATAAATAATGCAGTATGGACATTCTCATGGAGTATGCAATGTAGGTCATGTCACCAAAAGTACAAGATTTTAGTATGAATGGAAAGGGTACACCCTGATGGTCATTGTAAAGCAATGCATTTTCGAATCCATCCACATTACCTTATATGCATCCTCCACATGCTCCGTTTAGCTAGCTCATCGTTTACAATAGGATAAGTGAATAGGAAAACAAGTTTGAAGTTTTTTTAAATAAATATCAGTAACTTCAAAGCCCTGATTGCTAAGGTCATTTTAAGTTGTCAAGCTTGAAAACTCTGTTCAGCAATTTTGGCATAGTGACTCACTACCCAAACCAGACGCAACTAGTTTCAACTTTCCAGGAGACGTCATGTGATCTTTACCGCTATCTAGTGGGCAAACTGGGAATTAGGATTTATTTACATCAATGGATAGACAGACTTCAGCTTTGTCTTCATATCTACAGTACCAGTCAAAAGTTTGGGCACACCTACTCATTCAAGGGTTCCTCTTAATTGTAATATTTTCTACATTGTAGAAAAATAGTGTAGACAAAAACGATGAAAACACATACTGAATCATGTAGAAACCACCAAAAAGTGCTAAACGAATCAAAATAGATTTTAGATTAGAGATTCTTCAAAATAGCCACCTTTTGCCTTCATGAGAGCTTTGCACACTCTTGGCATTCTCTCAACCAGCTTCACCTGGAATGCTTTTCCAACAGTCTTGAAGGAGTTCCCACATATGCTGAGCACTTGCTGGCTGCTTTTCCTTCACTCTGCGGTCCAACTCATCCCAAACCTTCTCAATTCTGTTGAGGTAGGTGATTGTGGAGGCCAGGCACTCTATCATTCTCTTTCTTGGTCAAATAGCCCTTACACAGCCAGGAGGTGTGTTGGGTCATTGTCCTGTTGAAAAACAAATTATTGTCCCATGAAGCACAAACCAGATGGGATGGTGTATCGCTGCAGAATGCTGTTGTAGCCATGCTGGTTAAGTTTTCCTTGAATTCTAAATAAATCAGACAGTGTCACCAGCAAAGCACCCCCACACCATCAAACCTTCTGCTCCATGCTTCATGGTGGGAACCACAAATGCAGAGATCATCTGTTCATCTACTCAGCATCTCACAAAGAAACGATGGTTGGAACCAAAAATCTCAAATTTGGACTCATCAGACCAAACTACAGATTTCCAATGGTCTAATATCTATTGCTTGTGTTTCCTGGCACAAGCAAGTCTTCTTATTGGTGTCCTTTAGTTGTGGTTTCTTTGCAGATGTGTCTATTACTTGAACTCTGTGAATCATTTTTTTGGGCTGCAGTTTCTGAGGCTGGTAACTCTAATGAACATATCCTCTGCAGCAGAGGTAACTCTGGTTCTTCATTCCTGTGGCGGTCCTCATGAGAGCCAGTTTCATCATAGCGCTTGATGGTTTTTGCGACTGCACCTGAAGAAACATACAAAGTTCTTGAAATGTTCCAGATTGACTAAACGTAATGTCTTATAGTAATAATGGACTGTCATTTCTCTTTGCTTATTTGAGCTGTTCTTGCCATAACATGAACTTGGTCTTTTACCAAATAGTGCCATCTTCAACTGATTGGCTCAAACGCATGAAGAAGGTAAGAAATTCCATCCACATGAGGTCTAGCATTGTCTTGCATGAGGAGGAACCCAGGGCCAACCGCACCAGCATATGGTCTCACAAGGTGCCTCCTCCACGTCTCCTGATGTACTGGTATATATACACTGCTCAAAAAAATAAAGGGAACACTTAAACAACACAATGTAACTCCAAGTCAATCACACTTCTGTGAAATCAAACTGTCCACTTAGGAAGCAACACTGATTGACAATAAATTTCACATGCTGTTGTGTAAATGGAATAGACAACAGGTGGAAATTATAGGCAATTAGCAAGACACCCCCAATAAAGGAGTGGTTCTGCAGGTGGTGACCACAGACGACTTCTCAGTTCCTATGCTTCCTGGCTGATGTTTTGGTCACTTTTGAATGCTGGCGGTGCTTTCACTCTAGTGGTAGCATGAGACGGAGTCTACAACCCACACAAGTGGCTCAGGTAGTGCAGCTCATCCAGGATGGCACATCAATGCGAGCTGTGGCAAGAAGGTTTGCTGTGTCTGTCAGCGTAGTGTCCAGAACATGGAGGTGCTACCAGGAGACAGGCCAGTACATCAGGAGACGTGGAGGAGGCCGTAGGAGGGCAACAACCCAGCAGCAGGACCGCTACCTCCGCCTTTGTGCAAGGAGGAGCAGGAGAAGCACTGCCAGAGCCCTGCAAAATGACCTCCAGCAGGCCACAAATGTGCATGTGTCTGCTCAAACGGTCAGAAACAGACTCCATGAGGGTGGTATGAGGGCCCAACGTCCACAGGTGGGGGTTGTGCTTACAGCCCAACACCGTGCAGGATGTTTGGCATTTGCCAGAGAACACCAAGATTGGAAAATTCGCCACTGGCGCCCTGTGCTCTTCACAGATGAAAGCAGGTTCACACTGAGCACGTGACAGACATGACAGAGTCTGGAGACGCCGTGGAGAACATTCTGCTGCCTGCAACATCCTCCAGCATGACCGGTTTGGCGGTGGGTCAGTCATGGTGTGGGGTGGCATTTCTTTGGGGGGGCCGCACAGCCCTCCATGTGCTCGCCAGAGGTAGCCTGACTGCCATTAGGTACCGAGATGAGATCCTCAGACCCCTTGTGAGACCATATGCTGGTGCGGTTGGCCCTGGGTTCCTCCTAATGCAAGACAATGCTAGACCTCATGTGGCTGGAGTGTGTCAGCAGTTCCTGCAAGAGGAAGGCATTGATGCTATGGACTGGCCCGCCCGTTCCCCAGACCTGAATCCAATTGAGCACATCTGGGACATCATGTCTCGCTCCATCCACCAACGCCACGTTGCACCACAGACTGTCTAGGAGTTGGCGGATGCTTTAGTCCAGGTCTGGGAGGAGATCCCTCAGGAGATCATCCGCCACCTCATCAGGAGCATGCCCAGGCGTTGTAGGGAGGTCATACAGGCACGTGGAGTCCACACACACTACTGAGCCTCATTTTTACTTGTTTTAAGGACATTACATCAAAGTTGGATCAGCCTGTAGTGTGGTTTTCCACTTTAATTTTGAGTGTGACTCCAAATCCAGACCTCCATGGGTTGATAAATTGGATTTCCATTGATTATTTTTGTGTGATTTTGTTGTCAGCACATTCAACTATGTAAAGAAAAAAGTATTTAATAAGATTATTTCTTTCATTCAGATCTAGGATGTGTTGTTTAAGTGTTCCCTTTATGTTTTTTGATCAGTATATATATATATATATATATATATATATATATATATATATATATGCATCTTTTGGTCAAAGAAACCTTAAGAAAATGGTTGTCACAGATGTAGCCGTGTTGAATAGACCAAATCGCAGCCGGGATATGAATGCTCATTTTTTAATTACTTTAGAATAAAGCATACACGGGAAAACAATAAACATGAACGACTAGACAGTTTCACAGGCTATGTACTTACATACAGCAGTGCGAAATAAAACAACCCACAAAAACCAGGTGACAAACACTCCTAATATATGACTCCCAATCAGGAACAACGATAACCAGCTGTCCCTGATCGGGAGCCACACAGACCATCATAGAAACAGAAATACTAGACAAACACATAGCCAGTACTTCTGCCACGTCCTGACCACAATACTAAACAACTACTCCCTCTGCTGGTCAGGACGTGACAATGGTAGGGGAGTGGATAATTATTATTTTTTTTAAATAACTGTCAGTAGGGTATATATCATACTCATCATACTCATCATCATCATCATACACACATCTCTCATCATATATTATATATATATATACACATACACACACATACACACACACACAACAATTTATATACACAACAATTTATATACAACAATGTTAATTTCTCTACCATAAGCCCCCTTCAACAGTTTTTGAGAATTTGTTAGTACGTCCAACCGGCCTCACAACAATTTCAAAGATTTTACTGACTTACAGTTCATATACGGAAAACAGTCAATTGAAATAAATCTACTAGGCATTAATCTATGGATTTCACTTGACTGGGAATACAGATATGCATCTTTTGGTCAAAGAAACCTTAAGAAAATGGTAGGGGAGGGGATAATTATTATTATTTTCTTTTAAATAACTGTCAGTATCTGCTGTGACCACCATTTGCCTCATGCAGGGCAACACATTTCCTTTCCTTCGCATAGAGTTCATCAGGCTGTTGATTGTGGCCTGTGGAATATTGTCCCACTCCCCTTCAATGGGTGTGCGAAGTTGCTGGATATTGGCGGGAACTGGAACACGCTGTTATAAACGTTGATCCAGAGCATCCCAAACATGCTCAGTGGGTGACATGTCTGGTGAGTATGCAGGCCATGGAAGAGCTGGGACATTTGAAGCTTTCAGGAATTGTGTACAGATTCTTGCATTATCATGCGGTGATGGCAGCAGATGAGTGGCACAACAATGGGCCTCAGGATCTCGCCACGGTATCTCTGTGCATTCAAATTTCCATTGTGTTCATCATAGCTTATGCCTACCCATACCAGAACCCCACCATGGGGGACTCTGTTCACAATGTTGACATCAGCAAACCACTCGCCCACACGATGCCATACACGTGGTGTACGGTTGTGAGGCCGGTTGGACGTACTAACAAATTCTCAAAAACTGTTGAAGGCGGCTTATGGTAGAGAAATTAACATTCAATTATTATCTGGCAACAACTCTGGACATTGATACAGTCAGCATGCCAATTGCACGCTCCCTCAAAACTTAAGACATCTGTGCCATTGTGACAAAACTGCACATTTTAGAGTGGCCTTTTATTGTCCCCAGCACAAGGTTCACCTGTGTAATGATCATGCTGTTTAATCAGCTTCTTGATATGCCACATCTGTCAGGTGGATGGATTATTTTGGCAAAGTAGAAATGCTCACTAACAGGAATGTAAACAAATGTGTGCACAAAATGTGAGAAAAGATTTTGTTCATACAGACAATTTTTGGGATCTTTTACTTCAGCTCATGAAACATGGGATGAACACTTTAAAATGTTGTTTATATTTTTGTTCAGTGTATATGCCGCCATCTGTTTGAGATCTGATCTTCTCTCATTGATCGATACAGGTGGGAATCATTCAAAGCGACACTTGATTTCGGAGTCACGCTCATGACATGCATCACATTTGGGTGGACCGTATCTATGGGGTGGACACCCACCGGTCTTGACCATGGAAATGTAGAAGACACTGGTGCCTTCCAAGTTGAGAATTAAGTATTGCCTAGTAAAGTTTGGTTAAAGAATGGTCCCCTATCCTAATATCCTGTTCATGGGAGGATAAGCCATCACATTGCAGGTTATTTCCATAGTGAATCATAGTGTAACATGAAGAAGAATGACTGACAACTGAAAGGTATTAACCACTAAAGTCTGATGGATATATACACTCACGTTTCACCATCTGTACCTTTATATCCTTGTGTGCTACTCAGTATAAGGCGCCGGTATGTAAGGGTCAACCAGGTGAACAAAACTGCTTGCGCCACATGGACCATGGACACTGAAAGAGACAAGGATGAAGATTAACTAAGACTTCATTGCATGAAATGAAAAATCTCTTGATCAGCCAGCAAATAGAGTTACAAAGCAGAGGTACAAAAATATAATCTCTATCTTAGCTGTATGGACAGTAGTTTTCTTCGGGCTACCACACATTTATTGAGTGGGTTCAATTTAAAGCTACACTGCTAATAAATCAGGAACGTCACTTGCAGCTTGCTCTCAGCAACAAGGCCCTATGGGAAGTGACGTCTGTAGTTTTTGTCCATTTGGTAGTTTACTCTCAACACTCCCCTTTTAGAGGGAGGCAGGTAGCTGAAATAAGTTCTCCTTAAGGTCACCTGTCTCTATAGGAACCACATACCACACCTCCTGCTGGTTAGCTGGAAAATGGAAGGCCATGGGGAGCAGCAACAGTAGCTTCCTGTTTTGCATTCAAGATTAGGTTTTGGCATTAACCATGAACAGGAAGGGAGCCAAGGCACAAACAATTCAGTTAAACAAGGGTGATAAACCCAATTAAAACACTCAGCTTGTGGCATACAAAACAGAAGTAGAAACATGTAACTTCTCATCTTGGCTGCATGGCCAGCTGTAGTTATGTGGCTATGGTGCTATTAAAAAGAAGAAAAAGTGGACCGAACCGCAATAGAGTAAAGTGCCTGGGTCGTGATGATTAGGACACACCATAAGATTAATGTTTTGAAACATGTTTCAACAGAAAACAAGGTAGTCTCCCCATTTCAGTGAGTTTCCTTCCGTTTGGGGCCTAATAAACACAGCCCTGACTCATTACAGGGTCCCACTGTTCTCCACGCCGTTGGGATTCAGGTAGGTGTATGGCAAGGGCAAAGAGACATTCCTGCCTTGGATTTCAAAGTTGTATTTCTCCAGCACATCTTGAGTTTCATGAATCAGTTTCAGAAGGATCTTCTCACTGAAGTGATTCTGATAGCCATTTCCAAGAGCGTAGGCAAGAGTTGATGAAATTTGAAATTCATGAACCACTGATATACTAATTATGACTACTAAGGAAGCAATTAGATCGAGATTAAACATTTCATTACAAACGTCAGAATATAGTTTCTCTCGTACATTCACAAACTCAGTGGACTGCGTGCTCAGAAGGTACACCACTGCCATGCCATGGACGGTGGTATTGATGTCAGGGAAGGTCTTCAGCATGGTGCTCTCAGTACACTGCCCCTTAGTGGGTGGAGGTGGTTGTTGCAGAGCAATGGGGAAGTTGGGCATCCAGCTTTAGAGAACCGTTGTGATTTAATATTATACTTTGAGTTGCAGCGATGCAACAGTATCACACATTTTGAAATGTGTAGTCTGTCAAATTGCACCCTTTTCCCTATATAGTGCACTAGTTTTGACCAGAGAGCTGTTGACATTTGTGACGCAGATTGTGTCATTTTATTGAGAAAAGTGGAACCTGTGCTGGTTTCTGCCAGGAACCCATAGAAGAAGATATCCTTGATCCAGTTCTGCAGTTCAGAGTCCTTCTGGACGTCTGAGTCACAGGTGTAGTAGGGACCAATCACATTGTGAACAAACCTATACAAAACAACATCAGGCATTACCCAAAACACAATGACAACATGGCAAAAGAGCACAGACACTATGTGCAAAAGACACTGTAAAAGTCAATATAATCTGACAGCATGGGGGGTATTCTAGCGATTAGTAAACTGGGCAATGCAAAATGTAGTTGCATGAATGTACAATCCTTAATACACAAATCATGATGCTTTATGAGGTTTACAGAATTTCTTTGTGCAGATCTGGGCTTTTTGGCACCATGGAAATCTTTTGGCCTGTACAAACATTACCTGTGGACGATGTCCCAAAACCTGAGTCCATCATCCCTGTAGAAGAAGTTGGGGATTGACTCCAGACCGCGTGCAGTGATGTCCTCCGGCATACAGAGGGAGCTGTAGGTCAATGAGGCCACCGCTTTCTTCAGGAACTCCATCATCCCTGGACCTCCTATACTGGCATTCTTCAAGATGGGTTAAAGGGATAGTTCACCTTTTTTTTAACTTTAGGGCAGATACTGGACATTTTTTGCTCTGTCTGTGGACTCCCGATGAGCATTTCTGAAATCGCAGCTAAAGTAAACTCAGGGGCGAACATTACATCGCAGCCCACTTTCCTGGAATTTAGATTTTTACAGGCTCCCGGGCACTCTACAGCATACCTAAAAAAAAAATGCGGAGATGTTAGAAAAATTCTGCCTCAACTTTAGTGAGAGTAGTGCTAATCTAGTGTCAGTCAATCAGATACTCAAAACTACCATACAACTTCCATTTCACAAGTTTAAGGACCAGACAGGAAAATTAATTTTGAATATTTATTGATGAAATGGATGTGAGAATGAGGATTAAGGAGGGAAATGAGAATTGATCAGAGGAGATAAGGACAGCAGATGAAGGGTTGTCTGTAGGGTTTGGCTTTGCGTCTCAGGTAGACAGTCAGGCTAGGATGCTGTGGTGAAGACAAATCTCCAATAAGAGAACTTCAAGTTAGATGGACCCTGGAGAGGAAGTGAGCTGTTCTGGACTGCAGGTGCTGAATGGTTGGCGATATATTTGAGGTAGTACAGACATACGAACAAGATGCCTATGAGTGAGCCAACAGACCCCAGGAGAGCAAGCAGAAGCGACGGTGGTAAGGAAAAAAATCTCTTCAAGGAAGGCAACCTTGAGGAACCAGGCTCAGCTGGGGAGCCAATCCTCTTTTGGCTGGTTGGGTACGATATGGTGCGTGAGGTAGATGGTGTCTGAAATGAGTCATAGACTGAAGGACTATGCCAGAGTGAATGCAGTTTCTGAGAGGTGAGCATGTTGTGGGCTGTCCTGATGTTGTTGATGTCAGAACAGATGTAGGAATGATAGGCTTGAGAGGACCAGCAGCCAAGGAGTTGTACAGTGTAGTCTTCGATGCCATGGAAGTGGCGTCGATGCAGAATTATTGTCCGGAGAATTAGTCAGCAGGATAGCCGGACAGGGATAGTATTTGTCTCAGATGGGAATGGAACCATTGGCGATGGAACCAGAATCTGTGATGAATAGTGGATCGGATGGAGAGGCATGTTGAGATTGAGCTGCAGGAAGTAGAGGAGTGGTTCGTAAGGGATGATGGGAGCTGGAACAGGTACACTGGTGTGGTTCTGCCAAAGTGATCGGTTTTGCTATGTTTGATGGTGAAATCTTTGTTGAGGATGGTGACATCTGACATGCTGGGATGACAAGGGTTGTAGATAACAGATGTGAACATTGCAGGAATCCCAAAATAAACATGTATTCTAATGTGGAAGAGACTGCGATTGAGATGTAACCAGACCACAGCTTCTGGATTCAAGCAGACGATATTGAGTGTGATGGGCTGGTGACGAGGGGGGTGGTGGACTTCGGTGCATTGGAGGCCCTTGAGAAGGGAGGCTTGTGGGAGAGAGGAGGAACATGAAGACCCAGTAAGCAACTTGAGAAAGATTTTGATCCCGGCCAGGTATATCCAGATGGAGGATGTGGAGAGGGATGACAAAAGGCAGACATGGTGACCAAGTTGAATGCTAAAGGCAGGTAATAGATGATATGGAAACATCTCCAGGCTGTCCAGTAAGAGGACCATGTCATTGGTGCAACGGCTGATAGGATGGAATGGCTGGGAGATGAGGAGTGGATGGTTCATGGGAAGATCCTCATGGAGTAAGGAGGGACTGGGGTTGGTAGGGATTCTCCATACGGGGCCAAGCACCGAATCTCTGAAATTGGAAGCGGGACAGAGAGTCAGCGATTGAGTTACATTGACCTGCAACATATGCAGCTCTGAGAAAGAACTGATGGGTGACGGACAGCCAGGTTAGATGTCTTATGAAACGCCTGATAGGGAGGCAGTCAGAACAGCCCTTGTTAATGTGTACCATGGAAAGTTATCGGAATGGTTGAGTATGGCCCTTCGACCAGTGATAAGAGAATTATCTAATAAAGGTAAATGAACAATAATCCATTATTAATTAGTAGTTATGTAGCATGGATATATATAGCCTGTAGCATAAGTAACTAAAGGGTTATGCATAAGTCTCATGAGATTGACAAGGATAGGAGAGGAATGGAGGTCTGTGGGTTTAAGTAAACATCAAGAACTGTTAAACTGTGGTTGACCTGACCTAGCTTGAACCCTCCAGGTTTCCCTAATCTCAGAGTACTGAAACTGTTGGCTGGGTAAGAATTTACGGTGTTGAGAGTTCTATTTTGACAACCAGTCATTCCCCCAGAGAGAAGCAGCTACAATTAGGTAAGACTAGAAAAGGGCGTAGGAGGGGGCTGCAGGAGAAGAAGCAAGTTTGGCAGGCCATGTGGCAGCAAACCAACAACCACTGTAGAAACCCCCTAACCTGATGGAAGGGCGAGCATCAGAACATAAATTGAAGCCTGTTGACCTTCAGCAAAATCCAAAACAGGGCCTTGGCTAAGGTTTCGAATATTCAAGGGATGCTTTGGCATCCAAAAGTCAGGAGGACAGAAGTAGTATCACCCTTCCTGGCAGACTCCAAAGAGATGCCAGGTTTCGGGATAGAGGGGCAGCACCTTCAAGGCAGAGATGGATGTCAGCCTTGGCAAGCCAGGCTCCACGGCAAGCAAGTTTAATGAGAGTGATGGCATGGTTAACTGTGTTGTACTGTAAGGAGATGTCAGGACTGGGGATGAGGTTGTTGACACTGGATACTGAAGTTTTTAGCTGTGCTAACATAATTGCAAAAGGGTTTACTAATGATCAATTAGCCTTTTAAAATGATGAACTTGGATTAGCTTACACAACGTGCCATTGGAACACAGGAGTGATGGTTGCTGATAATGGGCCTCTGTATGCTTACATAGATATCCCATTAAAAAATCTGCTGTTCACAGCTACAATAGTCATTTACAACATTAACAATGTACTTCTGATCAATTTGATGTTATTTTAATGGACAACAAAATGTGCTTTTCTTTCAAAAACAAGGACATTTCTAAGTGACCCCAAACGGTAGTGTATATTTTGAGCTTTCTTATAGATCCTAGATATAGGACAGACACTTCAAAATCTTATTCATTATGATTTACAGTATCAATGTGTTTCTATGAGCTACAGTAAAGGCTAAATTATATATTTTATTTAACCTAAAGGTGTCCTAAAATTCTAAATTCAGAAGGTTTTCGGGAAAGTATTTCTGTCACCAACGCTCTAGATAACATTACTCGCCCTAGCAGCGTTGGTTAGGCTGTTATGTTCAGTGAGCTGTTCACTCACACTTAGATGTCTGGAAGTAGCTAGCAAGTTATCTTGGGTGCTTGACTGCTGTTAGTACATTTGGATCAACCCTTACAGAGATTACTTTCTCATTGTTCCTCAACTGTAGTGTCTGAAATACCATTTTGTAGCTCTGACTCTACTTTTATCCAAAAACACAATTTCAATTTGCTCCATAAGACTGATTTGAGCCGGTCAGTGACATATACATAAAATATAACATACACTGAACAAAAATATAAAATGCAACAATTTCAAAGATTTTACTGAGCTACAGTACACATAAGGAAATTAATTAGGCCCTAATCTATACAGATATGCATGGATCAGAAAGCCAGTCAGTGTCTGGTGTGACCACCATTTGCCTCATGCAGCGCAACATTTCCTTCGCACAGAGTTGATCAGGCTGTTGATTGTGGACTGTTGTCCCACTCCTCTTCAATGGCTGTGCAAAGCTGCTGGATATTTGCAAGAACTGGAACACGCTGTCGTACGTCGATCGAGAGCATCCCAAACATGTCCAATGGGTGACATGTCATGCTGAAAAATGAGATGATGGCAGTGGATAAATGGCACGACAGTGGGCCTCAGGCTCTCATCACGGTATCTCTGTGCATTCAAATTGCCATCGATAAAATACAATTTTGATCGTTATCCGAAGCTTATGCCTGCTCATACCATAACCCCACAATGGGGCAAAATGTTGACATCAGCCACCTGCTCGCCCACATGACACCAAACACAGTCTGCCATCTGCTGGTACAGTTAAAACCAGGATTCATCCACAAAGCAAAGAGCACACTTCTCCAGCGTGCCAGAGGCCATTGAAGGTGAGCATTTGCCCTCTGAAGTCGGTTATGACGCCAAACTGCTGTCAGGACAAGACCTTGGTAAGGACGACAAGCACGCAGATGAGCTTCACTGAGACTGTTTCTGACAGTTTGTGCAGAAATTCTTAGGTTGTGCAAATCCATAGTTTCATCAGTCGTCCTTCCTGGTGGCCGTTTTCAGACGATCCCATAGGTGACGAAGCCGGATGTGGAGTTCCTCGGCTGGCGTGGTTACACTTGGTCTGCAGTTGTGAAGCCGGTTGGACATACTGCCAAATTCTCTAAAATGACATTGAAGGCTACTTATGATAGAGAAATGAACATTCAATTCTCTGGCAAAAGCTCTGGAGGACATTATTGCAGTCAGCATGCCAATTGCACACTCCCTCTACTGTTTTGTGACAAAACTGCACATTTTAGAGTGGCCTTTTATTGTCCCCAACACAAGGTGCACCTGTGTAATGATCATGCTGTTTAATCAGCTTCTTGTTATGCCACACCTGTCAGGTGGATGGATTAAACACATTTGTGCACAAAATCTGAGAGAAATAAGATTTTCGTGCATATGGAACATTTCTGGAATCTTTTTTTCAGCTCATGAAACCAACCCTTTACATGTTTATATTTTTGTTCAGTGTATATAACATATATACAATTTCTGCTAAATGGCTAAAAGGCTTGTTAGATATACAATTTTAGATATGATTTGAGCAGCTAAAATATATAATTTAGGCAAACCTAGCCTGAGGTGTCATTCTTGTCAGCATTGCCATATTCCACACTTCACAATCCTGGCGGCCAAATTCCCCTCTTCTCATGATCTTGCAATTACCTGAACAGGTCTAGGAATCACATCTCACTTAAAAGGAAATATTTTCACAGGTATGTTTGGGACATGCCAACATAGATTATGACAGATCGAATGCATTTCCTGGTGTTGCCTCATGATTCTCAACCTGGGGTCAATGTACTGGGAGAGAAATGATGTATTTACTAGATTTGTTTCATAATAATAGATAAAATATGTACTTAACAAATAGTAAGATTTCAGCCTGCATTCCATAGGCAAGATGTGGTGGGTGTAACAGAGAGCCTGGAGGAGTGGAACCAAACCCTCATTGTCTCTAATCATCCTTGCATCTGGGAGTCTTGGGAATTATTTTAGATCCCAACCAAATGTATCTTTTCCCTTCGGAATTGGCTGATGTATTTTGTGCATTACATGTTAATCTTATAATAATAGACATTCAATAAGTGTGAAGCAGAGGTTGGTATTCAAAATATAGAGTAATATTGTTAAGGTAGATATTGCCTTCTAGTAAGGAGAGAAAAATAATGTATTTTATTTTCTAAACCTTACGATGGGAGACAGTGACGAAAACGTTGATAAGGAGCGTTGATGTAAACTTAATTAGTGTTGATAATATGTGAATGGTAATATGTTTAGTGGGTTTTTTCTATAGCTCTAATAATGCAATATTTACTTCATTTGAAGAAGCTGAGGTTTCAATACAAGGTTAAATAATTGAGCCTTGAGATGGAAAAATAGATCAGCTGCAGTTGAAATCGAGCGGGCTGTAAGGGACGAAGTGGGTTAAATTTGGTGTAGAGGTATGACTAAGTTGAATGCGGAGATCATTTCTTCTTATTATTACTAAGTTCTGTAGTTTAGGTAACACCAGTGATTTAAGCAAGCAGTTAATATATTCTAAAACGATAATCTGTTTCCATTACATGGAACATGGTCAAGCAATTGAAGTGGATTGCAGGTCGTTTTGACTATAACGCTGATGAGACAGCACCAACTTGTTGAAGGTGCTAGATTTGTTACAACAGGTTTTATATTGACTAAATGAATGCATCAGGTTAAAATGATAGGATTACCAGAAAGCGGCTCTGAGATTGTTTACTTTAGAAGGTGTCTATTCCACTAAATGGAACACTGTATTATCTGATGTGTTTTGAGTAGGATTCTTTTTTCCCAGGACTGATGGAAGTCCACTACAGTATGTTAAGGCGAACTGAATGATTTTTAAAAATGAGCAATTGATTTGAGTAAGTTTAGTATGTTAATAATTCTTTGAGTGAAACAATGAATGTATTAAGGATTGATTGTTGTGCTGATTGTGACATGTGTAAAGAAGTTGTGTACTAAAGATGTTGACATTGTTTTCACCATGCCCTGGTGAATGGAGAGGGTGAACTCTGATCCTGAGAGTGAATCTGATCCTAATCTGTTACTGAAATTACATTTGATGATAATGATAACACTCAGAAACTATAGCAGGTTTATGGATTCCATAGATGTTACCTTGATGCTTGTGCTGGAACATGTTCATTAAGCACCAAAAGGAAGACATTTTACTTAAACCGGAAATCACTACCTGGATTTGTCCAACAAGACATGCTAATTTCCGTTTCTACAGATGGTGCTATAAGGATGAAAATGGCTACTTCCATCATGCTGACCCCTACCATTGTGCATGGTGCCAGCGTGATGACTGTCCTATTTGCAGTAATGAAACTTGTGATCAAAAATGGTTTGCTTAATTTCCTGTTCCAGAATGACTGTTTTGATAAGGTCAAACTCAGCAATTTATATGCACTTTGTTTAAATATATGTATAACAATAATTATGTAACGCTTGTACCCTTAAATGTTTCTAGAAGAAACTGAGTTTCTTGAGAGGGGATATGTGAGAGAAATTATGTATTTACTAGATTTGTTTAATATTAATAGTTGAATTATACACTCAACAAATAGTAAAAGACATTTCTCTTCTACTAACGCAGTGTTTTAATGGTCTCCACTTTAGCTCGCTGCAGCTAGTCTGGGAGTATGGTCACTAGAGATAGCTTGAGCTGACAACTGATTTCATCCTGCACTCCATAGGCAAGATGTGGTGGGTGTAACAGAGAGCCTGGAGGAGTGGAACCAAACCCTCATTGTGTCTAATCATCCTTGCATCTGGAGGACTAAGCCAGGTTGGGTGATAACCACAAGATGAACCCAAGGTGGCTTATGATTTTTAGTGTCAGATATAAGAACCATGATTCCTCTGCTCATTGGTCTCTCAACGAATCACCTACGGGTGAGTCATTGACTAGCCTCATTACTGCAGAGCACTCCCATTGTTCACTTGTGTGTGGTGTGACCTGCTCCTGTATTAATATGTTCTGAATAAAGTAATATCCTGATTGGTGATTGACCTTGTCTCTCCTCATTATTGATTAGATTTCCCACGACAGTACCCCTGGGGGTTCTTGGCTTATACTTGGGAAGACCCATAAGAAAATAGGCATAAAGGTGAAATTCACACGAAGGAGGTACTTCAGGTGTACTCCACACAGAGCTAAATGTGATTGGGGTACAGTAAGCAAAAAAACATTTGAGAACCAGTGATCTAACTTATGCTTTGGCTGCTGTGAACTTGAACTCCAAGTCCTTGGTGAAAGAGAAGCGGACCTCAGCAGGGAGATTAGAAGCACCGTCAACTTTCATTATTTGGGGTAGACCCTCTGCATATATACTCCAGCTGAAGGGAATAGAAATGGTAAATCAAGACGGGATACCCAGCCTGTCATTCACTATTACACACTACCATACCAGACCTGGGTTGATTATTTTAAGTGCAAACCCCGCCCACCTGCTACTCCAGGCAGGCTAAACTAAATGCTCAAAGTATTTGAAAGATTTCCAATAGTATTTGAACCCAGGCCTAAACCATTCAAGGGAGGGGGCTTATATAACAATTATATTGTTAAGCAGACACACTTATCCAAGCAATTAGGGTTAAGTGCCTTTCTCAAGTGCATATCAACAGATTTTTCAACAAGCTCAGGGATCCAAACCAGCAACCTTTCGGTTTCTGGCTTAGCGCTCTTAACCGCTAGGCCACCTGGCACTTTTATTACGATCGCACATCAATTTATTTGTGTGTAACAGTTGTTTTTATTTGGATGTTGTTTGAAGTTGTTACTGTATTTTTACAAATTAGTAATGTTTCCATAAAGCTCACCAGTACACCTCATGGCGACTCTGCAGCTCCTTCTTTCTCCCCTCTACGGCCTTTTGGCAGGTCTCATTGAATATTAGCTTACCTTATATACAAAAGACCAGAAATGTTGATCATTTCATGTTTTTATGTATTGGTCAACATCTTAAGAAATCCACTGCGTATATCGACCATTATTCCATAAATATGGACCCTTTCACACACATTTCAAAATAAACTATG
This sequence comes from Salmo salar, assembly GCF_965601325.2. NCBI lineage: Eukaryota > Metazoa > Chordata > Actinopteri > Salmoniformes > Salmonidae > Salmo > Salmo salar. Next base: position 17,245,541 of record NC_138294.1, read on the forward strand.
ACTACCCAGACTATTTTCAATGAACCCCTCTTTAATCTTATTTATTAATACATTCACATATGCTGCTGCTATTCTCTGGTTATTATCAATGCACTTTACCCTTCATGTACGTAGTACCTCAATTACCTCGACTAACCTGTACATTGACTCGGTACCGGTATCTCTTGTATATAGCCTCGTTATTGTTATTGTGTTACTTAGTCTAGTTTATTTAGCAAATATTTACTTCATTTTCTTTAAATCGGCATTGTTGGTTAACCTGTTAGGGCTAGGGGGCAGCATTTGCACGTCTGGATAAAAAAAATGTACCCGATTTAATCTGGTTACTAATCCTACCCAGTAACTAGAATATGCATATACTTATTATATATGGATAGAAAACACTCTAAAGTTTCTAAAACTGTTTGAATGGTGTCTGTGAGTATAACAGAACTCATTTGGCAGGCAAAACCCTGAGACATTTTCTGACAGGAAGTGGATACCTGATGTGTTGTATTGACTTTAAACCTATCCCATTGAAAAACACAGGGGCTGAGGAATATTTTGGCACTTCCTATTGCTTCCACTAGATGTCACCAGCCTTTACAAAGTGTTTTGAGTCTTCTGGAGGGAGATCTGACCGAACAAGAGCCATGGAACGATGATGTCCCATTAGACACCTGGCGCGCGAGTTCATGTTGGGTACCCTCGTTCCAATACGTTATAAAAGAGTATGCATTCGTCCACCTTGAATATTATTCATGTTCTGGTTAAAAAAGGCCCTAATGATTTATGCTATACAACGTTTGACATGTTTGAACGAACGTAAATATATTTTTTCCCCTCGTTCATGACGAGAAGTCCGGCTGGCTTAGATCATGTGCTAACAAGACGGAGATTTTTGGACATAAATGATGAGCTTTTTTGAACAAAACTACATTCGTTATGGACCTGTGATACCTGGAAGTGACATCTGATGAAGAGAATCAAAGGTAATGGATTATTTACATAGTATTTTCGATTTTAGATCTCCCCAACATGACGTCTAGTCTGTATCGCAACGCGTATTTTTCTGGGCGCAGTGCTCAGATTATTGCAAAGTGTGATTTCCCAGTAAGGTTATTTTTAAATCTGGCAAGTTGATTGCGTTCAAGAGATGTAAATCTATAATTCTTTAAATGACAATATAATATTTTACCAATGTTTTCTAATTTTAATTATTTAATTTGTGACGCTGACTTGACTGCCGGTTATTGGAGGGAAACGATTTCCTCAACATCAATGCCATAGTAAAACGCTGTTTTTGGATATAAATATGAATTTGATAGAACTAAAAATGCATGCATTGTCTAACATAATGTCCTAGGAGTGTCATCTGATGGAGATTGTAAAAGGTTAGTGCATCATTTTAGCTGGTTTTATGGTTTTGGTGACCCTGTCTTTGACTTGACAAAACATTACACACAACTCTTGTAAATGTACTGTCCTAACATACTCTAAATTTATGCTTTCGCCGTAAAACCTTTTTGAAATCGTAAAACGTGGTTAGATTAAGGAGATGTTTATCTTTCAAAGGGTGTAAAATAGTTGTATGTTTGAAAAATTTGAATTTTGACATTTATTTGGATTCAAATTTGCCGCTCTTGAAATGCACCTGCTGTTGATGGAGTGCACCACGGGTGGCACGCTAGCGTCCCACCTAGCCTATAGAGGTTAAGGGCTTGTAAGTAAGCATTTCACAGTATTCGGCACGTGACAAATAAAATTAGATTTGATGACATTCAGCTAGCTGACCAATAGCTATGTGTCATAGCCACAGCAGTTCTACCCAAAACTAAACCTACACAATGATCTATACTGTATACCAACATACTGACCAGTGGCCTCTCTGAACACCAGACGCTCATGGCCTGAGATCCAGTGGTAACAGGGGAAGTTGGCCATGTCTCCTTCTGGTGTGGTCACCACAACTTTAGAGCAGAACCAGTCATCGTTGATGTAGTGGAGCAGGGCACACGGCTCTGTTTCCAGCACTACAATCAATCAAATGTATTTATAAAGCCCTTCTTACATCAGCTGATGTCACAAAGTGTTGTACAGAAACCCAGCCTAAAACTCCAAACAGCAAGCAATGCAGGTGTAGAAGCACGGTGGCTAGGAAAAACTCCCTAGAAAGGCCAGAACCTAGGAAGAAACCTAGAGAGGAACCAGGCTATGAGGGGTGGCCAGTCCTCTTCTGGCTGTGCCGGTGGAGATTATAACAGAACATGGCCAAGATTTTCAAATGTTCATAGATGACCAGCATGGTCAAATAATAATAATCACAGTGGTTGTCGAGGGTGAAACAGGACAGCACCCCAGGAGTAAATGTCAGTTTGCTTTTCATAGCCGATCATTCAGAGTGTCTCTATCGCTCCTGCTGTCTCTAGAGAGTTGAAAACAGCAGGTCTGGGACAGGTAGCATGTCCAAACGTGCTACGTGCTACAAACTCCAGATTTCCCAGGGAGGAGTGATTGAGCACGGTGTGTTCTCTCACCTACAGAGAAATAGGTGAAACGTTATAATGATCCTGCAAACAAACATCCGATATATCAGCTTAGACTCTGTTTCTTTAGTTGTTTTTCAAATATCAGAATGTAGCTTTAATTTTGCCATTTTTACAGTACATGTGGTTTAATACTTTGTTAGACTTCCACACCCAGATGGATTGTGGCATAATACAACTTACTTACTTTTTTGGGGGACTTACCGATCATTGAAAAGTGGTTTTAGGGATGTACATTTCTTTATTTTATTTTTATTTCACCTTTATTTAACCAGGTAGGCCAGTTGAGAACAAGTTCTCATTTACAACTGCGACCTGGCCAAGATAAAGCAAAGCAGTGCGACACAAACAACAACACAGAGTTAAACATGGAATAAACAAGCGTACAGTCAATAACACAATAGAAAAAAAAGAAAGTCTATATACAGTGTGTGCAAATGGCGTGAGGAGGTAAGGCAATAAATAGGCCATAGTAGCGAAGTAATTACAATTGAGCAAATTAACACTGGAGTGAAAGATGAGCAGATGATGATGTGCAAGTAGAAATACTGGTATGCAAAAGAGCAGAAAATAAAATAAAAACAATATAGGGATGAGGTAGGTAGATAGGGTGGGCTATTTAGGGTGGGCTATTTACAGATGGGCTATGTACAGCTGCAGCGATTGGTTAGCTGATGTTTAAAGTTAGTGAGGGAAATATAAGTCTCCAGCTTCAGCGATTTTGCAATTCGTTCCAGTCATTGGCAGCAGAGAACTGGAAGGAAAGGCAGCCAAAGGAGGTGTTGGCTTTGGGGATGATCAGTGAGATATACCTGCTGGAGCGCGTGCTACGGATAGGTGTTGTTATCGTGACCAGTGAGCTGAGATAAGGCGGAGCTTTACCTAGCATAGACTTATAGATGACCTGGAGCCAGTGGGTCTGGCGACGAATATGTAGCGAGGGCCAGCCAACTAGAGCATACAGGTCGCAGTGGTGGGTGATATAAGGGGCTTTGGTGACAAAACGGCTGGCACTGTGATAGACTACATCCAGTTTGCTGAGTAGAGTATTGGAAGCTATTTTGTAAATGACATCACTGAAGTCGAGGATCGGTAGGATAGTCAGTTTTACGAGAGTATGTTTGGTGACGTGAGTGAAGGAGGCTTTGTTGCAAAATAGGAAGCCGATTCTAGATTACATTTTATATTGGAGATGTTTAATATGAGTCTGGAAGGAGAGTTTACAGTCTAGCCAGACACCTAGGTATTTGTAGTTGTCCACATATTCTAAGTGAGAACCGTCCAGAGTAGTGATGCTAGTCGGTCGGGCGGGCGGGTACAGGCAGAAAACGGTTGAAAAGCATGCATTTGGTTTTACTAGCGTTTAAGAGCAGTTGGAGGCCATGGAAGGAGTGTTGTATGGCATTGAAGCTCGTTTGGAGGTTAGTTAACCTGTTGGGGGTAGGGGGCAGTATTTACACGGCCGGATAAAAAACGTACCCGATTTAATCTGGTTATTACTACTGCCCAGAAACTAGAATATGCATATAATTATTGGCTTTGGATAGAAAACACCCTAAAGTTTCTAAAACTGTTTGAATGGTGTCTGTGAGTATAACAGAACTCATATGGCAGGCAAAAACCTGAGAAGAATCTGTACAGGAAGTGCCCTCTCTGACCATTCCTTGAGCTTCTTGACTCTGTTTATTGAAGACTGAGGATCTTTGCTGTAACGTGACACTTCCTACGGCTCCCATAGGCTCTCAGAAGGCGGGAAAAAGCTGAATGATGTAATTCCAGCCAGTGGCTGAAAAACATTAGCGCTTTTGGTAAGTGCTCTATCAGAGGACAATGGGCTGAGGCGCGTGCACGAGTCGACCCCATGTTTTATTTTCTTTCGTCTTTGAACCTAAACACGCTTTCCCGGTCGGAATATTATCGCTTTTTTACGAGAAAAATGGCATAAAAATTGATTTTAAACAGCGGTTGACATGCTTCGAAGTACGGTAATGGAATATTTAGAATTTTTTTGTCACGAAATGCGTCGTGTGCGTCACCCTTGTTTACCATTCGGATAGTGTCTTGAACGCACGAACAAAACAGAGGATATTTGGATATAACTATGGATTATTTTGAACCAAACCAACATTTGTTATTGAAGTAGAAGTCCTGGGAGTGCATTCTGACGAAGACAGCAAAGGTAATAACATTTTTCTTATAGTAAATCTGATTTTGGTGAGTGCTAAACTTGGTGGGTGTCTAAATAGCTAGCCCTGTGATGCCGGGCTATCTACTGAGAATATTGCAAAATGTGCTTTCGCCGAAAAGCTATTTTAAAATTGGACATATCGAGTGCATAGAGGAGTTCTGTATCTATAATTCTTAAAATAATTGTTATGTTTTTTGTGAACGTTTATCGTGAGTAATTTAGTAAATTCACCGGAAGTTTGCGGGGGGTATGCTAGTTCTGAACGTCACATGCTAATGTAAAAAGCTGGTTTTTGATATAAATATGAACTTGATTGAACAAAACATGCATGTATTGTATAACATAATGTCCTAGGTGTGTCATCTGATGAAGATCATCAAAGGTTAGTGCTGCATTTAGCTGTGGTTTGGGTTTATGTGACATTATATGCTAGCTTGAAAAATGGGTGTCTGATTATTTCTGGCTGTGTACTCTGCTGACATAATCTAATGTTTTGCTTTCGTTGTAAAGCCTTTTGAAATCGGACAGTGTGGTTAGATTAATGAGAGTCTTGTCTTTAAAATGGTGTAAAATAGTCATATGTTTGAGAAATTGAAGTAATAGCATTTCTAAGGTATTTGAATAACGCGCCACGGGATTCAACTGGCTGTTGAGTAGGTGGGACGATTTCGTCCCGCCGACCCTAGAGAGGTTTTAACACAGTGTCCAAAGAAGGGCCAGATGTACACAGAATGGTGTCGTCTGCATAGAGGGGGATCAGGGAATCACCCGCAGCAAGAGCGACATCGTTGATATATACAGAGAAAAGAGTCGGCTCAAGAATTGAACCCTGTGGTACCCCCATAGAGATTGCCAGAGGTCCGGACAACAAGCCCTCCGATTTGACACACTGAACTCTGTCTGAGAAGTAGTTGGTGAACCAGGAGAGGCAGTCATTTGAGAAACCAAGGCTGTTGAGTCTGCCGATAAGAATATGGTGATTGACAGAGTTGAAAGCCTTGGCCAAGTCGATGAAGACGGCTGGACAGTACTGTCTTTTATCGATGGCGGTTATGATATCGTTTAGTTCCTTGAGCGTGGCTGAGGTGCACCCGTGACCAGCTCCGAAACCGGATTGCACAGAGGAGAAGGTACGATGGGATTCGAGATGGTCAGTGATCCGTTTATTAAATTTGCTTTCGAAGACTTTACAAAGGCAGGGCAGGATGGATATAGGTCTATAACAGTTTGAGTCTAGAGTGTCACCCCCTTTGAAGAGTGGGATGACCGCGGCAGCTTTTACATGCGTTCACTTTCTCCCTTTGTGCCAACCAGTTTGACGTAGACACTGTTCAATGTGCCAGCAAGCAGCATTTCTCCAGGAAACACTTTCACTGTGTACTTCACCATGATGATTCTACAAGACAAATATTTCTACACACACAGCAAGACAACATATTAGACATAGTGCATTACAACTTGTGCCAAGATGATCAACTGCAACTAAATGTTTGCCACAATAAATGGGTTATTCCACAAAAAGTCCCTTTGATAACTTAAGTAGAAATTGTCCACCAATATTGAATTTTAAAAGCCTGTTATATTTAATGAAGTGCCCTTTAATTATAGACCACCTTTTAAAAATGAATAAAAACTTTCTAAAGTGCCAAAGTTCAGCATTTGGACATGACCCTCTGCATACCCTCTGACTTTTAGGAAGATTTTAACCCACTTAACCAACAAAGTTGTCACCATCATTGTAAAGCTCTACATATTACTTTACTTTGACACATTTCTGAAGATGATTATTTACTTAATGTGATTAGTGATTCATCTAAATCAAATGTCTGTTCCTCATTTTAAGGTCAACTCTGTTAAGTGAACTGAACTCTCATTTTAATATGGTGAAACTATTCCTCATTAGATATTCATTTTTAAAGAAACATTGAACATCTAGTAGTCAAATCATAGTGTGAAAGCAGGTGAGCTTGTTATATGCTTTTTGACCTTCATCTGATGTTTTGTGGTAGGAAACTGAGCGGGTCAAGCATAACACATAGACAGTCTAGACATGTTGTAAAAAACAAAAACAAACAACAAGAAACACGTGAAGCTTGTATTCAATTGCCCCGCTCTGTTGCACAAAACAAGCTTCGATTACTTCTGTCATTTAGGCTATTTATGGCTAATTTAAGATGAAATTGTCAACCATGTTACTGTAGTCATTCTGTTATTTAAATGTTTTTATTAAGTTGAACATGTAGTCTTTATAAAGTTAAAATTAGGTGCATTATTATTCATTTCATTTGTTGGAACAGCCCAAATATTGGTAGTCTTTTACAAGATGAAAATGTTGCTTCATGTATCGACCATACAACATGTTTAAAATGAAAACATAAATTACAATGTATTATTGTACATCCAAGGTTGAACTAAAAAAAATACTGTCAAGCAGCCTCCTGTGTCCTGTTCATAAGGAACCATCACATTAAAATCCACAGACAGTGCAGCAGAATTCAATTGACAAAGTATCAAGCTTTCCTTACCTTGGTGCGTAGTTTCAGATCAAGTGTGCTCTGGATAAACATCACTGGCTTCTAAACTCTATATATTCATCGGCTTATGAGAGTTGCTACAGCTGACTCACAAGCAGTTCCGTAGAAATTAGAATGCACCTAGAGGAGAACATTTTCTAAACCTGACTCACACATCTGCTGAAACTGGAACTAAAGGTTACAGTTCCATAAAAATAAAGTCAATGACAGTGCATTCGGAATGTATTCAGACCCCTCCACTTTTTCCACATTTTGTTATGTTACAGCCTTATTCTAAAATGGTTTAAATAAAAATTCTCAATCTACACACAATACCCCATAATGACAAAGCGAAACAGGTTTAGACATTTTTGCAAGTATTAAAAATAAAATAACTGAAATACCTTATGTCGTGTCTTTGGCTATGCCGGATTAAGTGATATGACATGCTATTCTATAAAATCATTTCTCTGTAATTAATAGTACCTGATTAAGCTAATCAGGTAAATAATTAACTAGAAAGTCGGGGCACCACAAAAGAATGTTTATAGAGCTGTTATCTTCTGAATAAACTCTTAAAGACCTAGTCATCTTTGACCTCAATAGCCGTCAATATTTAATCGTCACTTTATTTAGTCTCATCTTCACGAACCCTGGCTAACAAGTTGAATCAGCAATACAAAATTTGGTTTAATTATTTATTTACTAAATACCTAACTAATCACACAGAATTACATATACACAGAATGAATCATACATTGATGGACCTGGTGAATGGAGCCGATATAGTGGCTGGTTACACATAGAAAAGGGGGGGTGAGTGAAAGAGTGGGAAGACTGAGGAACAAAGGGAGAAGCTATGCTATCGTAAATACAGTATCTTCTGCATTCTAAATTACCGCCCATTTGAAAAAGGAGAATGCAATAAATATTTACTCTGAGCTGCGCTTCGGTAGATTGGTCGTTGATGGAAGGCTGGTTTGTCCTTTGAAGAATGTCTCTGGTGGTAAACTGGATACGTTGTAGTATCGTGGTGTGCGTTAGACTGGATACGTCGTCCGTCCTTTCCTAGCCCATGTTTACAGCGACTGCTGCTAACTCAACGGCTAGGAGGTCACTTCTGGAGTGGAATAAGAGCTCAAAGTTCATACCAAGTTGCCATACTTTTAAGCTCATGCTATATTCTGGCTGGTATAGTCGAAATTCATCCTTTCGGCGTGTTGACCGTCATCTTCACGTTGAAATTCGATGCTGATTTCGTTAGGTTATTATCTGAGCCCTTTTAACATAGGACCGTCGCCCTAACGTCCTCGGAACAGGAAGTTACATTTTCGTCAAGGGGCTTATATAGGATTGGGAGAGAGGGCTGTGTTTCATAGTTTACAACCCATGTTTGTTCACTGGGGTGGGGCCTCTGAGTGAGCAGAGTGGTGTTCTTCTGACAAACCGTTCTCTCATTAAGAAGCTAAAAATTACATTTCATCTTTTCACAAATAGTTTCATATTTAAACATTTAAATTGCGCAACAATTCCATGTGAATCTGATAACTAGAATGTGTAGATTTTCCAAGATACAGTTTATGTCGTCCTATCATCAGTAATCATGTCTCAGATGCCAACTGAACCGACATCATATTCATTAAGTCCCAACGCATATTTTCAACTGGTTGGATTACAGAAATATGGTTCCGTTTTCCCATCTTTTGATGTCACCAGACTCTCTATGTTAACAAAGGGATTTTCAATAGTCACATCGGTAGAGTAGAGAGAGGAAAAAGGGGAAAGGTATTTATGGGGGTCATAAACCTCCCCCAACAGGCCAGCGTCATGACACTTATTTACATAAGTATTCAGACCCTTTGCTATGAGACTTGAAATTGAGCTCAGGTTTATCCTTTTTCCAATGATAATCCTTGAGATGTCTACAACTTGATTGGAGTCCACACCTGTGGTAAATTCAATTGATTGGACATGACACACGTCTATATAAGGTCCCACATATGGCAGTGCATGTCAGAGCAAAAACCAAGCCATGAGGTCAAAATAGTTGTCCGTAGAGCTCCGAGACAGGATTGTGATGAGGAACAGATCTGGGGAAGGGTACCAACACATTTCTGCAGCTTTGAGGGTCCCCAAGAACAGTGGCCTCCATCATTAAAATCAAATTGTATTTGCACACATGCACCAAACAGGACCTTACAGTGACCTTACAGTGAAATTCTTACAAGCCCTTAACCAACAATACAGTCAAGAAAAAAAAAGTGTTAAGTAAAAAATAAAAGTAACAAATAATTAAAGAGCAGCAGTTATCAGGATATGACCCAGATGCAGGCACGGGAGGCGGACAGTACAGTTCTCAGATGATTAGAAACACGGGGAAGCAAAGGTCAGGTCGAGGGCAGGCAGAGGTTCGTGTTCAGGTCAGAGACAGGCAGGTACAGGATGGCAGGCAGGCTCTGGGTCAGGGTCGGCAGAGGTTCATAATCAGGTCAGAGTCAGGCAGGTACAGGACGACAGGCAGGCTCTGGGTCAGGGTCGGCAGAGGTTCATAATCAGGTCAGAGACAGGCAGGTACAAGACGGTAGGCAGGCTCGGGGTCAGGGTCGGCAGAGGTTCATAATCAGGTCAGAGACAGTCAGGTACAGGACGGCAGGCAGGCTCTGGGTTAGGGTCGGCAGAGGTTCATAATCAGGTCAGAGACAGGCAGGTACAGGATGGTAGGCAGGCTCTGGGTCAGGGTCGGCAGAGGTTCATAATCAGGTCAGAGTCAGGCAGGTACAGGACGGTAGGCAGGCTTGGGGTTAGGGTCGGCAGAGGTTCGTAATCAGGTCAGAGTCAGGCAGGTACAGGACGGTAGGTAGGCTCTGGGTTAGGGTCGGCAGAGGTTCATAATCAGGTCAGAGACAGGCAGGTACAGGATGGTAGCAGGGGCGAAAATCTGATATCAACTTTGGAGGGGACAATTACATTAAATTTTCTCAAGAGCAATTCCTGAGGGGGACACCAAAACTAGTGCTGTAACACATAGCCTACGTTTAATATGGTAAATGTATATTGAGGAACCAAAGAAATAAGGTGTTTGCCGTACTCCTAGCTACCGGTACCCAAAACTACACAACTAATCACAACAGCAATACCATTGCCTTTAACAAATCTTAGTTCAGTCACCAGTTTAAGTTGAGAGTGGGGGTATCCACGGCATTTTCCAATTATGTTCCTATTTTACAAGTCAAAAAAATTGAGAACCTTTCATAATGTTGCCAAACAAAGACTCAACAAACTTACCTGAGACTCCCTGTCTCTGCCAGTCTGTCCCTGCATATCTGTCCCCAACTCTGCTGTCTGTGTGCCATCTGTTGCCTGCTCTGCCTAATGACATCATTGTGAAACATTTCCATTAGAATTTCATTTCTTTCTTATGAACATTTTATCAACTAGTCTTTGAGATATTAGGCTACTAGGGTTCTTACTTTGCGTTTTGGTGTACTGAAAAATACTCTGATGTCCGTCTTTTTTCTGCCATTTTTCTACCTGGCTGGCTACACACACACAGTATGTAGGTTATTTACAGTAGGAGATGGGCTTCTATCATCTTATCTTCTATCATTCTATATGGGCTTCGATCTAAAAGGTAGCTAGCAAATGTGAAACGGATTGCGGTGACAAGAGTTGACAGCTGTATGAGTTCACCATTTACACAACATATGCTGCAACCTTTTGTAATTTTAATTGTTTGTTTCATATTGGCTGGCTTCTAACAATAGCTGAATTTGCAAAGCTAGCGAGCACCAATTCAGTGGTGTTTGCTATAATCTTTGCTACCCGGGTTAAATAAAGGTGAAATAAAATATATAAATAAAAGTTCCCTTGCGACAATTTAGCTTTTGCAACGAGACCATTAAATATATTTAAAACAATGGTAGAAGAGAGTGTAGTTCTGTTCAGTTTATCACTAACCTTATCACAGGGACTTTGAAGCACTAACTTACATGCATGCTGATCTTGGAATAAATTGACGATAGCAAAGATTCCATCTTTGACGACGCCACATAAATGGAATAGGTACTAGCTAGCTTAATAGTTAATATTTGCGCGCTAGCTCTGCATATTCAGCTAGTGTGTGTGCGCGATTGACTGGATTAACCTCACGTCAGTTACGTGCATTGAGTGCCTTTCAGACAGTAGATACGACCTCTACGTTACCTAGCAAGCTAAGGAACTGGCAGTGGATCAAACCATTGTGAGGCAAAGGGTGGGGGGGGTCGCAATCTTTTGAAACTTAAAAACGCGCTATTAAGTGTCTATAATCAGCACAATTGCTTTCATTGCGTATTATTCATATTATTTAAATTACATAGTTATGTTTCAGTGATATATTGGGGGGGACAAATCATATTTTTCCCAGGATGGGGGGGTCGTGTCCCCCCCGTCCCCCCTGGGATTTCCGCCCCTGGATGGTAGGTAGGCTCGGGGTCAGGGTCGGCAGAGGTTCGTAATCAAGTCAGAGTCAGGCAGGTACAGGACGGTAGGCAGGCTCTGGGTCAGGGTCGGCAGAGGTTCATAATCAGGTCAGAGACAGGCAGGTACAGGACGGTAGGTAGGCTCTGGGTCAGGGTCGGCAGAGGTTCGTAATCAGGTCAGAGACAGGCAGGTACAGGACGGTAGGTAGGCTCGGGGTCAGGGTCGGCAGAGGTTCATAATCAGGTCAGAGTCAGGCAGGTACAGGACGGTAGGTAGGCTCTGGGTTAGGGTCGGCAGAGGTTCATAATCAGGTCAGAGACAGGCAGGTACAGGACGGTAGGCAGGCACTTTTTCAAGGTCACATAGCTGAAACACTTTCACTCGAAGAATAATTCACGAAATTAAACCCCAAATCTCATCACATTATGGTAACTAGAGATTTTCTTGAAAATAAGGGAGAGCCGCACACTCTAGGAGCTCAGATGCAAAAATGTAATATCCAACGTTTCGACAGCCAAGCTGTCTTCATCAGGGTATGATCACAAACACTGCGAGATGAGTCATTTATATAGTGTCAAAAGACACACAGGTGTCTGTAATCATCGACTCAGTGGGTTTTGTCCAACATGTCTCTGGACCTACTCACTGCCACAGTCATACTCTGGACCTAGTTTTGTCCCATGGAATAAATGTTGTGGATCTTAATGTGTTTCCTCATAATCCTGGACTATCGGACCACCATTTTATTACGTTTGCAATCACAACAAATAATCTGCTCAGACCCCAACCAAGGAGCATTAAAAGTCGTGCTATAAATTCTCAGACAACCCAAAGATTCCTTGATGCCCTTCCAGACTGCCTCTGCCTACCCAAGGACGTCAGAGGACAAAAATCAGTTAACCACCTAACCGAGGAACTCAATTTAACCTTGCGCAATACCCTAGATGCAGTTGCACCCCTAAAAACTAAAAACATCTGTCATAAGAAACTAGCTCCCTGGTATACAGAAAATACACGAGCTCTGAAGCAAGCTTCCAGAAAATTGGAACGGAAATGGCGCCACACCAAACTGGAAGTCTTCCGACTAGCTTGGAAAGACAGTACCGTGCAGTATCGAAGAGCCCTCACTGCTGCTCGATCATCCTATTTTTCCAACTTAATTGAGGAAAATAAGAACAATCCGAAATTTATTTTTGATACTGTCGCAAAACTAACTAAAAAGCAGCCTTCGCAAATGGAGGATGGCTTTCACTTCAGCAGTAATAAATTTATGAACTTCTTTGAGGAAAAGATCATGATCATTAGAAAGCAAATTACAGACTCCTCTTTAAATCTGGGTATCCCTCCAAAGCTCCATTGTCCTGAGTCTACACAACTCTGCCAGGACCTAGGATCAAGGGAGATACTAAAGTGTTTTAGTACTATATCTCTTGACACAATGATGAAAATAATCATGGCCTCCAAACCCTCAAGCTGCATACTGGACCCTATTCCAACTAAACTACTGAAAGAGCTGCTTCCTGTGCTTGGCCCTCCTATGTTGAACATAATAAACGGCTCTCTATCCACCGGATGTGTACCAAGCTCACTAAAAGTGGCAGTAATAAAGCCTCTCTTGAAAAAGCCGAATCTTGATCCAGAAATTATAAAAAACTATCGGCCTATATCGAATCTTCCATTCCTCTCAAAAAAATTTGAAAAAGCTGTTGCACAGCAACTCACTGCCTTCCTGAAGACAAACAATGTATACGAAACGCTTCAGTCTGGTTTTAGACCCCATCATAGCACTGAGACTGCACTTGTGAAGGTGGTAAATGACCTTTTAATGACGTCAGACCGAGGCTCTGCATCTGTCCTCGTGCTCCTAGATCTTAGTGCCGCTTTTGATACCATCGATCACCACATTCTTTTGGAGAGATTGGAAACCCAAATTGGTCTACATGGACAAGTTCTGGCCTGGTTTAGATCTTATCTGTCGGAAAGATATCAGTTTGTCTCTGTGAATGGTTTGTCCTCTGACAAATCAATTGTACATTTCGGTGTTCCTCAAGGTTCCGTTTTAGGACCACTATTGTTTTCACTATATATTTTACCTCTTGGGGATGTCATTCGAAAACATAATGTTAAATTTCACTGCTATGCGGACGACACACACCTGTACATTTCAATGAAACATGGTGAAGCCCCAAAATTGCCCTCGCTAGAAGCCTGTGTTTCAGACATAAAGAAGAGGATGGCTGCAAACTTTCTACTTTTAAACTCGGACAAAACAGAGATGCTTGTTCTAGGTCCCAAGAAACAAAGAGATCTTCTGTTGAATCTGACAATTAATCTGGATGGTTGTACAGTCGTCTCAAATAAAACTGTGAAGGACCTCGGCGTTACTCTGGACCCTGATCTCTCTTTTGAAGAACATATCAAGACTGTTTCAAGGACAGCTTTTTTCCATCTACGTAACATTGCAAAAATCAGAAACTTTCTGTCCAAAAATGACGCAGAAAAATTAATCCATGCTTTTGTTACTTCTAGGCTGGACTACTGCAATGCTCTACTTTCCGGCTACCCGGATATAGCACTAAATATTCTTCAGTTAGTGCTAAATACGGCTGCTAGAATCCTGACTAGAACCAAAAAATGTGATCATATTACTCCAGTGCTAGCCTCCCTACACTGGCTTCCTGTTAAGGCAAGGGCTGATTTCAAGGTTTTACTGCTAACCTACAAAGCATTACATGGGCTTGCTCCTACCTATCTTTCTGATTTGGTCCTGCCGTACATACCTACACGTACGCTACGGTCACAAGACGCAGGCCTCCTAATTGTCCCTAGAATTTCTAAGCAAACGGCTGGAGGTAGGGCTTTCTCCTATAGAGCTCCATTTTTATGGAATGGTCTGCCTACCAATGTGAGAGACGCAGACTCAGTCTCAACCTTTAAGTCTTTACTGAAGACTTATCTCTTCAGTAGGTCCTATGATTAAGTATAGTCTGGCCCAGGAGTGTGAAGGTGAACGGAAAGGCTGGAGCAACGAACCACCCTTGCTGTCTCTGCCTTGCCGGTTCCACTCTTTCCACTGGGATTCTCTGCCTCTAACCCTTTTACAGGGGCTGAGTCACTGGCTTACTGGTGTTCTTCCATGCCGTCCATGGGAGGGGTGCGTCACTTGAGTGGGTTGAGTCACTGACGTGGTCTTCCTGTCTGGGTTGGCGCCCCCCCTTGGGTTGTGCCATGGCGGAGATCGTTGTGGGCTATACTCGGCCTTGTCTTAGGACGGTAAGTTGGTGGTTGGAGACATCCCTCTAGTGGTGTGGGGGCTGTGCTTTGGCAAAGTGGGTGGGGTTATATCCTGCCTGTTTGGCCCTGTCCGGGGGTATCATCGGATGGGGCCACAGTGTCTTCTGATCCCTCCTGTCTCAGCCTCCAGTATTTATGCTGCAGTAGTTTAAGTGTCGGGGGGCTAGGGTCAGTCTGTTACATCTGGAGTATTTCTCTTGTCTTATCCGGTGTCCTGTGTGAATTTAAATATGCTCTCTCTAATTCTCTCTTTCTCTCTTTCTGTCTTTCTCTCGGAGGACCTGAGCCCTAGGACCATGCCTCAGGACTACCTGGTATGATGACTCCTTGCTGTCCCCAGTCCACCTGGCCGTGCTGCTGCTCCAGTTTCAACTGTTCTGCCTGCGGCTATGGAACCCTGACCTGTTCACCGGACGTGCTTGTTGCACCCTCAACAACTACTATGATTATTATTATTTGACCATGCTGGTCATTTATGAACATTTTAACATTTTAACATCTTGACCATATTCTGTTATAATATCCACCCTGCACAGCCAGAAGAGGACTGGCCACCCCTCATAGCCTGGTTCCTCTCTAGGTTTCTTCCTAGGTTTTTGGCCTTTCTAGGGAGTTTTTCCTAGGGAGTTTTTCCTAGCCACCGTGCTTCTTTCACATGCTTTGCTTGCTGTTTGGGGTTTTAGGCTGGGTTTCTGTACAGCACTTTGAGATATCAGCTGATGTACGAAGGGCTATATAAAAATAAATTTGATTGATTTGATTGATTGATTGATCATGGCCAAGTGTGGCCTAATATCATGGGTTAATTCTCAAATATAACAATGGCATACAAAGAACAGCATACAAAAAAACAAATGGATAACATACGATCATAGATTCATTTTAGACTACACAAGCTTACAAACAATTACAATGGCAAAGTCACAATAATGGCTTAAGATCAAAGTCTATGTTGAGACCGAAGGGTGCAAGGGTCTTTAAGTTAAAGATCCAGGCATCCTCTCGTTTTAACAATAAATTATCAAGGTCACCCTCCAGGATCTCCATCTGAGAATGTCTGGGCCCTTTTCCAGAGATTCCATAATAGGAATATACCATGGCTTGCCTATTAAAGTTGTGCACACAACGAGGAATGAGGAGAGAGAGAGAGATTGGGAAGAGGAGACTGTTTAGACTGAGATGAACACACATGGCTTCACCTTTCTTGTGCAACTGTCAAATAGAGACTACCAGAAGTCTCTGGTCATGCGGTCCACGACAGTCAAAGAACTGCCTCGCTAGTGGGATGCTTTTTTCAGTTAGAGGCGCATGACAAGATTTGTTTTTGTTTTCTGTTGGAAATGGGAAAGTACGACATGCAGGTCAGGAAGGTCAGCATTGGGGTTAAGAGGTCGCAACTGTTTTGGTACCTGAACAGTCAGTCCTGTGTTTACTGAGGACATGCCCAGACCTATTTACTGAATAATGAGAAGACTTGAGGGGAATGCTAGTTATCATGCCGGTGGCCCACAGCAGGATTTCACCACTCTGGTGAGGGAACTCTGTTTCTGACTTTTTCAGCTACTGACAGTTAGCACCTACAGTAATCATTACACAGAGGAGTAGTTTGTTTATTCTCCTCTCTTTATCCTATGCACCCTTCATGGTATGGAGGGCTGACAAGGTGCTTGTATACTTCAGGGGAATTATTCTGACACATTCCAACAGTATGCAACATATGAGAGGATGTTTACAAGGAAAAACAGAGGAGGAATTGTGTGTCACTTCCACCCTCTTATTTACGCTGCTTGTGGAAAACAAAAAACCCATTTGACAATCCTCCTGAGAGATCTTGAGATTTCATGAAACATAGAAGATTGTATTTGTTCAGCTTGCTGTAGACCAGAAACCCTGAAATATTTAATCCCCTAAAACCTTAAAACCAAACCACGTTCAGGTGTCTTGGTTAATGCTCTCCAGTGGACCATTCTGGAGGAGAGTGCTTTCGCCCGATTGACCACGTCCTAGTCTCTTTGAATGAATGGCTCAGATTAACATTCTCATTTACGAGGTTTTCAGTGGCGATGAATGACAGAGCCTTTGGTTGGTCTGGAGAGGCAGGCCCATTGATGCCCATAGTGATTTATGAATGATGAAGTGCAGGGCCAGCCACTATCAGAGGTACAAAACACTGCTCTTAATAGAAAAGCACTTCAAATCAAACTTTGTCACATGCGCCAAATACAACAAGTGTAGACTTTACTGTGAAATTATTACTTACAAGCTCTTAACCAACAGTGCAGTTCAAGAAGAGTTAAGAAAATATTTACCAAGTTGTTATGTATGGTACGACGTGCTGTACGTCATACTGTACGTTGTTATGGTTTACGACAGTGTGCTGCTTTACGGATGAATGGGTTGTCAGGATGAGTGGCACATGTCATTAAACGACAGAGTGATGTACAATGTGAAACTGTGCAGATGTGCGTTCTTCTACAGCTAGGCTAGATATAACATTGGCGACGAAGATGGCTGAATTCAGTTTACCACCGCCAGCATCATTCCTCGCCGTGCCTGGTGAACCTCCAGTCCCGTGGAATAACTGGCTTGAAAGCTTTAACACTTATATCGAAGCTATGGACTTTTCTACAATCTCCGACAAGCGGAGGACAGCACTGCTCCGTCACTGCCTCGGTACAGAGGGACAGAGGATTTTCAGAGCGCTTGGATCGGCTCCTACATTCACTGCTGCAGTCAGCCTCCTACGGAACCACTTCGCCGGGAAAGAGCGAGTGCTCCTCCGACGCTACCGGCTACGGAAGAGACACCAACGGCCGGGTGAGTCCATTCAAAGCTACGTGGCTAATCTGAGGGATTTGGCTAGCTCTTGTAACTATGGGACACTTCAGGACGAGATCATCAGGGATCAGTTGATAGAGGGGACGTTATGTGAAAAGACAAGGGAGAAACTGCTTTTGGAATCAGATAATTTACAACTAGATGGAGCTATTAACCTCTTGGGGCTAGGTGGGACGCTAGCGTGCCACCTGTGGTGCACTCCATCAACAGCAGGTGCATTTCAAGAGCGGCAAATTTGAATCCAAATAAATGTCAAAATTCAAATTTTTCAAAAATACAACTATGTTACACCATTTGAAAGATAAACATCTCCTTAATCTAACCACGTTTTACGATTTCAAAAAGGTTTTACGGCGAAAGCATAAATTTAGAGTATGTTAGGACAGTACATTTACAAGAGTTGTGTGTAATGTTTTGTCAAGTCAAAGACAGGGTCACCAAAACCATAAAACCAGCTAAAATGATACACTAACCTTTTACAATCTCCATCAGATGACACTCCTAGGACATTATGTTAGACAATGCATGCATTTTTAGTTCTATCAAGTTCATATTTATATACAAAAACAGCGTTTTACTATGGCATTGATGTTGAGGAAATCGTTTCCCTCCAATAACCGGCAGTCAAGTCAGCGTCACAAATTAAATAATTAAAATTAGAAAACATTGGTAAAATATTATATTGTCATTTAAAGAATTATAGATTTACATCTTTTGAACGCAATCAACTTGCCAGATTTAAAAATAACCTTACTGGGAAATCACACTTTGCAATAATCTGAGCACTGTGCCCAGAAAAATACGCGTTGCGATACAGACTAGACGTCATGTTGGGGAGATCTAAAATCGAAAATACTATGTAAATAATCCATTACCTTTGATTCTCTTCATCAGATGTCACTTCCAGGTATCACAGGTCCATAACGAATGTAGTTTTGTTCAAAAAAGCTCATCATTTATGTCCAAAAATCTCCGTCTCGTTAGCACATGATGTAAGCCAGCCGGACTTCTCGTCATGAACGAGGGGAAAAAATATATTTCCGTTCGTTCAAACATGTCAAACGTTGTATAGCATAAATCATTAGGGCCTTTTTTAACCAGAACATGAATAATATTCAAGGTGGACGAATGCATAGCCTTTTATAACGTATTGGAACGAGGGTACCCAACATGAAGTAGCGCGCCAGGTGTCTAATGGGACATCACCGTTCCATGGCTCTTGTTCGGTCAGATCTCCCTCCAGAAGACTCAAAACACTTTGTAAAGGCTGGTGACATCTAGTGGAAGCAATAGGAAGTGCCAAAATATTCCTAAACCCCTGTGTTTTTCAATGGGATAGGTTTAAAGTCAATACAACACATCAGGTATCCACTTCCTGTCAGAAAATGTCTCAGGGTTTTGCCTGCCAAATGAGTTCTGTTATACTCACAGACACCATTCAAACAGTTTTGGAAACTTTAGAGTGTTTTCTATCCATATATAATAAGTATATGCATATTCTAGTTACTGGGTAGGATTAGTAACCAGATTAAATCGGGTACATTTTTTTTATCCAGACGTGCAAATGCTGCCCCCTAGACCCAACAGGTTAAAATAGCACTCCAGGTTGAAGCGGCGTTGGAATGCTCTACTATGCTAACAGACAGATCTGCAGCATACACTCGGCCCCAAGCCATTCTCACACAGCAGCTTCAGCCCGAGCAGGCGCACTACAACGGTCTCTCGAGGGTTTTGCACTGTGGTCCCAAGTGGTCTGCGTGCGCGTGTTCTATCCATGGCGCACGAGGGGCACATGGGCATAGTGAAGGTCAAACAGCGATGTCGAGACCTTGTGTGGTGGCCAGGCATCGACCACGACATTGAAGCCCTGGTCAGGGATTGTGCGGCATGCCTCCTCAGTGGGAAAACAGGACAGTCCGCCCCACCCCCCCTGCAGGCTCTCGCATGGCCGTCCCGCCCCTGGGAGCACATCCAACTGGACATCTGTGGCGAGATCCATGGTCACGCAGTCCCTCACCATCAGCGCTTCCTGGTGGTGGTGTATGACCTCCACTCTAAGTGGCCAAAAGTGGTTCCTGTCGGAACTGTCACAGCACAGGCCATCGTGGACATCCTAGACTGCCTGTTCACAAGGTGGGGCCTGCCCCTCACCCTTACCACGGACAATGGGCCCCAGCTAATCTCTGCCGAGTTCTCCTCATATCTCAGCAACAAGGGTATCAAATACATCCGCACGGCCTACTACAACCCACAAGCTAACGGAGGGGTGGAACGCTTCAACCAAATGCTGAAGAAAGGCATCAGAGCGCACCTGGTCTAGGGGTGCACGTTCCAAACTGCTTTGAATCAAACGCTAATGCACTACAGAGCAAGCAAACACACAACAAGACAGGTCTCCCCGGCATCCCTCATGCTTGGTCGTGAGATGGAACTGCCACTGGACAGACTCAGAACACAGAGAGTTGCAGAACCGGCGACTAGGTGCACCCAAGAAAAGCAGGCAGTGACCAGGCACCCAAAAGCAATGAAACAGCGTTTTGACAAGGCACACAGGGTGAAGAAGTCGATCATCCAAGTGTCTGACTGGGTCCGAGCCCGACGGCCTCAGCGGTGCAACAAAATGGCCTCATTCTGGTCGGACCCCCTGCAGGTCAGTCGACAACTGGGGCCCGCCACATTCATGTTGAGCAATGGATCACGCTGGCACGCCAGCCGCCTCAGAAAAGTCCCTGCCCCTCAAGGAATACGAATGCACACAGAACAGACATGCAGGCCAGAGACGCCACCGGATGGACCTCCCCCACCACTACCACCCGAGCCCCAGCCTCTGTGGGCTCCCCAAGGGCCAGAGCCACAAGCGGTGGCGGTTGAAGAAAGGCCTATGCAGGCACGAACTCGCCCTGCTCATCTGGGGGTACACTTAACTCTTCTCATTCTTAGGCTCCGGTAGGTGTCTTAGTCAACCTCCAGGTTAATGGACTGAACTGGCTAGTTTGGAGAGTCCTTCCGTTTAAGGGTTAATGTTTATTTCTTACAGGTATCACTCTAGGTTCTTGCCCTATGGACATTTTATATATGGTACCAGTCCCTGGTTTTGGAAAGGGGGGGGGGGATGTTATGTATGGTACGACGTGCTGTACGTCATACTGTACGTTGTTATGGTTTACGACAGTGCTGCTTTACGGATGAATGGGTTGTCAGGATGAGTGGCACATGTCATTAAACGACAGAGTGATGTACAATGTGAAACTGTGCAGATGTGCGTTCTTCTACAGCTAGGCTAGATATAACACAAGTAGACTAAAATAAAAAGTAATAATAAAAAGTAACACAATAAGAATAACCGTAACAAGGCTATATACAGGGGGCACCAGTACCGAGTCAGTGTGCGGCGGTACAGGCTAGTTGAGGTAATATGTAGGTGGGGGCGAAGTGACTTGTCATAGATAACTATCAAACAACAAGTAGAAGCAGTGTACAAAAGGGAGGGGGGTCAATGTAAATTGTCCGGTGGCGATTTTATGAATTGTTCAGTAGTCTTATGGTTTGGGGGTTGAAGCTATTGAGGAGACTTTTGGACCTAGACTTGGCACTCCAGTACCGCTAGCCGTGTGATAGCAGAGAGAACTGTCTATAACTTGGGTGATTGGAGTTTGACAATTTTATGGGTTTTCCTCTGACACCGCCTATTACATAGGTCCTGGATGGCAGGAAGCTTGGCCCCAAGCCGTTCGCACTACCCTCTGTAGCGCCTTACGGTCAGATGCTGAGCAGTTACCATACCAGGCGGTGATGCAACTGGTCAGAATGCACTCGATGGTGCAGCTGTAGAACCTTTTGAGGATCTGGGGACCCATGCCAAATCTTTTCAGTCTCCTGAGGGGGAATAGGTTTTGTCGTGCCCTCTTCACGGCTGTCTTGGTGAGCTTGGACCATGTTAGTTTGTTGGTGATGTGGACGCCAAGGAACTTGAAGCTCTCAACCTGCTCCACTACAGCCCCGTCGATGAGAATGGGGGCGTGCTCAGTTCTCCTTTTCCTGTAGTCCACAATCATCTCCTTTGTCTTGATCACGTTGAGGGAGTGGTTGTTGTCCTTGCACCACACCTATAGGCTGTCTCATTATTGTCGGTGGTCAGGCCTACCACTGTTGTCTCATCAGCAAACTTAATGATGGTGCTGGAGTCGTGCCTGGCCGTGTAGTCATGAGTGAACAGGGAGTACAGGAGGGGACTGAGCACGCACCCCTGAGGGTCCCCCGTGTTGAGGATCAGCGTGGCAGATGTGTTGTTACCTACCCTCACCACCTGGGGGCTGCCCATCAGGAAGTCCAGGATCCAGTTGAAGAGGGAGGTGTTTAGTCCCAGGGTCCTTAGCTTAGTGATGAGCTTTGAGGGCACTATGGTGTTGAACGCTGAGCTGTAGTCAATGAATAGCATTCTCACGTAGGTGTTCCGTTTGTCCAGGTGGGAAAGGGAAGTGTGGATTGCAATAGAGATTGCATCATCTGTGGATCTGTTGGTGCAGTATGCAAATTGGAGTGGGTCTAGGGTTTCTGGGATAATGGTGTTGATGTGTGCCATGACCAGCATTTCAAAGCATTTCCTGGCTACAGATGTGAGTGCTACGGGTCGGTAGTCATTTAGGCAGGTTACCTAAGTGTTCTTGGGCACAGGGTCTATGGTGGTCTGCTTGAAACATGTTGGTATTACAGACTCAGACAGGGAGAGGTTGAAAATGTCAGTGAAGACACTTGCCAGTTGGTCAGCGCATGCTCAGAGTACACGTCCTGGTAATCCGTCTCCCCAGCGGCCTTGTGAATGTTGACCTGTTTAAAGGTCTTACTCACATTGGCTGCGGAGAGCTGATGGAACAGCTGATGCTCTCATGCATGTTTTGGTGTTACTTGCCTCGAAGCAAGCATAGAAGTTATTTAGCTCATCTGGTAGGCTCATGTCACTGGCAAGCTCTAAGCTGTGGTTCCCTTTGTAGTCTGTAATAGTTTGCAAGCCCTGCCACATCCGATGAGCGTTGGAACCGATGTAGTACGATTCGATCTTAGATTGACTCTTTGCCTGTTTGATGGTTCGTCGCAGGGCATAGCGAGATTTCTTATAAGCTTCCGGGTTCCGCTCCTTGAAAGCGGCAGCTCTACCCTTTAGCTCAGTGTGAATGTTGCCTGTAATCCATGGCTTCTGGTTGGGGTATGTACATACAGTCACTGTGGGGACGACGTCCTCGATGCACTTATTGATAAAGACAGTGACTGATGTGGTGTACTCCTCAATGCCATCGGAAGGATCCCGGAACATATGCAGTCTGTGCTAGCAAAACATTCCTGTAGTTTAGCATCTGCTTCATCTGACCACTTTTTTATAGACCGAGTCACTGATGCTTCCTGCTTTAATTTTTGCTTGTAAGCAGGAATCAAGAGTATAGAGTTATGGTCAGATTTGTCAAATGGAGGGTGAGGGAGAGCTTGGTGCACCTCTGTGTGTGGAGTAAAGGTGGTCTAGAATTTTTTTCCCTCTGGTTGCACATTTAACATGCTGATAGAAATTAGGTAAAACTGATTGAAGTTTCCCTACATTAAAGTCCCTGGCCACTAGGAGCGCAGCCTCTGGATGAGCGTTTTTTGAGTGCGGTTTTAGTGCCAGCCTTAGTCTGTGGTGGTATGTAGACAGCTACAAAAAATACAGATGAAAACTCTCTAGGTAGATAGTGTGGTCTACAGCTTATCATGAGATACTCTGGCGAGCAAAACATTGAGACTTCCTTAAATATCGTGCACCAGCTATTGTTTACAAATATGCATAGGCCCCCGCCCCGTGTCTTACCAGAGGCTGCTGTTCTGTCCTGCCGATAGTGTATAACCCACCATCTGTTTGTTCTTAACCTCTCTAGGCTAGGCGGGACGAATTCGTCCCACCTACGTAACAGCCACTGCTATCCTGTGGCGCAATTTTCAAAATCTTAAAAATCCTATTACTTCAATTTCTCAAACATATGACTATTTTACAGCCATTTAAAGATAAGACTCTCGTTAATCTAACCACACTGTCCGATTTCAAAAAGGCTTTACAACGAAAGCAAAACATTAGATTATGTCAGCAGAGTACCAAGCCAGAAATAATCAGACACCCATTTTTCAAGCCAGCATATAATGTCACCAAAACCCAGAATACAGCTAAATGCAGCACTCACCTTTGATGATCTTCATCAGATGACAACCCTAGGACATTATGTTATACAATACATGCATGTTTTGTTCAATCAAGTTCATATTTATATCAAAAACCAGCTTTTTACATTAGCATGTGACGTTCAGAACTAGCATACCCCCCGCAAACTTCCGGGGAATTCGCTAACATTTTACTAAATTACTCACGATAAACGTTCACAAAAAGCATAACAATTATTTTAAGAATTATAGATACAGACCTCCTCTATGCACTCGATATGTCCGATTTTAAAATAGCTTTTTGGTGAAAGCACATTTTGCAATATTCTAAGTACATAGCCCAGGCATCACGGGCTCGCTATTTAGACACCCGGCAAGTTTAGCACTCACCATAATCATATTTACTATTATAAAAATGTCATTACCTTTTGTTGTCTTCGTCAGAATACACACCCAGGACAGCTACTTCAATAACAAATGTTGGTTTGGTCCAAAATAATCCATCGTTATATCCGAATAGCGGCGTTTTGTTCGTGCGTTCCAGACACTATCCGAAATAGTAAAGAAGTGTCACGCGCTTGGCGCAATTCGTGACAATAAAATTCGAAGTATTCCATTACCGTACTTCGAAGCATGTCAACCGCTGTTTAAAATCAATTTTTACGACATTTTTCTCGTAGAAAAGCGATAATATTCCGACAGGGAATCTCCTTTTCGGCAAACAGAGGAAAAAATCCCAAAGGCGGGGGCGGTCGGGGTCACGCGCATAAGCTAGTGTCTCTTGATCGGCCACTTGAGAAAGGCGATAATGTGTTTCAGCCTGGGGCTGGAATGACGACATTCTGTTTTTTCCCGGGCTCTGAGCGCCTATGGACGACGTGGGAAGTGTCACGTTAGAGCAGAGATCCTTAGTAAATGATAGAGATGGAAAAGAAGTTCAACAAATGGTCAGACAGGCCACTTCCTGTAAAGGAATCTCTCAGGTTTTGACCTGCCATTTGAGTTCTGTTATACTCACAGACACCATTCAAACAGTTTTAGAAAATTCAGGGTGTTTTCTATCCATATGTAATAAGTATATGCATATTCTAGTTACTGAGTAGGAGTGGTAACCAGATTAAATCGGGTATGTTTTTATCCAGCCGTGTCAATGCTGCCCCCTAGCCCTAACAGGTTAATGTCGTCGTTCAGCCACTACTCAGTGAAACATAAGATATTACAGTTTTTATGCACTCGTCGCCTGATCCTCACAAGGCATCCTGATCTCTTTCTGTGAAACCTACGTTTCCTTATCCAGCGAGTCACAGGGATCTGGGCCTGGTCGGGTGTCTGTAGTATATGCCTCATGTCCGACTCATTGAAGAAGAACTCCTCATCCAATTTGAGGTGAGTAATCCCTGTTCTGATGTCCAGAAGCTCTTTTCGGTCATAAGAGACGGTAGCACCAACATTATGTACAAAACAAGTTCCGAACAGCACGAAATAACAAACAAAATAGCATGGTTGGTTAAGAGCCGATAAGACTCTTTTGGTTGTTGCTGAGTATCATTAGTCACAATGGTTAGTGCAGGCAACAGACGAGGGTTTAGCCTATTGTTGTACACTGTTCTCCCTATTATAATTCTATGTACAAACATTTTCCAACATTACCATGGGTGGACGAACTGAATTTGGCAATTTTCTGAATGAATCAAACCAGCATTTTCTTTCTTTCGTAAAGGCTCTCCAAACTGTTTTTTTTATGATAATCCTTGAGATTTCTACAACTTGACTTGAGTCCACCTGTGGTAAATTCAATTGATTGAACATGATTTGGAAAGGCACACACCTGTCTATATAAAGGTCCCACAGTTGACAGTGCATGTCAGAGCAAAAATGAAGCCATGAGGTCGAAGGAATTGTCCATAGAGCTCCGAGACAGGATTGTGTAATGGTACAGATCTGGGGAAGGGTACCAAAAAATATCTGTAGCATTGAAGGTCCCCAAGAACACAGTGGCCTCCATCATTCTTAAATGCAAGAAGTTTGGAACCACCTAGACTCTTCCTTGAGCAGGCGGCGAAGCCAAACTGAGCAATCGGGGGAGAAGGGCCTTGGTCAGGGAGGTTTAACCTACAGTTTTAAAACAAAACCCCCCAAAATACTGTAACACTACATGGCATTCCCTAACACTGAGTAAGTGTAACAGCATCAGCTCTAATAAAGTGGTTATTTATGTCAGAATATGAAACACCCATGGTGTTAGGGACCCAACACTTTTGCTGTGTACTGGGACAAACCGAGCCAGGCTGTACTGAGATGGCCTGGTTACATTGTTGGAACCAGTTTGGTTTGGGTCGGTATGATAAAGGTGACTTTAAACAAGCAGGAAATGAGAGTATAACTTCATCATTTTATGCATTTATTTTTTATTTAATACATGAGATAGACAGGGCTTCAACCAAAATGAGATGTGGCAAATATCACAAGAAGAATGGAAACAAAAAATGATTAGCTTTTAAATGTAAACGAGAGTCACGCCTATTTTTCTCTCATGTTATTCTGATACTTGTTTACTGTTCATCAACATTTCAGTGTCACATCATTTAGCAGGAATGCTCATTTTTCACCAGCAGTCCCTGTAGTCCATAGTTATATGGCACCAGAAATGAGTCCGTAAGAAAGACCCTGTATTTCTTAACATCCATTAACACGTACAAATGTAATAATAACATCAACAAGTTTTCTTTGTCCGTGAGAGGGACACCATGTGGTGGTGTGTGTTGGTTTAACACAGTTAACACTTCTGATACAGCAATAACATTCTGACTGAACCCATAGTGGGATTTCCCTTTATCTGATTGAATTAAGACTTTCGTTTATTGAAGCCCCAAAAATGATCATGCTCAATAAAACATTTTATAGATTGAAACATGTTTACTAGTGCATGTCTCCAGAATCATTGGGTCATGTTCATCAGGGCACTCAATGGAAAACATTTTAAAAAGCTGCACAAAGGACCACAAAAATAAACCTTGGAAAAGTCCAGGTAAGTCCTCAGTTTTCTTCCAATTAGTGCCTAATGAACTGGACCCTGGTCTAGGCCCTTGGCTTATCTAAATGGCCACGCTGTTCTCCACCACAGCAGGGTCCATGTAGGTGTATGGCACTGGTAGCCCAGAGTTCCTGGTATTGACGGTCCCGCTGAAGTCCTTTAGCTCCGTCTGGAATTTCTGAATCATCCTGCAGGGTGGTATTTCGTTGAAGTGCTCCTCTGGGTACTGGCCAAGGGTCACCTGCATATGGAGAATAATTGAAGTTAGAAAAAATATTGCTAGTTACAATATCATTAACATTAAAAAGCACACGTAAATAGGATATTTTGTAGCTAAATATAGTATTTTGGGCCTAGATGATATTGATAATAGTTCATGAAAGATGGCAGACTCACAAAGTCACTGGATTGCTTGCTAAGGAGCCACATAGTGGACATGCCCTGTGCTGTTGTGCCGACATCGGGGAGGGTCTTCAGCATGGTGCTCTCAGTAGACTGCCCCTTAGTGGTGGGAGGTGGCTGTTGCAGGGAGATGGGGGTGTTGGGCATCCAGCCACCATAGTCATACTGTAACATGAAGAAGAATGACTGATTATTACTGACATCCAATATGGTGGTATTCTGAAATGATATGATAGTGGCAAGGAATTACAGCAAAAACCTTGCAACATTTTTACAAATATGTCTCTTCCTAAATGGTAGATGAGGCAGATAATGTCAGGAGTGCTTAGATTTAGATTAATAACACACTTGAAAAAACAGTATGGGCTATGCTACACCCACCTGTCCAGAGTTGACAGCAGAATGTTGGCCTGAGCAGGTGAAGATCACCACGGTGACAAACTTGACGACCTTTGGCACAGTGGAGAAAGACTGAGGGATTCCTGGACAGAAAGATAAGAACAGAGAGAGGTGTGTGATGAATGGAGTTATGCCAGGGGAGCTGGGTGGACTGTTACTATAGGACAGTCATGTCCATGGAAGTTGAGTTATGCCCAGGGAAGTTATGGTCCAGAAACAAAAAAACATACTGGTAAAAACAAGACATTTCACCATACGTCATTACCCCCCCCCCCCCCCCCCCCATTACCCTGTACATCGTCACCTGTGCATTCTTGGGCCAGGAAGCCATGGTCAAAGATATCCTTGATCCAGTTCTGTAGTTCCTGGTCTTCCCGGACCTCTGAATCACTCTTGTAATAGAAACCAATCACTCCCTCTACAAACCTATACCGAAGACGACAACGGAAGAACGAGGAAGAAGAAGATATCATATCTATGTAGAGCTATGCTTTCACTGTAGATTCTACCAGCAGATGATACTGTACTACCACCATGAAGGTCTGCTCTGTCGTAGCCTACCTGTAGATGATGTGCCACAGCTTGAGTCCATCATCCCTGTAGTAGTTGTTGGGGATTGACTCCAGACCTCGTGCAGTGATGTCTTCCGGCACACAGAGGGAGCTGTAGGTCAATGAGGCCACAGATCTCCTCAGGATGTCATTCATCCCCTCTCCGCCCGAAGCAGCAAACTACAACGTCACTTAAAGTTACTTGATTGCATAATTCTGTAACATCATAATGTACTTTAACTAAGCTGCAATATTACACTGGTTCTATGAGAGATAGTGAACCTACCAGCAAGTATGTTGACCCGGAGGGCCAAATGACCATACTTGGGGGTACTGTAGGTTCACTAAAAGAAATACAACCGCACGTACCTGTATGCTGACTCTAACACAACTTCCATGGGTGTGTGATTCCTAATATGGACACCACATACTTCTATGGAAACAGTTCACTCAGTAGCCTACCTGAGTGAAAACTCCTTCATCAGCTATTAGAAATGCCCGGGCCAAGAGGTTGATCTGGAGGGAGTAGCGGGTGTGTGGAATCAGAAGCTAAAACAGTAAACCAGGATGGAGAGAAGGATGGATGGTCAACAATCCCAAGAGAGAAACTGGCATTAGTAAGGACAGTCTGGAGGACCACATTGGAAATAAGTATATTATACTTTCATGTGTCATTATCCTCTGTCATGGTCCAAACACACCAAGACAGTCGGGAAGAGGGCACGACAATGCCTATTCCCCCTCAAGATTTGCCATGGGTCCTCAGATCCTCAAAAAGTTTTAAAGCTGCACGATCGAGAGCATCCTGACCGGTTGCATCACCGCCTGGTATGGCAACTGCTCGGCATCCGACTGTAAGGCGCTACACAGGGTAGTGCGTACAGCCCAGTACATCACTGGAGCCAAACTTCGTGCCATCCAGGACCTCTATACTAGGCGGTGTCAGACGAAGGCCCCAAAAATTGTCAAAGACTCCAGTCACCCAAGTCATAGACTGTTCTCTCTGCTACCGCACGGCAAGCGGTACCGGAGCACCAGGTCTAGGTCCAAAAGGCTCATTAACATCTTCTACCCACAAGCCATAAGATTGCTGAATGATCAATTAAATGGCCAGCCGGACTATTTATATTGATCCCACCCCTCACTTTACCACTGCCTACATGTACAAATTACCTCAATTACCTCGATTAACCTGTATCCCCGCACATTGACTCGGTACCGGTACCGCCTGTATATAGCCTCGTTATTGTTATTTTATTGTGTTATTTTTTTTTTTACTTTAGTTTATTTAGTAAATATTTTCTTAACTCTATTTACTTAAAACTGCATTGTTGGTAAGTAAGCATTTCATGGTAAGGTCTACAGCTGTTGTATTCAGCGCATGTGACAAATAAAATTGTATTTTATTTGATCCTCGGAGCACTATACTTTTCAACTGGACATGCTATGCTATATTTTGTTATGCTATGCTATATTATGCTATATTATGTTATGTTATTCTATGCTATTTTCTGTTATGCTATATTCTGTTATGTTATGCTATGATATATTATCTTATCTTATCTTATGCTATATTATGTTATGCTATTCTATGCTATGTTATGCTATACTATATTATGTTATGCTATGCTATATTATGTTATGCTATGCTATATTATGTTATGCTATGTTATGCTATGATATGTTATGCTATATTATGTTATGTTATGCTATATTATGTTATGCTATGCTATATTATGTTATGTTATGCTCAGTGGAGGCTGCTGAGGGGAGGACGGCTCATAGTAAAGGCTGGAATGGAGTGAATGGCATCAAACACATGGAAGCCATGTGTTTGATAACATTCCACTCCAGCCATTACCACGAGCCCATCCTCCCCAATTAGGGTGCCACCAACCTCCTGGGGTTATGCTATGCTGTGCTGTGTTATGTACCTTGTAGAGGGGGTGCACCATGGGAATGTTGCGCAGCAGTGCTATGGCGAACACCTCAGCCAGGAGGTGAGTGCGCAGCAGGTGGACGTTGAGCTGGTGCTCTTGAAAGTCAGCGCTCCTCACAAAGATCTTGGCCAGGAGCCAGTCATACTCAGAGTCAGTAGGAAGGAAGATGGGGTTGTCTTTTGCAGGCTTCTGCTTTAGCTGTGGAGAGAGAGAGTGTTAGGGACCTCATAGATGGCTACCAGCAACATTATCCCTGTTTAACCTGTTAGGGCTAGGGGGCAGTATTTACACGGCCGGATAAAAAACGTACCCGATTTAATCTGGTTACTACTCCTGCCCAGTAACTAGAATATGCATATAATTATTGGCTTTGGATAGAAAACACCCTAAAGTTTCTAAAACTGTTTGAATGGTGTCTGTGAGTATAACAGAACTCATATGGCAGGCAAAAACCTGAGAAGATTCCATGCAGGAAGTGGCCTGTCTGACAAGTTGTTGTTCTTCTTGCCTCTGTTTATTGAAGACTGAGGATCTTTGCTGTAACGTGACACTTCCTACGGCTCCCATAGGCTCTCAGAGCCCGGGAAAAAGCTGAACGATGTCGAGGCAGCCCCAGGCTGAAACACATTATCGCTTTTGACAAGTGGCCGATCAGAGGACAATGGGCTTAGGCGCGTGCCCGAGTCGACCCCGTGCTTTATTTTCTTTCGTCTGTTTACCTAATTGCAGATTCCCGGTCGGAATATTATCGCTTTTTTACGAGAAAAATGGCATAAAAATAGATTTTAAACAGCAGTTGACATGCTTCGAAGTACGGTAATGAAATATTTAGAAATCTTTTATCACGAAATGCGCCATGCTCGTAACCCTTATTTACCATTCGGATAGTGTCTTGAACGCACGAACAAAACGCCGCTGTTGGAACATAACTATGGATTATTTGGGACCAAACCAACATTTGTTATTGAAGTAGAAGTCCTGGGAGTGCATTCTGATGAAGAACACCAAAGGTAATCAAACTTTTCTAATAGTAAATCGGAGTTTGGTAAGGCTAAACTTGCTGGGTGTCTAAATAGCTAGCCCTGTGATGCCGGGCTATCTACTGAGAATATTGCAAAATGTGCTTTCACCAAAAAGCTATTTTAAAATCGGACATATCGAGTGCATAGAGGAGTTCTGTATCTATAATTCTTAAAATAATTGTTATGCTTTTTGTGAACGTTTATCGTGAGTAATTTAGTAAATTGTTAGTAAATTCGCCGGAAGTTTGCGGGGGGTATGCTAGTTCTGAATGTCACATGCTAATGTAAAAAGCTGTTTTTTGATATAAATATGAACTTGATTGAACAAAACATGCATGTATTGTATAACATAATGTCATAGGTGTGTCATCTGATGAAGATCATCAAAGGTTAGTGCTGCATTTAGCTGTCTTCTGGGTTTTTGTGACATTATATGCTAGCTTGAAAAATGGGTGTCTGATTATTTCTGGCTGAGTACTCTGCTGACATAATCTAATGTTTTGCTTTCGTTGTAAAGCCTTTTTGAAATCGGACAGTGTGGTTAGATTAACGAGAGTCTTGTCTTTAAAATGCTGTAAAATAGTCATATGTTTGAGAAATTGAAGTAATAGCATTTCTAAGGTATTTGAATAACGCGCCACAGGATTCCACTGGCTGTTACGTAGGTGGGACGATTTGGTGCCACCTACCCTAGAGAGGTTAATGGAAAAATACAAATAATAACAATAGTGGATTCCTTTTTGGGGCTACATAGAACCCTTTTTTGAAGGTTCTGTAAATAACCATGAACATAAGGTTATAAATGGAATGATAATGGTGCTATAAAGAACCCTGTCCTAAGGTTCTATAAATAACTATAAAATAAATGTTCTATATAGCACCAAAATGGGTTCTGCTATCATTACAAACCTTTTTGGTTCAGTGCTTGACATTGACATTTTTACTTGTCCAAAAGCTCAAGACACAAAAAATGGTCTGTAACACCATTTGTACATCATTGTATGATGCAAGGAACCACTTTACAAAATGAAATGCGTTACTATATTTTTTTACCAAAGAGAATCAGACAAACATGGAGGCTACACTCTGTATATTGGCTTCTTTGCATATTCAAGCCAGTCTCAAAGTACAACACTGCCCCTTTAAGGCTCTCCTGGAGGATGGTTGGACACAGTGATGCCAACTTAGCAATTTTGTTGCTAGATTTAGCAACTTTTCAGACTACCTGGCAACTTTTTTTTCAAACGGAACCTAGCAACAAATTTAGCAACTTTTAAAAATGTATTTGGAACTTTTAGCAACTTTTGAAAAGTGACTCAAACGCTAATATGCACGCATTTCTCCTCTAAATGACACAAAAACGATTTTCACTGTTACACTCAGTTACAACACACGTGCCTGGCTGCAAAAGTGCATTGTGCGTGACGTCAGCAGCAGGCGCTCAGTTCATGCACAGGCAGCAGCAATTTCAGTAAATTGCAAATGTGGGGTTATTTTTTGGTTTTATGCTTCTGCAGATATTGAATGTGCAACTATAATTATGGTTTATAATATATCAGAACTTAAACAGGACAGCATAATGGGTAGACAAAGAGAACATTGTGTAACAAGGTGTAGGCAGCTGACTTCGTGATAGGAGGTTGTGAAACCCATCACAAGGGGAGCATGTGAGGAACAGATAGAGTGGAGAAACGACTGTATAAGTAAATCACTGGAAATTGAGTGGTTGCTGACTCTTGAGTATACACTAAGAAGATAAGATCCAACACCTGGCAACATGTGATGTGCCAGGAGGCTTGGACCAGCCTGTGCGCCTGCGATAGGCTGAGTAAGTCTAAACCACGCTCAGCCTTTACTCTGATAGTTCCCGCTCAGAGCGGACCCATCTCTGTCAGAGTATTAAAGAAGAACTTTGTGCTTAAACAGTGAGTTCTCTGTATACCCTGCGAGGTGGTGCAGTGAGCCCGTATATACGAACATCATATTTACCATTTGTACTATCATTCTATTTACTTAAAGATGAATTAAATAATCATTGCAAAACTAAGTTGCATGGTTTGTTTATATCGTAATACCAGATTCGATTGACGCAACCCAACACAAATCATTGTTGGCTGACTGCAGCAGCAGTAGTACGGGTTCGACGAGCCAAACCCAATGAATATAGTTGGTCGCGTATGATTGATCTTGAACAGAACTTACAATATCAATCAACATGTCTCAATCAAAATTGTACAGCCAGAAGTACAGAAAAGAGTGGGAGTCTGTACCTGAACAAACGTCAAATCATATTTCTCGCCGAGATGGCCAGACAATTTGAGTAACGTTATTGTGTATTCTACGTAATGACGCAGTTTTACGTTATCAGGCAATGACATCACAACGTCATTTAGCAACTTTTAGCAACAAATCAACCTGCCTCTAGCAACTTCCCCTGAAAATGTGTTGGCAACACTGGTTGGACACCCTTGATAGTCTATAAAATGTTGCAACATTACAATACAACCATATAGCCTACTTGATATGTCTTTATAATTAAGGGCTCCCGTCATCACTGGGATGATACAAAATATGTCTACGGTTCAAAAGACTGACAGATTCAAAATGCATACAACCACTACACATGAAAAATGTAAAAATGCAATAGGCTGACGCACATTTGTTTAACTTTTTTTTAAATTCATATTATAAGCTCAACAATGCGCACATGGCTGTAGGCTAATGTTATTGGCATTGTTGAATTTGAATTCATAATAGCAAGCTAGGACTGATGGTTTGGTTAGCTAAACTAGCAAGTCTTTTTGGTTACCCAGGCAACTAGTGTCACTATCTAGTAAACTTGCTAGCTATTTCAGTGGATGTTGAACTCATTTATCCCTGCAAATGAACACATTTCTAGCAGTAAATGTGCTAAATTATAGCCAAGGTATAAAAGGGATAATCAACTCGGGGCTCTATGCGTACTCTGGAAAATAATGTAACTCTGTGGAAGGTTAGTTCCACTCTGCTAGCGCTTTGTGGAACACACCTCATTATTCATTATTTTCCAGAGAGCACATAGTCGTTGATTATCCCTTATGTATTTCACAAGACACTTTCACTGGCCATAGTCACATTTAACATGTAATGGCATAATAACACAACAGATCAACTGGAATGACACTCTCACTCGAAAGGAGCCTTGAACAAACCACACCCCCCAAATAATTATGAGCTGCCCCCCCACACACATTTGAATTATGACAAAAAGAGGAAAGAACCCTTTTCTGAACTCCAAAGAAGCATTGAAGGACTCAAAGGTTTCACATAAAACCATCACCCTTCCCAAAAAACCCTTGATGAACCATAAGGGTGTAGTGCATTAATTAAAATCATTTGAAGACAATATCAAAAATATTTTCTTTGGGCGCTGTCAGATACAGTGGAGGCTGGTGGAGGGAAACATGGGGAGGACGGGCTCGTCATAATGTTTGGAACGTAAAGAAGGGAACTGTAGTAATGAGCCCGTCCTCTCCATTTCTACCTCCACCAGCCTCCATGGGTAAGTGGGCTCTCTAAAGGAGATTGAAACATGATGGGTTTACAGACTCTCTCACTTGTAATGGTCTCTGTGACTGTAGTCTTCACTTCAACGTTAGTTAGGTCAACCTTACCTGGATGGCGATGGGAATCAGCTTGTCATCAGGGGTTTTGTAGAGCAGGACCAGAGGAGCCGCCATGTACTGTTTTTTCTTATTGATCACGTTTGCCTTTAATCCATCCAGGTTCTTGTAGTCAAGCAGGAATATGTTGCCGCTCTGTTTGGGATTGGATAACATGGGAGAATAAATCCAAAAGTTACAATGCAACAGGTTAGGATTACGGTTCACTTTCTTGATATTTTGGAATGGGACAGATATTGTAGCTCTGTGTTTTACTAGGATTATCCCCCAAAATATCCAATAAAGGTGTTTGTGTGATTACTTTCTTGGATTTTAGGGTTACCATCCCCTCATAAAAACATAAAAGAAAGTAATACTGGGATGTTTTTCATTTTTCAGTAACCAGGTTTCCATCCAACATTTTTGAAGTACATGTCAGATAGAAAATGTCACGACAAGCCTGAAGGAAACAGAACGTTAGTCTGTAAACTTTCAGCATGTCAACAAAACAAAATATGCTAGACAAGTTGGGATATTTTTGTGTCTGTAAAATGTATTATGCGAGAAATGGTGGTGGAATGGCACTTTAATGTGCAAAAAATGATATAATAACCATCATATCTAAGTAAACTTGGAGTCACATGATGATATGTTGTGTGGTCCTCTCACTACGACTCAGGAAAACATGCAGTTTATTAGGCTACAGATGAAATAAGTTATGATGAACTTCACAGGGTGGTGAAAGTCCACAGTGATGAGCTTGATGCTCCTTTCCAATAAATATCTAGTGTATTTTTCTGGTGACATGATGACCGATGCTTGACTGTCATTGATAAATAAAAATAATATTTTTTGTCCATATAATAATGTCATCATGTAGACTATCACACAGCCTTATATCCGCAACAGGTCAATTTGATGGAAACATCTATGGTGGGGAAATGTGCATATTGTTTTTATGCGGGTTTGAGAATATTTGCATGAAAATCTGTCACCAATTGGATGGAAACCTAGCTATTGAGAAACATACTGGACGGACCTCCACAAAAGTCATCTGGTGGTTCAAAAAGGAATCCGGTACATGCCTCTGATGGTCCAAGAAAGTGGACGTCTAGACATCCAACAAATATCTAAGATATTCACCTAGGTCCAAGAGGACTGCCCCTAGTCCAGCGCCACCCATAAAATAAGTGGTACTGCAATAATTTAGCCAACTTTTAACAATTCATTTATTTTACCAAAGAGTCCCATTTTGACATACTGTATAGTACCTGCAATTCCCTTAGGAGGCTGGACGATCCACGAAGAGAGGGCTTGACCATGTCTTCTGTGACAGGGAAATTTGCCGGCAACTCCGAGCAGCGACGGATCAACATGGGGTTGCAGCCGTTCAGATACTGGTACCCGAAAAACTCATCTTCCTTCCAGTGCTCCTGTGCGTAGTCTGGAAGGAGGAAATTCTGGGTTGTATTAATTAGTGCACACCGTAGCAAAACCTTTTGCAACAGAAATACAAATCAAGAGTTTCTTATTGGACAGGTAATCCCTCCCTGTTTAAGTCTGTTTTCTTCCAGATGATGCCTAGTAATCCAGGGTCGTTTTCAGTATATACAGCACCAGTCAAAAGTTTGAAGCTGGTTGAGAGAATGCCAAGAGTGTGCAAAGCTGTCATCAAGCCAAAGGGTTGCTACTGTGAAGAATCTCAAGTATAAAATATTTGTTTAAAACCTGTTGGGGATAGGGGGCAGTATTGAGAATTTTGAAAAAATATGTGCCCATTTTTAACTGCCTCCTACACCAACTCAGAAGCTAGGATATGCATATTATTAACATTTTTGGATAGAAAACACTCTGAATTTTCTAAAACTGTTTGAATGTTGTCTGTAAGTATAACAGAACTCATATGCCAGTCAAAACCCTGAGACAATTTCTAACAGGAATTGTGTATCTGATGTGTTGAATTACTTTTAAGCCTATGCCATTGAAACACACAGGGACGTATTAATCATTGAGCACTTCCTACGCCATCCACTAGATGTCACCAGTCTTTACAAAGTGGTTTGAGTCTTCTACTGTGAAAACTGACCGAACAAGAGACTTGGAACGTTGGTCATAAGCGGATGGCCGATACTGCTCTGGCGCGTGAGTGCATGTTTGGGTACTCTCGTTCCAATACGTTTTAAAAGAGAATGCAATTGTCCGCCTTGAATATTATTGAAGTTCTGATTGCAAAAGGCCCTAATGATTTATGCTATACAACGTTTGACATGTTTGAACGAACATAAATATTTTTTTTTCCCTCTTTGATGAAGACAAGTCCGGCGGGCGTCGTTCATGTTTTTGAGTAGCCTACAGGACGCGCTAACAACACGGAGCTTTTTGGACATAAATTATGAGCTTTTTCGAACAAAACTACATTTGTTATGGACCTGGGATTCCTGGAAGTGCCTTCTGATGAAGATAATCAAAGGTAAGGGATTATTTACATAGTATTTTTGATTTTAGATGACTCCAAGATGGCGCCTAGTCTGTATAGCAAAGCCTATTTTTCTGGGCGCAGTGCACAGATTATTGCAAAGTGTGATTTCCCAGTAAGGTTATTTTTAAATCTGGAAATGCGGTTTCGTTCACGAGATGTTAATCTATAATTCTTTGAATGACAATATAATATTTTACCAATGTTTTCGAATAGTAATTATTTAATTTGTTGTGCTGATTGACTGGCGGTATTGGAGGGAAAATATTTCCTCAACATCAACGCCATAGTAAAACACTGTTTTTGGATATAAATATGAACTTGGTAGAACAAAAAATGCATGTATTGTCTAACATAATGTCCTAGGAGTGTCATCTGATGAAGATTGTCAAAGGTTAGTGCATAATTTTAGCTGGTTTTCTGCTTTTGGTGAC
This sequence comes from Salmo salar, assembly GCF_965601325.2. Lineage (NCBI taxonomy): Eukaryota > Metazoa > Chordata > Actinopteri > Salmoniformes > Salmonidae > Salmo > Salmo salar. The sequence continues at coordinate 17,283,439 of NC_138294.1, forward strand.
GCCTGTCTTTGCATTGACAAAACATTACACACAGCTATTTTCAATGTACTGTCCTAACATAATCTAACTTTATGCTTTCGCCGTAAAGCCTTTTTGAAATCGGACAACGTGATTAGATTAAGGAGATGTTCATCTTTCAAAGGGTGTAAGATAGTTGTATGTTTGAGAAATTTGAATTATGACATTTAATTGTTTTCAAATTTGGCGCCGTTGATATTTCACCTGCTGTTGATAGGGTGTACCAGGGGTGGGACGCTTGCGGTTAACACTTTTTTGGTTACTACATGATTCCATATGTGTTATTTCATAGTTTTGATGTCTTCACTATTATTCTACAATGTAGACCTTGAATGAGTAGGTGTGTCCAAACTTTTGACTGGTACTGTATGTATATTTTTATTGGACAAATTCAAGTAGTATTACTTCCCCCTTTCACTTTGTTTCAAAATGTTTACCTCCTAATAAACAGGCCCCTGGAGTTAATACTGCAAATGCACCTATGAAATGCACTCACCTGAGATGACAGTTCTATTGAGGCAGACTTTGCTGATTTCATCAATGTTTTTCCAGTTCTTCTTGCTGTCAGAATACCCCATCAGTTTCAGCTCAGTGATCCTACAGAATGGGAGACAAGGAACTATGTCAAGGTGAGCCAATAGAGTTTCACAGAGAAAATGTAAAACTCAACAATATAAATGAATAGAATACTTTAGAAGAGCTTTGATGATCTGCTGCAGGAAGTACTATTTGAACTGTCCTTAGAGGATGAATTATGCCCGACGTACGCAACGCAATTAGCTACGCAAAAATATGCAAGTGTGTGCAACCCAAAATGTTAAAATCACCACGTACTGGACAAAGCTCAAATCCGCACTGAACTATTCGTACGTTTTAATGTAATTATCAGCAGGAGAGGTCAGAGCAATCAGACACATTTGGGCGACAGCCTTCATCAGCGTTTGGAGAAAAATAGGCATTCACACATAGTTATAAATGATGAAACATTGTAGTATCTTTATTCACAGTCATAATTTACATTCAATATTTACAATCATTGTTCTATTATTTTTCACAACTTCTAGTGCCTAAAAATACATTAAAATGTAAAGAATATTTTAGTGAATGAGGGTTTTGGGGGGTGCATGCCTTTTGAACCCGGCACCCAACAACTTTTTGTTACTACAGACTTTCGAGTTGAACACGCCAATTCCTCATTCTGCCACTTATCACATAGGGAAGCCATTATGAGTAGCACATTGCATTCTCGTGTTGTGTACTGAAGTCGGGTATACATTTGGCTTCGGTGAGGAACTCACCCGGTGGCGGCAGTGAAGAGGAACTGGGAGGCCTTGGTGAACGAGAATTGGATCTCGCTGGGAAGATCTAGAGGGTTGTCTGCCTTCATGCTGCCGGGGAAACCCTCCTTGTAGGTATCCCAGCTGAGTAGGAGGAGGAGCAGGAGGAGCAGGAGAAAGAGGAGGAGCAGGAAATAAATGGAGGTTGGTCAGATATAATGGACAGACTGGGCAGCTAGGACGAAAGACCACAACACCTACCAGTACAGCTCAGTTCTCGTCTTCATCTCCTTTTCCCTGCTGTACCTGGCAAGATGATTAGTTTCATCACAGAGTCTTTTAGCTGAAAAATATAACAAATAATAAATCAAGTTAATCACACATATTATTACACTAATCCTTCAGAACCAGTGTTGCATGTATTACTGTATGTACGGTGGCCCTAAGAGGCAAAGTAGCTTTTAAAACTTAGTGACATCGTACACACACAAAGAAAATGCCTCCCCCTCACAACGGCTGCAAGTATCCACTTTTTTTCCATGCATTACTCATTCTAACATGTCTGCATGTGATGTCGTTTCATAACGTTACACCGTGCTGACCTGTGCCCTCTCTGAACAGGTGCACCTCCGTGTCCATAATCCAACAGTAGATAGGGAACTGGCATGTGCCTTTCTCTGGCGTCGTTACGACAACCTTGGACGGGAACCAGGTGTCCTGGGGGAAGAGTGGGAGGGGCTGTTTGTCCAGCTCTATCAGCACCAGCTTGCCGAGGGAGGAGGGGCACACCACTTCGAATTCACAAGATGCCTGCAGAGAGAGCAGGGGAGAGAGAGAGAGAGAGATGGAGGAAGTGAGAGATAGATGGAGGGAATGAGAGAATGAGATGGAGGGAGTGAGAGAAAAAGGGAGGGGCAGAGAGAGAAGAGAGAGAGCGAGAGAGAGCGGAATCTGGACTGTGTGAGAAAGCAAGTAACAAAGGCAAATATAACTAATCCTGTACTACCAGTATTATTACGTAAGGGTCCAACATAAAGGCAACAAAGTCTTCACATCATATACACTATATGTGTATGAACATATTGGTTGCTTTTGGGTGTGTTTTGAGTACAGTATTTGAAAAATGCAAATGGTAAGTCTAATTGAAGCTAGAATAATTTGTTGCTACATCCATTTTTAGAATTATAAATTATATACACTCAGATTCTTGAAGAATATAATTTATAATTGCTTAGTTCAACTGTCGTACCCAATCAGAACCCAAAATATAAGCTTGTTTTACTCCAATGTTTGTAAACAATGTAAATGTAAACATACACTAAGCTATAGCTGTCACGTCCTGACCATAGAAAGCTGTTATTTTCTATGGTAGAGTAGGTCAGGGCGTGACAGTTTTTTTTTTCTAGTTTAGATTTTCTATGTTGTTATGTTCTAGTTTTTGTATTTCTATGTTGGGCTTTTTTGTGATGATCTCCAATTTGAGGCAGCTGGTCATCGTTGTCTCTAATTGGAGATCATACTTAAGTAGTTGTTTTTCCCACCTGGGTTTGTGGCAGATTATTTTTGAGTTAGTGTATGTTGCACCTCTTCGTCACGGTTTGTTGTTTTTGTTCTTTAGTTTATTTGTGTATCTTGCATAGTTTCACAGTTCAATAAAATATGTGGAACGATACACACGCTGCACTTTCGTCCGCTCCTTCTGACGAATGACGTGACAATAGCCACAAAACATGGTTAAAAGTATACATTTTTCTATGAGTTTGAGAATGGTGACATTTCTACAAGCCCATCCCTCAGATATTTACTACAACAGAGGCGGGGTGCCTCTTTGTTATTGTTTCAATTAAGGATTCTAGCTTTAAAGATAAATATCTCTTAGTACTGATTGGAGCATGACTGACTTACCGTGTCTTGATAGAAGCCTCCCCTCAAGCTAGTGAGCCACGTGCGCTTACTCTCTCCTTTTTCGCCAACCAGCTTGATGAAGACGTTGTTCATCGTGGTGGCAGTTGCGATGTTGTGTGTGTGCACAGTCACCTTGTATTTTGCCATTTTGACTCTGAAAAACACTACGATAGGCTTACCTGCACACACTAAGACTGCACAGCAAACAACATTTCATTCAATGTAGACGGTGCAAACATTTCTGAATATATTAAGACTTGCATGATATCTATTGACCCATTTTAATATAACAAAATCATTTTTTTGAGGGTATTCTTGCTTGAATAACAAACTTGCAAAGCCACAGTTATTGCATACATACAGCATGTGGGGGGACATTTTTCACAAGCAAATGGCAGTGAGCAAATTAACCATAGACAGGAGTAATATGCTTAATCAATGTACATATTATCCAATATACCCATTGCATTGTGTGCATTGCATTCATGGCCCAGTACACTGATCTCTGGTTAAATAATAGCCTCCTCAATCTACACATCGTTGAAGAAAATAAAACATGAAATCACGCTGCACATCAAGTTTAACTGTGTTTTTTGCACACATCTGTGCTCTTTTGCTTGATGAAAATGTCTCCCATATTATAAAAAATAAAACATTCAGAGTTCCCTTACCTGATTGGTTGATAGTTTGTAGTACTCTGTTAACTGTGCCTTAACATGCATGTAATGATCCCCTTCCCTACTGCTTGTTTTATACCTGGCTGGAGGTGTGTGCAGAACCCTGTGTACATATCTGGGTGTTACTTCCCTCCAGTGACCTTGCTCATCCTGCATGATAAATTCTGGCACTGTTGATAGCGAAGCGTTGCCCATTCACCTATTGTAAATACACAGTAGAAGTGTTGAATCTTCTTGTAAAGGTTGAGCCATGGTTGAAAGGGTGTTGTAATGCCACTTTCCAAGTTCTGAGGGCATGTGGTTAAATGTTTGCTCAGCACTGCAATGCAAGTTACATGTGGGAAATTGCATTGTTGTCACAGACTCTGTTTAGGTGGTCTGCAAAATATCCAAACAGGATTTCACAAGTATTGTATTGTTACTATATGGAGTTAGTACTATATCTACTATACTGTACAGTATCTCAAGGACATCCTCCAAATCCTTCCTACTCACACTGATGATGCAACTTCCATTGTGCTTCTTTGGCAGGACACATACGGTCAATATGTATCACTAACTTGCATCTTATCGCATATCCTTCTTGGCAAATTCCAAAGAATAGGTGAGGCCAGAGGAGGCTGGTGGGAGGAACTATAGAAGGAACGGCTCATCGTAATGGCTGGAATGGAATCAATGGCTCATTTATCACAATATCCACTGATAATGCCAAATACTTGAATGACTTTTTCATTGGCAAGATAAACAAACTTAGGGATGACATGTCAGCAACAAACGCTGACACTACACATCCAAGTATATCTGACCAAATTATGAAAGACAAGAATTGTACTTTTGAATTCCGTAAAGTCAGTGCGGAAGAGGTGAAAAAATGATTGTTGTCTCTCAACAATGACAAGCTGGATGGAAAATTACTGAGGATAATAGCGGATGATATTGCCACTCCTATTGGACACATATTCAAACTACTAGAAAGTGTGTGCCCTCAAGACTGGACGGAAGCTAAAGTCATTCCGCTACCCAAGAATAGTAAAGCCCCCTTTATTAGCTCAAATAACTTACCAATCAGCCTGCTACCAACCCTTTGTAAACTTCTGGAAAAAATGGTGTTTGACCAGATACAATGCTATTTCACAATAATCAAATTGACAACAGACTTTCAGCACGCATATAGAGAAGGACACTCAATAAGCACAGCACTTACACAAATGACTGACGATTGGCTGAGAGAAATTGATGATAAAATGATTGTGGGGGCTGTCTTGTTAGAGTTCAGTGCAGCTTTTGACATTATTGATCATGGTCTGCTGCTGGAAAAACTGATGTGTTATGGCTTTACACCCCCCTTCTATAATGTGGATAAAGAGTTTCTTGTCTAACAGAACACAGAGGGTGTTCTTTAATGGAAGCCTCTCAAACACAATTCAGGTAAAAGCAGGAATTTCCCAGGGCAGCTGTTTAGGCCCCTTGCTTTTTTCAATCTTTACTTACGACATGCCACTGGCTTTGAGTAAGGCCAGTGTGTCTATGTATGCGGATGACTCAACACTATACATGTCTATTCTGGTTAGAGCCAGTTTGCGCTGTTTTGTGAAGGGAGTAGTACACAGCGTTGTACGAGATCTTCAGTTTCTTGGCAATTTCTCACATGGAATAGCCTTCATTTCTCAGAACAATAATAGACTGACAAGTTTCAGAAGAAAGGGCTTTGTTTCTGGCCATTCTGAGCCTGTAATCGAACCCACAAATGCTGATGCTCCAGATACCCAACTAGTCTAAAGGCCAGTTTTATTGTTTTTTTAAATCAGAACAACAGTTTTCAGCTGTGCTAACATAATTGCATCTCTGCGTACTTAGAGAACATGCAGTTGTCTAGTTTCTGCAATGTGCATCTGATACTGGCCCTGATGTAGGTATCATCTGATACTGGCCCTGATGTAGGTATCATCTGATACAGGCCCGGATGTAGGTATCATCTGATAAAGGGCATTATCTAGGTATCATCTGATACAGGTTCTTATCTAGGTATCATCTGATACAGGCCCTGATCTAGGTATCATCTGATACAGGCCCTGATCTAGGTATCATCTGATACAGGCCCTGATCTAGGTATCATCTGATACAGGTTCTTATCTAGGTACCATCTGATACAGGCCCTGATGTAGGTAAGGGTGAAACTTGTTTCTTCAACATAATAAAGAGCAACACGGTGTTGAAAATACGCTCTAATACCACATCTATGGCATCACATAGTATCCAAGATGGTGTAGCAGTCAGATGTCTTTTGTCCTCGTCTTGTCGTGTTCCGTGTATATATCTTTTTATATATTTTTTCTTTGCATATATTTTTTTATATTTTTCTTAACCTCAACTTCAACATACTCTCCTGCAATCCGCCTAACCCAATGTGGTATGGATCTGATATTTTCTTTACTTTTGAACCGGAAACCCCAGCAGAAGCTAGCCAGCTAACTAGCTACTAGCTAGTAGTCAGCTAGCCACTGCTAGCGGTCATCAGCTACCTTTAGCCCGGACAACTCTCGCCAGTCTGCACAGCGCGACTCAAACCAGAGCAAATCAGACTTATTTTTATCCACATCTCCAGATTCCTACCGCAAGCTCTGAACCTTTTTCCCTGGATCATCGCAGCTAGCTAGCTGATATCCGAGTGGCCACTCCTGGCTAACGTCTCTGTCCCGAAGTAAGAACCAATTAGCCTGGAGCTAGCCTTTGCTAGGCCCACGACCCGGCTAGCCGAAGAGGCCCATCAGCCGCTCCTTGGGCTACAATACCTATTTTGTCAATTGGCCTGGACCCCTGCCGACCCATCACGACTGGACTACCGACGGTTTTTCAACTGGCTCCTCCGTCGCAATGTCCCCTGAATGCCCCATCGCGGCCCGCTAGCTGTCTAGAGCATATCGGACTGTTAGCTTAAGAGGCCCATCGAACAAATTCTTTGGCCACTATACATATTTTGCTAATTGGCCTGGACCCTTTTACCACATGGAGCCATGCTGATCCACAACGACTGGTCTGCTGACGTAACAGCACGAGGGGGCTACAACAGACTTCTTCCGTCGCTACGTCCCTCTAAGGTTCTTCTGCTATCCCCGGCGCACTAGCTGCCTGAATCGCCGTGTCTCCGGCCCGCCGAGCCACTCACTGGACCCCTATAATCACTCGGCTACGCATGCCTCTCCCTAATGTCAATATGCCTTGTCCATTGCTGTTTTGGTTAGTAATTATTGCCTTATTTCACTGTAGAGCCTCTAGCCCTGCTCAACATGCCTTAGTTAACCCTTTAGTTCCACCTCCCACACATGTTGTGACCTCACCTGGTTTAAATGATGTTTCTAGAGACAACATCTCTCTCATCGTCACTCAATGCATAGGTTTACCGCCGCTGTATTCACATCCTACCATACCTTTGTCTGTACATTATGCCTTGAATCTATTCTACCGTGCCCAGAAACCTGCTACTTTTACTCTCTGTTCCAAACGTACTAGACCACCAGTTCTTATAGCCTTTAGCCGTACCCTTATCCTACTCCTCCTCTGTTCCTCTGGTGATGTAGAGGTTAATCCAGGCCTTGCAGTGCCTAGCTCCACTCCCATTCCCCAGGCGCTCTTATTTGTTTTCTTCTGTAACCGTAAAAGCCTTGGTTTCATGCATGTTAACATTAGAAGCCTCCTCCCTAAGTTTTTTTTATTCACTGCCTTAGCACACTCTGCCAACCTGGATGTCCTAGCCGTGTCTGAATCCTGGCATAGGAAAACCACCAAAAACCCTGAAATTTCCATCCCTAACTATAAGATTTTCCGACAAGATAGAACTGCCAAAGGGGGTGGAGTTGCAATCTACTGCAGAGATAGCCTGCAGAGTTCTGTATTACTATCCAGGTCTGTGCCCAAACAATTTGAGCTACTACTTTTAAAAATCCACCTTTCCAGAAACAAGTCTCTCACCGTTGTGCTTGCTATAGACCACCTTCTGCCCCCAGCTGTGCCCTGGACACCATATGTGAATTGATTGCCCCCCATCTATCTTCAGAGCTCATGCTGTTAGGTGACCTAAACTGGGACATGATTAACACCCCGGCCATCCCACAATCTAAGCTTGATGCCCTCAATGTCACACAAATTGTCAATGAATCTACCAGGTACAACCCCAAATCCGTAAACACGGGCAACCTCATAGATATCATCCTAACAAACCTGCCCTCCAAATACACCTCTGCTGTCTTCAAACAGGATCTCAGCGATCACTGCCTCATTGCCTGCATCCGTAATGGGTCTGTGGTCAAACAACCAACCCTCATCACTGTCAAATGCTCCCTAAAACACTTCAGTGAGCAGGCCTTTCTAATCGACCTGGCCCGGGTATCCTGGAAGAATATTGACCTCATTCCATCAGTAGAGGATGCCTGGTTATTCTTTAAAAGTGCTTTCCTCACCATCTTAACCTGTCTGGGCTAGGGGGCAGTATTTTCACGGCCGGATAAAAAATGTACCCGATTTAAACTGGTTACTACTCTTGCCCAGAAACGAGAATATGCATATTATTAGTAGATTTGGATAGAAAACACTCTGAAGTTTCTAAAACAGTTTGAATGGTGTCTGTGAGTATAACACAACTCATATGGCAGGCAAAAACCTGAGAAAATTCCAAGCAGGAAGTGGCCTGTCTGAGAATTTGTAGTTCTTCTTTTGATTTTCTAATCGAAACTACAGTATCCGTGGGGTTATGTTGCACTTTCTAAGGCTTCCATTGGCTCTCTAAAGCCTTCAGAAAACGGATTGAGGCGTATTCTGTCTCTGGGCAGAGTATAGTAGCTCAGTTTCTCAGTGGTCTGCCTGGTGACAAAGAGATTGGATATGCACGTTCATGCGAGGACGCTGTTTTTTCTTTTTCCTCTTTGAGTGAATACACTATTGTCCGGTTGGAATATTATCGCTATTTTACAAGAAAAATACAATAAAAATTGATTTTAAACAGCGTTTGACATGCTTCTAAGTACGGTAATGGAACATTTCTAATTTTTTTGTCTCGAAATGCACTCGCGCGTTACCCTTTGGATACTGACCTGAACGCACGAACAAAACTGAGGTATTTGGACATTACTATGGATTATTTGGAACAAAAACAATATTTCTTGTGGAAGTAGCAGTCCTGGGAGTGCATTCTGACAAAGATCAGCAAAGGTAATACAATTTTTCTAATACTAATTCTGAGTTTAGTGTGCCCCGAACTTGGCGGGTGCCAAAATAGCTAGCCGTGATGGCTGAGCTATGTACTCAGAATATTGCAAAATGTGCTTTCGCCGAAAAGCTATTTTAAAATCTGACAGCGATTGCATAAAGGAGTTCTGTATCTATAATTCTTAAAATAATTTTTATGTATTTTGTCAACATTTATGATGAGTAATTTAGTAAATTCACCGGAAGTTTTTGGTGGGAATGCTAGTTCTGAACATCACACGCCAAAGTAAAAAGCTGTTTTTGGATATAAATATGAACTTGATTGAACAAAACATACATGTATTGTATAACATAATGTCCTAGGAGTGTCATCTGATGAAGATCATCAAAGGTTAGTGCTTCATTTAGCTGTGTTTTGGGTTTTTATGACATATATGCTTGCTTGGAAAATGGCTGTGTGATTATTTTTGTCTATGTACTCTCCTAACATAATCTAATGTTTTGCTTTCGCTGTAAAGCCTTTTTGAAATCGGACAATGTGGTTAGATTAACCAGAGTCTTATCTTTAAAATGGTGTAAAATAGTCGAAAGTTGAATTATGACATTGTTGTTTTTGAATTTGCCGCCCTGACATTTCACTGGCCGTGTCCCGCAGGCATCCCACGTAGCCCTGAGAAGTTAAATAAGCATGCCCCATTCAAAAAAAATTAAACCAGGAACTGATATAGCCCTTGCATACATGAAGGGAACATTTTGGCATTTGCTGTATGATCGATGAGAAACTCCATATTGCAAATGTACGGTCCCTTACTAGACATCCGCGAATGGTTGTAAAATTCGACGGCGGCGGGCCGTGCACCAGGGACAGATCTTCCGGGAAGTCATCGAACGAAGTCTCTCGGACATTCGGTTTCCGTTTTATAAAACGTTCAAATTTTGGTCATTTTTGGTCATTTTCCCGAAAATACCACCAGATGGCGAATGTAATCTTATTGTAAATGTACAAAACATCACCAATCACGACGTGGCCATTTCTCCTAAACGGAAAAGACTTTGAAGACGAAACTTGGTGAGCATAGGTTTGGCATAATGGGCAGTTGGCCCTGAACAAGATGGCGTTGAGGCCTCAACGCTTTTTGAGTTAAGGCCATTTTTCTGGGATTAAAGGTCAAAAACTAAATAGAGCGCTAATTTGACCGCTTCACGTCAAAGTACTTGAACCTACGTTGTCAGGAAACAAAGAACCAGCCATTTATCTATCGTAATTTAAGAGAAATCGTACAATGTACAATTGGTGATGTTCAAAAAAAAAAGTGGGGTTTTTTTCAAAAAAGTTACAGATCCAGTTGCAGCGTGTTCAGGCGAATCTGTTAAGGCGGGTTTCGGAGCTCTGCAAGATTTCTGTGATTTTCTGAAATAACACACACTCATTCAACCCTCTGTAAATAAGTCAGTTCTTAACGTAAAGACTTAAAACTCAATATTCTATAATAGCCTACCTCAAGGAGGATATGTGTTCACTTTCAGCTTCCTGTGTCAACCGGAAGTACCTTAAATTGGTGTCATAGGGGCTGTTTCGAAGGGTTCAAAAGGTCAGATCTTTCCAAAACTTCATATGTGTGATTAGGCAACCCTCATGAACTGTAAATCAGTCATTTCTCCCAACAGATGTCAAATAAAAAACTCTCACACACACACACACATAAAGGATGGAGTGACACAGTGCGGGGCTTAAAGATACACAGAGCCTGCAATGGCATTACCATAATCTCTAGGCTGTGCCGAGTTCAACGAGATGCCCCACTTGACCGTAGCTTGCTCAGTCTGAGCGCAGCGACCGTGAAAAAAAGTAGGCCCATAATGAAGCCTGGACCTAAATTTCAAGTGCTTTTGGGTGACAGTGAGAGAACCGTTAGGGTTAGAAGCACAATTCGACCTCAGGAACGTTCCGGAGGTCCTCCCGATCTGTGCAAGCCTAACCTTGACCATGTGGCATTAACCCTTAAACAGAAGGCGCTGTGAATTTTGGGCATTCTGAAATCAACACCAACGAGCAATGGAGAGGAATCAGAATCACTGCCCGGCCATCCCGAGTTCATCGAGCCAGTCAATTTTGCATTTCTGCAGTATTTTTGAGAATGTCAAATTCGTGATGCTAAATACCCATTGAAACATATTGCAAATGGACAGTACATTCGCAATAAGATTCAACAGTGAAAAAACATTACCAAATGGACATGATGAAAATCAACACAACGAGCGATGGAGAGGAACCACTATCACTGCCCGGCCATCCCGAGTTCATCGGGCCAGTCAATTTTGCATTTCTGTAGTATTTTTGAGCATGTCAAATTCGTGATGGTAAATGCCCATTGAAACATATTGCAAATGGACAGCCATATGCCTGGTGATTGGAATGCATTACCAGAAGCACATTTTAAAATGTTTTTTAATGCCTTTAGGGGGGTGCAAGGGGTCTACGGTTGGGTAGGGAGCACCCCTCACCCTTGCCAATCCAATAGGAAGCACCACTGGTCATTTTGGACGTTTTTCAAAAAATGGTTAAAAAACAACAAAATGTAACACAAAATTGCAAATGTAACACAAGTCAAGACACAAGAGTAAAATTTTGAAAATGTAAAAAAATATCCAAAAAAAGCCCTGTTGGGGCTAGGGGGCAGTATTTTCACGGCCGGATGAAAAACGTACCGAATTTAAACAGGTTACTACTCCGGCCCAGAAAATAGAATATGCATAGTATTAGTATATTTGGATAGAAAACACTCTGAAGTTTCTAAAACTGTTTGAATGGTGTCTCTAAGTATAACAGAACTCATATGGCAGGCAAAAACCTGAGAAAAAATACAAGCAGGAAATGAAAATCTTGTGGCTGTACTATTTTCAAGTCATTGCCAATACAACACACAGTGACAAAGGATTCATTTTGCACTTCCTATGGCTTCCACTAGATGTCAACAATATTTATAAAGTTGTTTGAAGCGTCTATGATGAACAGAGACCGGATGAGAAGGAAGGGAAGTTGATGTCCCTGGGATGTCGTCACTTCATTATTGCGCGCTCATACGCGTTCATGTGAGGTGAGACCTTTTTCAAAACGTTTTTCAAGACACAGGAGAGGTCCGGTTGAAATATTACTGATGTTTCACGTTAAAAATGGCCCAAAAGATTGATGCTAAACAACGTTTGACATGTTTGAACGAACGTAAATGGATTTTTATTTTTACTTTTTGTCGTGACTTTTCCCTCCCGCGCCCTACATTTTGTGTAGCCTACCGAACGCGCTAACAACACGGAACAACATGGAGTTATTTGGACATAAATTATGAACTTCATCGAAAAAAACAACATTTGTTGTGGACCTGGGATGCCTGGAAGTGCCTTCTGATGAAGATTATTAAAGGTAAGGGAATATTTCTAATGTTATTTATGATTTTAGATGATTCAAACATGGCAGCTATCTGTATTGCGTAGTGTATTTTTCTGACCAGAGTACTCAGATTATTGCAAAGTGTGCTTTCCCAGTAAAGTTATTTTGAAATCTGTCAATGCGGTTGCATTCAGGAGATGTTAATCTATAATTCTTTGAATAACAGTTTAATACTTTAACCATGTTTTATAATGAGTATTTTTTGTAAATTCACTGCCAGTTTTGGGGAGACACATTTTCTCAACGACACGCGCCGATGTAAAATGCTGTTTTTGGATATAAATATGAACTTGATAGAACAAAAAATGCATGTATTGTCTAACATAATGTCCTAGGAGTGTCATCTGATGAAGATTGTCAAAGGTTAGTGCATAATTTTAGCTGGTTTTCTGCTTTTGGTGACGCCTGTCCTTGAATTGAAAATGGATGTGTGTACTTTTTTGGCTATGTACTCTCCTAACATATTCTAATTTTATGCTTTCGCCGTAAAGCCTCTTTGAAATCGGACAATGTGGTTCGATTAAGGAGATGTTTATCTTTTAAATGGTGTAAAATAGTTGATTGTTTGAGAAATTGAAATTATTAGATTTTTGATGTCTTGAATTTCCCGCCATACTAGCAATCCCGTCAGTGGGATTCTATCCCCAAGAGGGTGCCCCCTATCCCTGTCTGGGATAGGGGGCAGTATTTTCACGGCTGGATAAAAAACGTACCCGATTTAATCTGATTACTACTCCTGCCCAGAAACTAGAATATGCATATAATTAGTAGATTTGGATAGAAAACACTCTAACATTTCTAAAACTGTTTGAATGGTGTCTGTGAGTATAACAGAACTCATATGGCAGTCAAAACCCTGAGACAAATCCTAACAGCAAATGGAAATCTGATGTGTGGAATCACTTCAAACCTTTGCCATTGAAACACACAGGGACTTATTAATCATTTAGCACTTCCCAAGGCTTCCACTAGATGTCGACAGTCTTTACAAAGTGGTTTGAGTCTTCTATGGTAGAAACTGACCCAAAGAGAGGCTTGGGAAGTTGGTCACAGGGGAAGGGCTATTACTACTATGACGCGGGCACCCATGGGAAACCTTTTGTTCCGAAACATTTAGTAAGACAATGCAATCGTCCCCCTTGAATATTATTGAAGCTCTGGTTGAAAAAGGCCCTAAAGATTTATGTTATACAACGTTTGACATGTTTGAACGAACGTAAATATATATTTTTTGCACATTCGTGATGACAAGTCCCGCGCGCTTCAGTACATTATGAGTAGCCTTCGGAACGCGCTAACAAGAAGGAACTATTGGGACATAAATTATTAACTTTTTCGAACAAAACCAAATTTGTTGTTGACCTGGGATTCCTGGAAGTGCCTTCTGATGAAGATAATCAAAGGTAAGGGAATATTTACAATAGTATTTTTGATTTTAGATGGTTCCAAGGTGGCGCTAACATGTATTCCCTAGCCTATTTTTCTGAGCATACCACGTCGTTATTGCAAAGTGTGATTTCCCAGTAAAGATATTTTTAAATCTGGCAATGCGGTTGCATTCACGAGATGTTAATCTATAAGTCTTTGAATGACAATATTACATTTTAACAATGTTTTCGAATAGTAATTTTGTAAATTGTAGCGCTGATTTACCGGAAGCATTTGAGGGAAAATATTTTCTGAACGTCATGCGCCGATGTAAAATGCTGTTTTTATATATAAATATGAACTTTATCAAACAAAAAATGAATGTATTGTGTAACATGATGTCCTAGGAGTGTCATCTGATGAAGATTGTCAAAGGTTAGTGCTGCATTTAGCTGTGTTTTGGGTATTTGTGATGCATCTAGTTGCTTTGAAAATGGCAGTGTGATTTTTTTTGGCAGGGTACTCTCCTAACATAATCTAATGTTTTGCTTTTGCTGTAAAGCCTTTTTGAAATCGGACAACGTGGTTCGATTCAGGAGAGGTGTATCTATAAAATGCTGTAAAATAGTCATATGTTTGAGAAATTGAAGTTAGAGCATTTATGAGGTTTTGTATTTCGCGCAACGCGATTCCACAGGCTGTTGACTAGGGTGGGACGCAAACATCCCACCTTGCCCAGACAGGTTAAGCATCTCCAATCCAAAATTAAATCTAGAATCGGCTTCCTATTTCACAACAAAGCCTCCTTCACTCATGCTGCCAAACATACCCTCGTAAAACTGACTATCCTACCGATCCTCGACTTCGGCGATGTCATTTACAAAATAGCCTCCAACACTCTACTCAGCAAATTGAATGCAGTCTATCACAGTGCCATCCGTTTTGTCATCAAAGCTCCATATACTACCCAGCTCCAAACCCACTGGCTCCAGGTCATCTATAAGTCTTTTCTAGGTAAAGCCCCGCCTTATCTCAGCTCACTGGTCACCATAGCAGCACCCACCCGTAGCACGCGCTCCAGCAGGTATATTTCACTGGTCACCCCCAAAGCCAATTCCTCCTTCGTCCACCTTTCCTTCCAGTTCTCTGCTGCCAATGACTGGAACGAACTTCAAAAATCACTGAAGCTGGAGACTCATATGTCCCTCACTAGCTTTAAGCACCAGCTGTCAGAGCAGCTTACAGATCACTGCACCTGTACATAGCCCATCTGTAAATAGCCCATCCAACTACCTCATCCCCATACTGTTATTTATTTTATTTATTTTGCTCCTTTGCACCTCAGTATCTCTACTTGCACACTCATCTTCTGCACATCTATCACTCCAGTGTTTAATTGCAATATTGTAATTATTTCGCCACTAT
The DNA here is from genome assembly GCF_965601325.2 of Salmo salar. Taxonomy (NCBI): domain Eukaryota; kingdom Metazoa; phylum Chordata; class Actinopteri; order Salmoniformes; family Salmonidae; genus Salmo; species Salmo salar. The sequence goes on from NC_138294.1 coordinate 17,298,759, forward strand.
GTTCCATTTATTGCCTTACCTCCTTTATACTACTTCATTTGCACACTCTGTATATAGACCTTTTCTATTGTATTATTGACTGTATGTTTGTTTATTCCATGTGTAACTCTGTGTTGTTGTTTGTGTCGCAGTGCTTTGCTTTATCTTGGCCAGGTCGCAGTTGTAAATGAGAACCTGTTCTCAACTAGCCTACCTGGTTGAATAAAGGTGAATTAAAACATCTGGCGAATTAAGTTGTTCCCAGACTCTGGTTACAGTAGTTTAGGTGGTCTGCAACACATCCAGTCTTGTCCAGTTGTCTACAGTAGGTACAGTATCTAGTGTAGCTCAAGGACAACCTCCAAATTCTTTCAAATAACACAGACGATTCTACTGTGGTGTTTGCATTAGCAAGTTGAATTTGTTTGCTAGCGTTGATCAATGGCTTAGAAGAACAAACATGGCACAGACTAACAAGCAAGGTGAAGTAGTAACCAAACATCACACCTTGGAGTATAACATTACAGCCAAAACACTGGAATTGTTTCAGGGAAGTGCACTGCTTGGTAAATAATGAAAGATACATTAATGTCTGGCCTTGATGTCACAGAGACCCGAGGATGCCGTTAACATTTAGAAACAGCCCCTGGCCCTGTATCAATAGGACAGGGACGGAGCAAAAACACGCTGTGCATTAACAACATTTCTTTACAATTGCTAAAAGAGCCTATACTTATTCCAATAAGTGGATCAAATATGAGAAGATGTGGACATATGAGACGGTTCTATTCCACCAATAAAGCTATGTTTAGAGGTTTCTGTGCACTATATATATGGAACAGGGTGGCATTTCAGACCAACTGGACCAGCTGGCGTTCTGTGTAACTGAGACATCAAAGACAGTGCTGATTGAACCAAATAATGAAAAACAGATATTATATTCCGGAATGCCCTTCTAGCCAATCGGAAACGAGTATTCAACAATGCTGTGGTATAAACATCTCTATTATGACATGTCTCTATGGGTGGAACATTGTATTTCTGTGTTCTACACTCCTGAGGCTAGGTAGCAGCAGGCTTGTGTCTCTGTATATATAAACTGTTATATTTACAGTCATGTTTTCATGCATGTTTTGATTGTAAACAGACTTTTCAGTTAGTAGGTACAAAACAATATTTATCAGACATAAATGATATAGAAGAAGACTAAAGACCTACCTATGTGTTATACATCTCCAGTCTCACTGAGCCATGTATAGGTTGCATTCCAAATGGAACCCATTCCCTACATACCGTAGCACACTTCTTTTGACCAGAGCCCTATGGGAATATGGTACCATTTTGAACTGACCCATAGACTGGGAGAGAAGGCACAATAAGCAGTAAACAAACATTCATCACTAATGCATTAGGGTCTGTGGACGTTGCAGTCCTTCTACAAACACACACACACACACCACACACACACACACACACACACACACACACACACACACACACACACACACACACACACACACACACACACACACACACACACACACACACACACACACACACACACACACACACTATTTTCCATAAACCCAAACCATAACCTATACTCTTACCATAACCCAAAACCCTAACCCTAAACCTAACCCTAAAACGAACCCTAGCTCCTAACCCTGAACATAATTCTAACCCTAAAACTAATTCTAACCTTAACCCTAAACCCCATAGAAATAGCATTTGACCTCGTGGGAACAAACAAAATGTCCCCAGTTAGTCAACTTTGTGTTTGTTTACTATTCTTGTGGGGGCTTCACACACACAGTATGAACCCACACGCACACACAGTATGAACCCACACAAGCACGCACACACGGAATCAATTTCTTAAATATCCTCAAACTAGACTGTCACAGACTTCAGCTGAAATCTCCAAATGAGAAAAGATCTTCCATCCACCCTCAGGGCAGATTATTTGGGATGGAAAGGGCAAGCAAACAGTCCATTCATTAAGAAAAACTACAGCAGCCAGAGAGAAATTGAGAGAGGGAGGAAAAGTGAATGTGAGAGAGCGCCACAGGATTAACGCGCCACAGGATTCCACTGGCTGTTACGTAGGTGGGACGATTTCGTCCCGCCGACCCTAGAGAGGTTAACCTCTATGGGCTAGGTGGGATGCTTGCGTCCCACCTACTCAACAGCCAGTTGAATCCTGTGGCGCGTTATTCAAATACCTTAGAAATGCTATTACTTCAATTTATCAAAAATATGACTATTTTACACCATTTTAAAGATAAGACTCTCGTTAATCTAACCACACTGTCCGATTTCAAAAAGGCTTTACAACGAAAGCAAAACATTAGATTATGTCAGCAGAGTACCCAGCCAGAAATAATCAGACACCCATTTTTCAAGCTAGCATATAATGTCACATAAACCCAAACCACAGCTAAATGTAGCACTAAGCTTTGATGATCTTCATCAGATGACAACCCTAGGACATTATGTTATACAATACATGCAAGTTTTGTTCAATCAAGTTCATATTTATATCAAAAACCAGCTTTTTACATTAGCATGTGACTAGCATTCCCACCGAACACTGCCGGTGAATTTACTAAATTACTCACGATAAACGTTCACAAAAAGCATAACAATTATTTTAAGAATTATAGATACAGAACTCCTCTATGCACTCGATATGTCCGATTTTAAAATAGCTTTTCGGTGAAAGCACATTTTGCAATATTCTCAGTAGATAGCCCGGCATCACAGGGCTAGCTATTTAGACACCCAGCAAGTTTAGCACTCATCAAAGTCAGATTTACTATAAGAAAAATGTTATTACCCTTGTTGTTCTTCGTCAGAATGCACTCCCAGGACTTCTACTTCAATAACAAATGTTGGTTTGGTCCAAAATAATCCATCGTTATATGCAAATAGCGGCGTTTTGTTCGTGCGTTCAAGACACTATCCTAAAGGGTAAATAAGGGTGGCGAGCATGGCGCAATTCGTGACAAAAAAATTCTAAATATTCCATTACCGTACTTCGAAGCATGTCAACCGCTGTTTAAAATCAATTTTTATGCCATTTTTCTCATAAAAAGCGATAATATTCCGACCGGGAATCTGCGTTTAGGTAAACAGACAAAGGAAAAGAAAGCATTCGGTCGACGCGGGCACGCGTCTAAGCCCATAGTACTCTGAGTGGCCACTTGCCAAAAGCGATAAAGTGTTTCAGCCAGAGCCTGCCTCGATATCGTTCAGCTTTTTCCCGGGCTCTGAGAGCCTATGGAAGCCGTAGGAAGTGTCACGTTATTGCACAGATCCTGAGTCGTCAATAAAAAGAGCCAAGATGAAACACTATTTCTCAGACATGCCACTTCCTGCTTGAAATCTTCTCAGGTTTTGGCCTGCCATATGAGTTCTGTTATACTCACAGACACCATTCAAACAGTTTTAGAAACTTTAGGGTGTTTTCTATCCAAAGCCAATAATTATATGCATATTCTAGTTACTGGGCAGGAGTAGTAACCAGATTAAATTGGGTACGTTTTTTATCCGGCTGTGTCAATACTGCCCCCTAGCCCTAACAGGTTAAACTAAAGATGGATTATACCGAGGGGAATTAAAGATGGATTATACCGAGAGGAATTAAAGTAAAGATGGATTATACCGAGGGGAATTAAACTAAATATGGATTATACCGAGGGGAATTAAAGTAAAGATGGATTATACCGAGGGGAATTAAAGTAAAGATGCTGTCTATGTACATGAGGTTTGAGAAGCAATTGGGATCTATAAGAAATACATATGAATACCAAAAACCCATAACAGTAAGAATGGTCATTTATAGCAATGTGACTATCAATTATTATTCCATACAGCGAAAAACAGAACCAAATCATACTTTTATGCTTCATTTGGAAAAATGGTGATGCACTTCAATTACAGTTCACAAATATGCTGAGAAGTTTGAATCCTAAACAGTCTGGCTTGTTGAACTTTTAGTTGGAATAAATTAAATTGCTCATTGTACAAGTTAACCATCCTAGCTGCAGACACAGAGTGTGTATGTGTGTGCGTAGGGTGCACATGCATACATGTGTGTTTGAGTGTGTGCAGATGCATGCACTTGTGAATCAGGGCTCCCTTGTAAAAGAGAAATTGGTCTCAATGGGACTTTCCTGCATGAATAAAGGTTCAATGTGTGTGCATTTGCGTTCATGCATGCATGTCTGTATTTCCCTAAACGCATGTGTGTTTTCTCTCACCATGGCGTGGCTGATGACCACGATGACACGTCCCCTGAAGCTCTGGAGGGTGCCGGTGGCGGGACACTGCAACAGCTCCCCGTCCGGAGAGAACGCCGTGCTGTAGGGGATGCTGATGCTGCCCGAGATGTGGCCACTGCCGAAGCTGAACACCCTGGGTTAAGGGTCAACAAATGTACACCAGTCTATGTAAAGTCTTTATGGTCTTAAAGTGTCTTATTAGATGGCTGATGAAGTCAGGATCATTATGAGATGGTAATACATTGAGATTATCTCAGATGTCCTCAATATCTTAGGGTGACCAATAAGTCATTAGAAGAAGACCATACATGCTTATGTCAAACAATGCATTATAACCATAGTTTGGGGGTGGGAGTGCTGGCTGGGCCACTGCATAATATTGTCTCTTAAAGGCCCAGTCCGTTATTTTACAGTAGTTTTTGATCATTCAAATTAATGCTGTTTGTTTTTCAAAGGAAGGAGTAGGCCTTTAATGCAGAAAGCTAGATACATTATTATTGTTGTTTTTCAAATGGAGTAGGTCTTTATTGCAGACAAAGTGCCAGGCAGCTTCCTCGTCTATAGTTTGAGAGCCATTGCAAAACATAGTCATTGCTCCTGGTTGTTTTTACGACTTCAACTGTCTTATGAATTCCACTTAAATCAGAACGCCTCATTTCTGGATGCAAGAGTAGAGTCAGCAAACTATAATTTCTGTGACTTATACTGAACAAAAATATAAATGCAACAATTTCAAAGATTTTACTGAGTTACAGTTCATATAAGGACAAGCCCAAATCTATGGATTTCACATGACTGGGCAGGGGCGCAGCAATGGGTGGGCCTTGGAGGGTATAAGCCCACTCACTTGTCAGCCAGGCCCACCTATTGGTGAGCCAGGCCTAGTCAATCAGAAATAGTTTTTCCCAACAAAAGGGCTTCATTACAGACAGAAATACTCCTCAGTGGGTGGGCCGGATATGGAGGTCCTGGGCTGGCGTGGTTACACGTGGTCTGCGGTTGTGAGGCCGGTTAGACGTATTGCCAAATTCTCTAAAATGATATTCGAGGCAGCTTATGGTAGAGAAATGAACAATTAAGTTCTCTGGCAACAGCTCTGGTGGACATTTCTGCATTCAACATTCCAATTGCATGCTCCCTCAAAACTTGAGACATCTGTGGCATTATGTTGTCTGACAAAACTGCACATTTTAAATTGGTCTTTTATTCTTCCCAGCACAAGGTGCATCTGTGTAATGATCATGCTGTTAAATCATCTTCTTGATATGCCACACCTATCAGGTGGATGGATTATCTTGGCAAATAAGAAATGCTCACTAACAGGGATGTAAACAAATTTGTGCACCAAATTTGAGAGAAATACGTTTTTAGTATGGAACATTTCTGGGATCTTTTATTTCAGCTCATGAAACATGGGACCAACACTTTACATGTTGCACTTATATTTTTGTTCAGTGTAATATTTAAGTGAGTTCAACAGAGTTCAACAGTAAAGTCAATTCTGTGGTTGTTGGCAGTTTGAGCTTTCTTTTACAAAATGTCCGACACTCCATATACATCAAGGGATGCATTAAACCCCTGAATTAGTTTCCTGGTTCCCCATGGTCTTTTGAGGTAAATCATCATTATTTGAACGAGTAGGTGGCTTGTAAACATTTAATGAGGCTCTTGTGAAAGACATGTGTGAAGAACCAATGAAATGCGTTCAGCAATTGTAACATATTGTATGAAATGTAAATAAGACAAGCTGTCATATCTCATCTCTCATCACGGTTTTGAACAGCAGGCCCTGTTGCGTGTTGTCGACATCCACTGAAGTGCTGCATGGGTAGAGACAAATGCAGAAGAGCCGGGCCTCTTGCAAAGGTAGCTGAGCTGTCTCTACGGCGATTGGTCCAATACAGGTTCCTGGACCACCCACCAAGAGGACTAGTGGGCCTGTGGAATGCTTTATACTGGATTGCCTGTCTGTCTATGTGTCCCCCCCCCCCCCCCCAGCTCACAGCTGGGATGGTGGTGGGGGGGTGGCGCTAGCGTCATCACTACCTGGGAGAGTGAGAGGGTGTGTGTGTGCTTCTATCAAAGGAGGCTTCTGAGGGAAGGACGGCTCATAATAATGGCTGGAATGGAGCAAATGAAACAGCATCAAACACAGTCAATACCATTCAATTTATTCTGTTCCAGGTATTACGATGAGCCCGTTCTCCCCATTTAAGGTTCCACCAACCTCCGGTGATGCCAATACCTAGGACCTTTTTTCTGGTCAGTTCAGTTGGTCATGGATCCTACTCATGACTCATACATGGGCAGGAGCCATCAGACCAGATCAATGGAACAACTCTGATAGATTACAGCTGAGCAATAGAACGGAGATCTTTGAATTTCTAAACGGTAGGCGAGTGTACAAACACAGTCCATGTACATCCCTAACAAATCCTCCACCTGTATCCAAAGAAACCTCTAGATGAACATACAACAGGCTACATGTTGACATTCCTGCTTGGATAAGCCCCCGCTCCAATAGGACAACAGTGTTGGTTATGCTGTTGCCCACTGTGTATCAGTGTTTGCAGATCAGGTCAAACAGTGGCGTGCCACAGTACCAGGATGTGTCTATATTTGCAGTGATCAGCTCTGTGACAGACTGACAGACACCTGGCAGAGGGCCAGCACACACTGAGAGATGTGTGGGTGTGTGTGGTGATAGGCTTCAGTGACATTGAAAGACTAGAGCAAGGTGACTCAGTGCTGTACAGTCGTGGTCAAAAGTTTTGAGAATGACACAAATATAAATTTTCACTAAGTCTGCTGCCTCAGTGTCTTTAGATATTTTTGTCAGATGTTACTATGGAATACTGAAGTATAATTACAAGCATTTCATAAGTGTCAAAGGCTTTTATTGACAATTACATGAAGTTGATTCAAAGAGTAAATATTTGCAGTGTTGACCCTTCTTTTTCAAGACCTCTGCAATCTGCCCTGGCATGCTGTCAATTAACTTCTGGGCCACATCCTGACTGATGGCAGCCCATTCTTGCATAATCAATGCTTGGAGTTTGTCAGAATTTGTGGGTTTTTGTTTGTCCACCCGCATTTTGAGGATTGACCACAAGTTCTCAATGGGATTAAGGTCTGGGGAGTTTCCTGGCCATGGACGCAAAATATCGATGCTTTGTTCCCCGAGCTACTTAGTTATCACTTTTGCCTTATGGCAAGGTGCTCCATTATGCTGGAATAGGCATTGTTTGTCACCAAACTGTTCCTGGATGGTTGGGAGAAGTTGCTCTCAGAGGATGTGTTGGTACCATTCTTTATTCATGGCTGTGTTCTTAGGCAAAATTGTGAGTGAGCCCACTCCCTTGGCTGAGAAGCAACCCCACACATGAATGGTCTCAGAATGCTTTACTGTTGGCATGACACAGGACTGATGGTAGCGCTCACCTTGTCTTCTCCGGACAAGCTTTTTTCCGGATGCCCCAAACAATCGGAAAGGGGATTCATCTGAGAAAATGACTTTACCTCAGTCCTCAGCAGTCCAATCCCTGTACCTTTTGCAGAATATCAGTCTGTCCCTGATGTTTTTCCTGGAGAGAAGTGGCTTCTTTGCTGCCCTTCTTGACACCAGGCCATCCTCCAAAAGTCTTCGCCTCACTGTGCGTGCAGATGCACTCACACCTGCCTGCTGCCATTCCTGAGCAAGCTCTGTACTGGTGGTGCCCCGATCCCACAGCTGAATCAACTTTAGGAGACGGTCCTGGCGCTTGCTGGACTTTCTTGGGCGCCCTGAAGCCTTCTTCACAACAATTGAACCGCTCTCCTTGAAGTTCTTGATGATCCGATAAATGATTGATTTAGGTGCAAATTACTGGCAGCAATATCCTTGCCTGTGAAGCCCTTTTTGTGCAAAGCAATGATGACGGCACGTGTTTCCTTGCAGATAACCATGGTTGACAGAGGAAGAACAATGATTCCAAGCACCACCCTTATTTTGAAGCTTCCAGTCTGTTATTTCGAACTCAATCAGCATGACAGAGTGATCTCCAGCCTTGTCCTCGTCAATACTCACACCTGTGTTAACGAGAGAATCACTGACATGATGTCAGCTGGTCCTTTTGTGGCAGGGCTGAAATGCAGTGGAAATGTTTTTTGGGGGATTCAGTTCATTTGCATGGCAAAGAGGGACATTGCAATTCATCTGATCACTCTTCATAACATTCTGGAGTATATGCAAATTGCCATCATACAAACTGAGGCAGCAGACATTGTGAAAATGTATATTTGTGTCATTCTCAAAACCTTTGGCCACGACTGTAGGGTAGGCCTACTGTTTGGATGGGTCTGTGTCAAGGGAGTGTTCGTATGTGTGTGTGCACACATGCATGCGTGTATGAGTAGTTACATGTATGTATATGGGTGTGTGTTTGCGGTTGGAGAGGGTGTGTATTTGCTTGAGCGACATGGAGACCTGGAAACTTCCAGATGGAAAGAAGAAGAGGGAGAGCCTGGCAGACTGATGACAGACTGTGGGTGGGGAGCATAGCGATGCCACATACTACAACGACAACTATCAATCATCTGGTTGCTTTAACCGCCCAAACACATATGCCAATACACTGTAGATCAAACAAGCTCAAATGTTGCTCACCTGTCACTGACATTGGCTGTGACCTGAAACTGAGCAACTGGCTTCAACAGAAAACAGGAGGAGCCTACACGTTACTGTGAAAACATATTTTGGAGTTCCATGTGTGTTTAATGTGGCGTTAGTGACAAGCCTCTAATCTTTCCTCACTTTGTCATTCTGTCAGGTATCCCATATCACTTTGCCCTGAGGCCTGATACTGTACCTCCAGAAGACAACCTGAGGCCTGATACCTCCAGAAGACAACCAACCTGAGGCCTGATACCTCCAGAAGACAACCAACCTGAGGCCTGATACCTCCAGAAGACAACCTGAGACCTGATACCTCCAGAAGACAATCTGAGACCTGATACCTCCAGAAGACAACCAACCTGAGGCCTGATACCTCCAGAAGACAACCAACCTGAGGCCTGATACCTCCAGAAGACAACCTGAGACCTGATACCTCCAGAAGACAACCTGAGGCCTGATACCTCCAGAAGACAACCAACCTGGGGTTTGACACCTCAAGAAGACAACCAACCTAAGGCCTGATACCTCCAGAAGACAACCAACCTGAGGCCTGATACCTCCAGAAGACAACCAACCTGGGTTTTGACACCTCCAGAAGACAACCACCTGAGGCCTGATACCTCCAGAACACAACCAACCTGAGGCCTGATACCTCCAGAAGACAACCAACCTGAGGCCTGATACCTCCAGAAGACAACCAACCTGAGGCCTGATACCTCCAGAAGAAAACCAACCTGGATTCTGATACCTCCAGAAGACAACCAACCTGAGGCCGAATACCCCCAGATAATATTGCGCTATACTGTATCGGTCCTTTATCAAATAGACATCCAGGAGGATTTCAATGAAGGAAAAATAATACTGACAGAAAAAATAGAAATGTGCACTTCATAGATACAAACCACAGTAGACCAAACCATCTGTGGCGCATACAACCCCTTCTCCCTTCACAAAACACATACCAACCTCGGCCCAGCCAAACCACACCCACCCAGTCACACAACAACGATAAAATGGGTGAAATGGGTAGTTTGGGGGTGCTGCGATTTTCTTCTTCCATGGGGGGAGGGTTTTATGGCCCGTGCTGCAGATGGCTATATTGGTCCGCTAATACAGGACTATTAAAGGCCCAGTGCACTACTTTTGTGATCTTTTTTATATAATAATAATTAATAATAAATATATGTGATTTTTATTCTGATTTTTCAGGGGGTGCTGTAGCACCCTCAGCACCCCTACTTCCCGCGGCTATGATTATAACCACATCATAATTCCTTCATTAAGTCTATTAGCATTCAGTAGTGATACCGTGAGCTCCATAATGGTGTTTAAATCCCTGCATACCACTACGGGTATGAACATCTGTATAGTGCTGTTCAGCTAAACTGTTACCTAATTTCACAAGTTCACTTTTAACTTCTTGAAGGTTCTGCAAGTGTTTTACATGTATCCTGTGCACTGTATTTTTTAAAATAAATAATGTTGATTCAACGCACAATTTTATGGCAACCAGCAGCAATAGGATTCTGAGTAAAAAAATTTAAAAAAGTTGAGCAAACTCAACCAAAACTTTGTGTGAAAGTTTTGTTGAAAAAAACTCACAATCGTATTTCAGCTGGTTGCCTTACAATTGTATGTCAAATCATTATATATATATATATATATATATATATTTATTTTTATTTTTTATTTTTTTTTGACAGTTTGGGGACAGGGAGACAGAAACTGTTTCCAATCCCTCATCCTGATAAAAGTCCGTTTAACACTGCTGCAGTAATTGAACATGACAGAGTGGAGGGAAATGTCCCACAGCTTCACTGTTATGGGCCTAAAACCGTGCAACTGGATATGATTTGGGGCTCTGACACGGTGATGAATCTCAGGCTCTGAATGCGGTCAGGCTCCGAATGCGGTCGGTTCAAATTTACAGGGCAATACATCTCCAGGCCATGTGTTCAAAGTCTGTCTATTATAAAATACAGGGATCTACAGTGGACTAGGCCTGTCAAGGGCTAGCTAATACACCAAGGCCATGGTAGCTTGCTTGCTCCAATCAGATTCATTGCAGTCATCACTTAAAATGTCTGTGCGCAATTGGGTGTAAAATATGCTTGATGTCCACAATTTGGAAAATGACTGAAAGTGATGCTAAAGAAATGTTTAAATCAATAATTTCTCCACCTCTGTTTACTCATGCATAATGAACACTACAAGACAATACAAGATCACTGATTAAAAAATACCTTCTGGGTAAGTGCAGTCATGGACACAGAACACTATACAGTGCATCACCCCCCCCCCCCCCCCAGAATGTAACAATTTAATGTGTGCATGTCATTGTCTGGCTGAGGTGAACTTGACACAGGGGGTCTGTCTTGGTCTGTCAGCCTAACAGAGTCTACCAGAAGCTTCTATTATGAGACAGCAGCTGCTGTGGCTGCCAAAGACAGTCTCCAGAAATAGGAGGGAGGAGAAAGGAGGAGGAGAGGAAATACCACGAGAAAGGCAAATTAAAATAATAACTAAATCTCAGAGTTAGGGGGTTGGGTGAATGGGAGGAGGACATGGAGGTTGGGAACTGGAAGAGTGCTTAAATTGACATAATGAGGGGAAAGAAAGAAAACAAAAGACAATACGTCTGTTAAGCTCTGCTGAGTGCCAGGCAGCTCACGCTGAGGGAACAGTGTTAGCTATCTGCTGAGAGCCAAGCAGCTCACGCTGAGGGAACAGTGTTAGCTGAGTGCCAGGCAGCTCTCGGTGAGGGAACAGTGTTAGCTATCTGCTGAGTGCCAGGCAGCTCGCGCTGAGGGAACAGTGTTAGCTATCTGCTGAGTGCCAGGCAGCTCGCGCTGAGGGAACAGTGTTAGCTATCTGCTGAGAGCCAGGCAGCTCGCGCTGAGGGAACAGTGTTAGCTATCTGCTGAGAGCCAAGCAGCTCGCGCTGAGGGAACAGTGTTAGCTATCTGCTGAGTGCCAGGTGGCTCACGCTGAGGGAACAGTGTTAGATATCTGCTGAGTGCCAGGCAGCTCGCGCTGAGGTAACAGTGTTAGCTATCTACTGAGTGCCAGGCAGCTTGTGCTGAGGAAACAGTGAAAGCTAGGCGCAAGCGAGCCAGAGAGAAGAACAAAAAACATACTTGTATAATTTAATAATCATTCTCTGGCTTGCTCCGTTTCCGAGTGTAGTTATCGACCATTATTGCTACATCATTTTAAGACGAATGGTGCTCAACTGCTTTCCTGAAGCACTTTAGGCCACGTACTAAATTATTCCTGGGAAGAGAGAGGCCATTATACACACTGACATATTTCCCTTTAGTCGATTTAACTTGACTTACTGAATCTTTGCTCTAGAACCCCTAAATGTAAGGTAGTCTACACAACTGTTGTTTAAAACAGCTCTGCACTAACTACTTAAAAAGGTAGTCTGAAATCTGGGACTCTGTTCAATTATCATTTACATTCTTGAATATATCCAGGCATGGAAACCGACCACTAGTAAAACACTGGATTGGTGTAATCAGTTGAATAACTTTGACCAACTGGAGACCCAACACTGTATTTTATCTCACAATCATCACAATGCAGGGTAGCCAGCTCTAAGTGGCCCAAATCCCTCTTTGTTATTCTGGGTCAGGAGCCCCGGGGACCGCTGTCTATCAGGACTCTATAGAATGGAGAGGACTTAGTCTGAGGGAGGACGGTTGCCAGGTATTCTACCACTAATCCCCCCCCCCTGATTAATGGAGCTTTAACTCCCCCCTAAAACAATTATCATTCCACTGACCTCCGACAATGACTCTTGAGAGAGTGGCTCACTTTTAAGATGAAAGAGTATTGGTTACTTAGCGCTGGAAAGTCTACTCCTGATAAACTGAACAGCCGTCAGGGAAATAGAACTAGACGAATACAAACAGTCCATCTGTGCAGACAAACTGTGTTTTTGTTTTGTGATATTGCACTTTTATGAATAGCCAAGATGGATTACTGGGTAATTGAATCTGGCAACCCATTTTAATCTAAGGGATTTATCAGGTGTATCCACCGGGGAGTGTGTGTGTGCGCTGAGTGTGTGTCAGGCTGTGTCATGCACACACACACACACACACACACACACACACACATACACACACACAATAATGAAACTATAATTGAGCCGCTCCCGCTGAGGGACCAAATCACATCCCACTTAAGGAGTCTGCCTTTTCTTTCCTCCAAGAAAGGTAAAGAAACGTAAAGAAAAAATGTGTCTGGATAACTCTATGTAATTATAACCAGAGGTTAAGTTGGACTTCTAATCAGATCTAACCCCTGCACATTCACATCTAACCCCCTGCACATTCACTGTCCTTATTTTCTTAGCACACTCTTATCCAGGGTAACTTTGTCCATTGGCTGTCAAACGTGCCAGACGTGTTCACACCCAGTGATAGGGCTGGAGGTTTTTCAAGAAGAATTACTTCAAGGACTTCAACAATGTTACCTTGTACAAGGTCAATTCACAACCCAGGCAGTCTCACTTTAGTAATAGATTCCCATGACTGAACGGCAGATGAAAGCAGCTTCTCCAATCAGCAGAGCAAATTAGTCCATCTCACAAATCTGATATATGAATTTCAGAGGTATTCTCCACCCTGTAACAAAAAAGACCAAATGTTTTTCAGTTAACCCATAAACCTCCCACACAACTTGTGTAACTTTAGCCCACAAAAGATGTTTTTGCTAGTAGGCGGCTAACAGGATAGCAGGTAGCTATCATAAGTGCTTTTTTTTTTTACTTTTAGTTACGAGAACCAAGCTATCATAAGTGCTTTTTATAGGCCTATTATGCATTAGGAATAAACAAATAGAATATTCTATAATTGTGGTACAACAAAGGTAAACTATTCTACCTGTTAGGTGGCTAACAGGATAGCAGGTGGCTAACAGGATAGCAGGTGGCTAACATCAGGTGGCTAACAGGCTATGGGGTAGCTAATATGCAGGCAGAATGGATTCTCCTCAGGTCCAGACCGTGGGGCCCCTCAGGGATGTGTACTTAGTCCCCTCCTGTATTCCCTGTTCACCCACGACTGCGTGGCCAAACACGACTCCAACACCATCATTAAGTTTGCTGATGACACAACAATGGTAGGCCTGATCACCAACAACGACGAACAGAAAGAACAGGCCCATTGGGCACAGACGTCAGTTCAACATCTAGTTTTGATTTACACTAACCTTGAATTCAACAACAACTGTCACCATGTCATTGGATAGATGTTAAAGGTTGATTGGATTTGCAAAAAGTCATCAACCTAAGGATTAAAAAAAAGTATAATTCAATCAGTTTTCCACAATGAATCAATGTAATAACACTGATTTTGGGGGGGTTGAAATTACGTGGAAAGAACATTGATTTAACCAGTTTTATCCCAGTGGGGTGTTTCATTAAATCACCAAGTAGTTTTGATGTAGTGAACAACATGGGCACAAACTGGTTGAATCAACTTTGTTCCCACGTCATTTCAACAAAGGATGTCACTGTCACCTAATTGTATTTAAAAAATATTATCAATGTAAAGGAACATTTGGATTTTGTCTTTTCTCACTCAACTTTTAACCTAAATCCAATTACAAGGTTCACATTTTGTGGGATTTCACGTTGAATTCTCACAACTCAATCAAATGTAAATGAGAACTAAACGTTGAACTGACGTCTGTGTTTTTTGGAGCTGGTGTTCACCAAATGTCTCCTTCTTCCCTCTGGCCTCGGAGAAGAACTGGACATTTGGTCAAGCAAGAATATTACATTGGATAATATTTGAAAGAGCAAGATTTCAAAGGGATGCTCAAAATACTAGAGAGTGAGTGTGAAGGTAAGTTATTTGATATTAAAATACAGGACATACGGTGGGTTAGAGCAGGAATGAGAGTGGCGTAACAAAAACATCTGGAATTTATCTAAGCTCATGATTTTCTTTGTATTGACAGGTTTTTTTTAATTGAGACGAGCTTAAAGTTCTTTGCTGACCATCATTTTCACTTGTCTGACCGCTTGCATGATGATGAGTTTCTCACACGACTGGCCTATCTGGGTGATGTTTTTATATCTGAATCTAGGATTACAGAAACGCTCCACAAATATATTCAATGTCCGGAACAAAATTGAGGCTATGATTAAGAAGTTGGAGCTCTTCTCTGTCTGCATTAACAAGGACAACACACAGGTCTTTCCATCATTGTATGATTTTTTTGTGTGCAAATGAACCCAAGCTTATGGACAATGTCAAATGTGATATAGCGAAGCACCTGAGTGAGTTGGGTGCGCAATTACGCAGGTACTTTCCTGAAACAGTTGACATCCCTTTCATGCCCTGCCTCCAGTCCACTTACCGATATCTGAACAAGAGAACCTCATCGAAATTGCAACAAGCGGTTCTGTGAAAATCGAATTTAATCAGAAGCCACTGCCAGATCTCTGGTTTGGGCTGCGCTCAGAGTATCCTGCCTTGGCAAATCCCGCTGTTAAGACACTGATGCACTTTGCAACCACGTACCTATGTGAGAGTGGATTCTCGGCCCTCACTAGCATGAAAACTAAATACAGGCTGTGTGTACACTGTGTGTGGAAAATGATTAAAAGACTGAGACTCTCTCCAATACAACCCAACATTGCAGAGTTATGTGCATCCTTTCAAGCACACCCTTCTCATTAACCTGTGGTGAGTTATTCACAATTTTCGATGAGCAAATAAGGTTTTATATGTAAGACGGTTAAATAAAGAGCAAAATTAATGATTATTATTATTTGTGCCCTGGTCCTATAAGAGATCTTTGGCACTAAGAGCCGGGTTGTGACAACTCATTGTTATGTTTAATAAGTATATGGTATAGTGTGTGTGGCAGGCTTACAATGATGGCAAAAAACAACATTTGAGAGTGCGCTGACCCTGGTGCTAGAATGGGTACGCAGCTGGAGGTTGAATGTTTGAAGGGGAATATAAAAAGTTTGGGAACCACTGCTTTAGACCATGCTTACGCACAGTTTCTAGTGGGGATATGATGACACTCTTATTCATAACAAACGAGACAGGTAAATGCAATTATAAGATGCAATCTTTTGATATTTTTTTTGCGTCTTTGTATTCTAAAATAGTTAGAAATAGGCAACTATTTCTTATTTCATTTCCATGAGTTCCTCACCTTTTCTGACTGTGATGGCTACTCAAGTATAGGCAGTTAGCTCATGCTAGCTAGATAGCCAGTTAGCTCATGCTAGCTAGATAGCCAGTTAACTCATGCTAGCTAGCTCCTGAAGTTGTATTTTTCCTTGTGGTAAAACATTACTGGATATTGTTGTACTGTTAGTTATTACTGGAGTCACCATCTTAACATGATGGAGATAGGCACAGCTAGGCAGGCTTGCTAGCATTGGCATAGACCTCTTCTTATGAGATACTTAATTTGTATGCTCTAACTCTGCCATGGCTCGTTGGCCAAAGCCTATGGGGAAATGAATGATTTTTTTTATAGGGTTTTGGATAAATTCAGAAAGAAAAGTCCAGTGGTAAACACAGGCTTACGAGATCTTATACGTTTTGTTCTATGAGATCTTCAGCTGTCATCACTTTGTGAATTTTGAATCATTTAGGTAATAAAAAACAAGCACATATAGCACTTAAAGGCTTCATAATTCATAAAGGTCATGGTAACCAGGTCAACTCTGAGCAGTTGTTTTGGGCCCAACAAAACAAATAATCAGAAAATAGATAATGACATATCATTTGAAAGCTATAAGCAATGTCTTTTCAGAAATCAAACTCAAATCTTGCTGCTGGGAATGTCATAAGAACCCCAGTCCCACTCATTAGGGCCATAAATATTGCAGTATGGACATTCTCATGGAGTATGCAATGTAGGTCATGTCACCAAAAGTACCAGATTTTAGTATGAATGGAAAGGGTACACCCTGTTGGTCATTGTAAAGCAATGCATTTTCTAATCCATCCACATTACCTTATATGCATCCTCCACATGCTCCGTTTAGCTAGCTTATCGTTTACAATAGGATAAGTGAATAGGAAAACAAGTTTGAAGTTTCTTCACCTGTCTTTCAAATTTTTTTTAAAATAAATAGCAGTAACTTCAAAGCCCTGATTGCTAAGGTCATTTTAAGTTGTCAAGCTTGAAAACTCTTTTCAGCAATTTTGGCATAGTGACTCACTAACCAAACCAGACGCAACTAGTTTCAACTTTCCATGAGACGTCATGTGATCTTTACCGCTATCTAGTGGGCAAACTGGGAATTAGGATTTATTTACATCAATGGATAGACAGACTTCAGCTTTCTCTTCATATCTACAGTACCAGTCAAAAGTTTGGGCACACCTACTCATTCAAGGGTTCCTCTTAATTGTAATATTTTCTACATTGTAGAAAAATAGTGTAGACATAAAAACTATGAAAACATACTGAATCATGTAGAAACCACCAAAAAGTGCTAAACAAATCAAAATAGATTTTAGATTAGAGATTCTTCAAAATAGCCACCTTTTGCCTTCATGAGAGCTTTGCACACTCTTGGCATTCTCTCAACCAGCTTCACCTGGAATGCTTTTCCAACAGTCTTGAAGGAGTTCCCACATATGCTGAGCACTTGCTGGCTGCTTTTCCTTCACTCTGCGGTCCAACTCATCCCAAACCTTCTCAATTCTGTTGAGGTAGGTGATTGTGGAGGCCAGGCACTCTATCATTCTCTTTCTTGGTCAAATAGCCCTTACACAGCCAGGAGGTGTGTTGGGTCATTGTCCTGTTGAAAAACAAATTATTGTCCCATGAAGCACAAACCAGATGGGATGGTGTATCGCTGCAGAATGCTGTTGTAGCCATGCTGGTTAAGTTTTCCTTGAATTCTAAATAAATCAGACAGTGTCACCAGCAAAGCACCCCCACACCATCAAACCTTCTGCTCCATGCTTCATGGTGGGAACCACAAATGCAGAGATCATCTGTTCATCTACTCAGCATCTCACAAAGACACAATGGTTGGAACCAAAAATCTCAAATTTGGACTCATCAGACCAAACTACAGATTTCCAATGGTCTAATATCTATTGCTTGTGTTTCCTGGCACAAGCAAGTCTTCTTATTGGTGTCCTTTAGTTGTGGTTTCTTTGCAGATGTGTCTATTACTTGAACTCTGTGAAGCATTTTTTGGGGCTGCAGTTTCTGAGGCTGGTAACTCTAATGAACATATCCTCTGCAGCAGAGGTAACTCTGGTTCTTCATTCCTGTGGCGGTCCTCATGAGAGCCAGTTTCATCATAGCGCTTGATGGTTTTTGCGACTGCACCTGAAGAAACATTCAAAGTTCTTGAAATGTTCCAGATTGACTAAACGTAATGTCTTATAGTAATAATGGACTGTCATTTCTCTTTGCTTATTTGAGCTGTTCTTGCCATAACATGAACTTGGTCTTTTACCAAAAAGGGCCATCTTCAACTGATTGGCTCAAACGCATGAAGAAGGTAAGAAATTCCACAAATTAACTTAAGGCACACCTGTTAATTGAAAATTAAAAATTGAAATGCATTCCAGGTGACTACCTCATGAAGCTGGTTGAGAGAATGCCAAGAGTGTGCAATGCTTTCATCAAGGCAAAGGGGGGCTGAAAAAATCTCAAATCTCAAATATATTTTGATTTGTTTAACACTTTTTTTGGTTACTGTATGATTCCATATGTGTTATTCCATAGTGTTGATGTCTTCACTATTATTCTACAATATAGAAAATAGTCAAAATAAAGAAAAACCCTTCTGTCGAAAGTGTTGACTGGTACTGTATATCATTCCAATAAAATGAAAACGACACATTGGACAAGCCCTGCACTTTTAAAATGCCTGTGTTCCAACGGGAATTTGTGCATGTTTAAGGTGTCACCATTTGGTAAAAGATATTAGAAATATTTGTACTTTAATTCCTTTTGGAACAGTAATTGCTGACATTTTCTCAAACCTAGGATTTCAAATCGCTTATTCTCCAACATGGGGACAATTGCGGGGATCCCCACCCCCCCCCCCCAAAAAATTCTGCTCAGTCTCAGGCTCTGTAGTAGTCACATTGTTTCTGACACCTTTATAGGAATCCCACAATTCTTACCTTCCTAATTCCTAACAGTACTACGCATGTGTTTGCAAGACATATAGTTTTGAAACGGAAATGTACTTTATGAGGGTAGTATACAATGTGTCGTTTAGAAATGCTACCAGAGGGAGTCAGAGTTTAACAGGTTAAACAACTGATATTATCTGATCGAACAAAACGGATCAGGTCTAAGCCTGTGTTAACCTCAGACCAACCCTTACGTGGCGATACTTACTTAATTCTCGACTTGGAAGGCGCCAGTGTCTTCTAAACTCCCATGGCTAGTTATAGGTTGAATGTTGGAATTTACGAAATGTACGAAATGAATTAACATTTAACAAAAAATTACACCATGAAGTAATCTAACAAAGTATACTGTACGTTTGTTTATTCCTCTGTGTTGTTGTTTTTGTCGCACTGCTTTGCTTTATCTTGGCCAGGTCACAGTTGTAAATGAGAACTTGTTCTCAACTGGCCTACCTGGTTAAATAAAGGTGTATTTATATATATATACACTGCTCAAAAAATAAAGGGAACACTTAAACAACACAATGTAACTCCAAGTCAATCTCACTTCTGTGAAATCAAACTGTCCACTTAGGAAGCAACACTGATTAACAATACATTTCACATGCTGTTGTGCAAATGGAATAGACAACAGGTGGAAATTATAGGCAATTAGCAAGACACCCCCAATAAAGGAGTGGTTCTGCAGGTGGGGACCACAGACCACTTCTCAGTTCCTATGCTTTCTGGCTGATGTTTTGGTCACTTTTGAATGCTGGCGGTGCTTTCACTCTAGTGGTAGCATGAGACGGAGTCTACAACCCACACAAGTGGCTCAGGTAGTGCAGCTCATCCAGGATGGCACATCAATGCGAGCTGTGGCAGGAAGGTTTGCTGTGTCTGTCAGCGTAGTGTCCAGAGCATGGAGGCGCTACCAGGAGACAGGCCAGTACATCAGGAGACGTGGAGGAGGCCGTAGGAGGGCAACAACCCAGCAGCAGGACCGCTACCTCCGCCTTTGTGCAAGGAGGAGCAGGAGGAGCACTGCCAGAGCCCTGCAAAATGACCTCCAGCAGGCCACAAATGTGCATGTGTCTGCTCAAACGGTCAGAAACAGACTCCATGAGGGTGGTATGAGGGCCCGATGTCCACAGGTGGGGGTTGTGCTTACAGCCCAACACCGTGCAGGACGTTTGGCATTTGCCAGAGAACACCAAGATTGGCAAATTCGCCACTGGCGCATTGTGCTCTTCACAGATGAAAGCAGGTTCACACTGAGCACATGTGACAGACGTGACAGAGTCTGGAGACGCCGTGGAGAACGTTCTGCTGCCTGCAACATCCTCCAGCATGACCGGTTTGGCGGTGGGTCAGTCATGGTGTGGGGTGGCATTTCTTTGGGGGGCCGCACAGCCCTCCATGTGCTCGCCAGAAGTAGCCTGACTGCCATTAGGTACTGAGATGAGATCCTCAGACCCCTTGTGAGACCATATGCTGGTGCGGTTGGCCCTGGGTTCCTCCTAATGCAAGACAATGCTAGACCTCATGTGGCTGGAGTGTGTCAGCAGTTCCTGCAAGAGGAAGGCATTGATGCTATGGACTGGCCCGCCCGTTCCCCAGACCTGAATCCAATTGAGCACATCTGGGACATCATGTCTCGCTCCATCCACCAACGCCACGTTGCACCACAGACTGTCCAGGAGTTGGCGGATGCTTTAGTCCAGGTCTGGGAGGAGATCCCTCAGGAGACCATCCGCCACCTCATCAGGAGCATGCCCAGGCGTTGTAGGGAGGTCATACAGGCACGTGGAGGCCACACACACACTACTGAGCCTCATTTTGACTTGTTTTAAGGACATTACATCAAAGTTGGATCAGCCTGTAGTGTGGTTTTCCACTTTAATTTTGAGTGTGACTCCAAATCCAGACCTCCATGGGTTGATAAATTGGATTTCCATTGATTATTTTTGTGTGATTTTGTTGTCAGGACATTCAACTATGTAAAGAAAAAAGTATTTAATAAGATTATTTCTTTCATTCAGATCTAGGATGTGTTGTTTAAGTGTTCCCTTTATTTTTTTGATCAGTATATATATATATATATATATATATATATATATATATATATATATATATATATATATATATATATATATATATAACCATACTGTCCCAACCATACTGTCCCAATATATATATATATATATATATATATATATATATATATATATATATATATATATATATATATATATATGCATGCATCTTTTGGTCAAAGAAACCTTAAGAAAATGGTTGTCACAGATGTAGCCGTGTTGAATAGACCAAATCGCAGCCGGGATATGAATGCTCATCTTTTAATTACTTTAGAATAAAGCATACACGGGAAAACAATAAACATGAACGACTAGACAGTTTCACAGCCTATGTACTTACATACAGCAGTGCGAAATAAAACAACCCACAAAAACCAGGTGACAAACACTACTAATATATGACTCCCAATCAGGAACAACGATAACCAGCTGTCCCTGATCGGGAGCCACACAGACCAACATAGAAACAGAAATAGTAGACAAACACATACCCAGTACTTCTGCCACGTCCTGACCACAATACTAAACAACTACTCCCTCTGCTGGTCAGGACATGACAGTACTCCCCCCCTAAATGTGCATACCCCGAATGCACCTAACCAAAAAAAAAAAAAACACAAATATCCCCAATACCACAACAAAAAACAAAACCAAATACACCCCTAAACAAAAAGGGAGGGAAGGGAGGGTGGCTGCCGTCAACGACGGCACTTGTGCTACACCCCCCCTCCCCAACCCACCTATCCTGGAAGTGGCTCTGGTTCAGGCCTACTGCCCTCTAGACTGTAGACAGACTTGCTTGGCTTCGGACCGTAGGCAGACTCATTCTGTTCCGGATCGTAGGCAGACTCATTCCGTTTAATGTCACTTGTTTCCGGGTCACAGGCAGACTCCCCCGGTTCCGGGTCGCAGGCAGACTCCCCCGGTTCCAGACTGGACACTGGTGCCGGATACTCGGGACTGCACACTGGTGCCGGATACTCGGGACTGCACACTGGTGCCGGATACTCGGGACTGCACACTGGTGCCGGATACTCGGGACTGCACACTGGTGCCGGATACTCGAGGCTGGGCTGACGCACTGGAAGCCTGATGCGTGGGGCTGGTAGAGGTGGTACCAGGCTGGATAAGGCTAGTGCGGGAAGCAGGAACCGGCCGAGAGAAACTACTATTATGCACTATAAGCCTAATGCGTGGTGCTGGTACTGGAACTGCCAGTTTTAAACCACGCACCCCATGACTAGTGCGAGGAGCAGGAACAGGCTGAATAGGACTAGGCTGACTCATGGGAAGCTTGATCCGTGGTGCTGGTACTGGTCGTGCCAGACTGGAGGTACTCACTTCCGGGTCAGCACGAGAGGCGGGAACCGGAAAGACTGGGCCATGGAGGCGCACAGGTGGCCTTGACCGCACCTCCTGCACAACCCGTCCTGGCTGGATGGAACAAGCAACCCTGTACGAGGGGGGTGCTAGTACAGGGCAAACTGGGCTGTGCAGGGGCTTGATGGTTACCGTGCGTAGAGCGGGAATAGGGTAGCCTGGTCCTAGGAGGCGTACCGGCGACCAGACGCGCTGCGCAGGCATCCTCCTACCAGGCTGGATGCCCACTCTAGCACGGCATCTGCGATGGGCTGGAATAGCTCGCACCGGACTGTGCGAGCGTATGGGCAAGATCCTGCGCACTTCTCCAAACTTCGGCGCCCTCCACTCCATACGTTTCTTCCTATAAGCACGGGTAGCTGGCTTAGGGCTCATCCTTGACCCAGCCAAACTACCCGTGTGCCCCCCCCCCCAAAACATTTCTTGGGGGTGCCTCTCGTGCTTCTCCCTCAGCGCGTACATGGCCTCATATCGACGCCTCTCTGCCTTGGCCTCCTCTATCTCTTCCCGTGGGCGACGGTATTCCCCAGCCTGGTGCCAAGGTCCTGCCCCGTCCAGAATCTCCTCCCACGTCCATTTCTCTCGATTGTCCAACTCAAAGTCCCTTTTCTCCTTCCTCTGCTGCTTGGTCTCTTTATGGTAGGTTGTTCTGTCACAGATGTAGCCGTGTTGAATAGACCAAATCGCAGCCGGGAAATGAATGCTCATCTTTTAATTACTTTAGAATAAAGCATACACGGGAAAACAATAAACATGAACGACTAGACAGTTTCACAGGCTATGTACTTACATACAGCAGTGCGAAATAAAACAACCCACAAAAACCAGGTGACAAACACTCCTAATATATGACTCCCAATCAGGAACAACGATAACCAGCTGTCCCTGATCGGGAGCCACACAGACCAACATAGAAACAGAAATACTAGACAAACACATACCCAGTACTTCTGCCATGTCCTGACCACAATACTAAACAACTACTCCCTCTGCTGGTCAGGACGTGACAATGGTAGGGGAGTGGATAATTATTATAATAATTTTTTTTTAATAACTGTCAGTATATATATATATATATATATATATATATATATATATATATATATATATATATATATATATACACACACACAACAATTTATATACACAACAATTTATATACAACAATGTTAATTTCTCTACCATAAGCCCCCTTCAACAGTTTTTGAGAATTTGTTAGTACGTCCAACCGGCCTCACAACAATTTCAAAGATTTTACTGACTTACAGTTCATATACGGAAAACAGTCAATTGAAATAAATCTACTATGCATTAATCTATGGATTTCACTTGACTGGGAATACAGATATGCATCTTTTGGTCAAAGAAACCTTAAGAAAATGGTAGGGGAGGGGATAATTATTATTATTTTCTTTTAAATAACTGTCAGTATCTGCTGTGACCACCATTTGCCTCATGCAGGGCAACACATTTCCTTTCCTTCGCATAGAGTTGATCAGGCTGTTGATTGTGGCCTGTGGAATATTGTCCCACTCCCCTTCAATGGGTGTGCGAAGTTGCTGGATATTGGCGGGAACTGGAACACGCTGTTATAAACGTTGATCCAGAGCATCCCAAACATGCTCAGTGGGTGACATGTCTGGTGAGTATGCAGGCCATGGAAGAGCTGGGACATTTGAAGCTTTCAGGAATTGTGTACAGATTCTTGCATTATCATGCGGAAACATGAGGTGATGGAAGCAGATGAGTGGCACAACAATGGGCCTCAGGATCTCGCCACGGTATCTCTGTGCATTCAAATTTTCATTGTGTTCATCATAGCTTATGCCTACCCATACCAGAACCCCACCATGGGGGACTCTGTTCACAATGTTGACATCAGCAAACCACTCGCCCACACGATGCCATACACGTGGTGTACGGTTGTGAGGCCGGTTGGACGTACTAACAAATTCTCAAAAACTGTTGAAGGCGGCTTATGGTAGAGAAATTAACATTCAATTATTATCTGGCAACAACTCTGGACATTGATACAGTCAGCATGCCAATTGCACGCTCCCTCAAAACTTAAGACATCTGTGCCATTGTGACAAAACTGCACATTTTAGAGTGGCCTTTTATTGTCCCCAGCACAAGGTTCACCTGTGTAATGATCATGCTGTTTAATCAGCTTCTTGATATGCCACATCTGTCAGGTGGATGGATTATTTTGGCAAAGTAGAAATGCTCACTAACAGGAATGTAAACAAATGTGTGCACAAAATGTGAGAAAAGATTTTGTTCATACAGACAATTTTTGGGATCTTTTACTTCAGCTCATGAAACATGGGATGAACACTTTAAAATGTTGTTTATATTTTTGTTCAGTGTATATGCCGCCATCTGATCTCCTCTCATTGATCGATACAGGTGGGAGTCATTCAAAGCGATACTTGATTTCGGAGTCACGCTCATGACATGCATCACATTTGGGTGGACCGTATCTATGGGGTGGACACCCACCGGTCTTGACCATGGAAATGTAGAAGACACTGGTGCCTTCCAAGTTGAGAATTAAGTATTGCCTAGTAAAGTTTGGTTAAAGAATGGTCCCCTATTCAATATCCTAAGCCATAACCCTGTTCATGGGAGGATAAGCCATCACATTGCAGGTTATTTCTATAGTGAATCATAGTGTAATATGAAGAAGAATGACTGGCAACTGAAAAGTATTAGCCACTAAAGTCTGATGGATATATACACTCACGTTTCACCATCTGTACCTTTATATCCTTGTGTGCTACTCAGTATAAGGCGCCGGTATGTAAGGGTCAACCAGGTAAATAAAACTGCTTGCGCCACATGGACCATGGACACTGAAAGAGACAAGGATGAAGATTAACTAAGACTTCATTGCATGAAATCAAAAATCTCTTGATCAGCCAGCAAATAGAGTTACAAAGCAGAGGTACAAAAAGATAATCTCTATTTTAGCTGTATCGACAGTAGTTTTCTTCGGGCTACCACACATTTATTGAGTGGGTTCAATTTAAAACTACACTGCTAATAAATCAGGAACATCACTTGCAGCTTGCTCTCAGCAACAAGGCCCTATGGGAAGTGACGTCTGTAGTTTTTGTCCATTTGGTAGTTTACTCTCAACACTCCCCTTTTAGAGGGAGGCAGGTAGCTGAAATAAGTTCTCCTTAAGGTCACCTGTCTCTATAGGAACCACATACCACACCTCCTGCTGGTTAGCTGGAAAATGGAAGGCCATGGGGAGCAGCAACAGTAGCTTCCTGTTTTGCATTCAAGATTAGGTTTTGGCATTAACCATGAACAGGAAGGGAGCCAAGGCACAAACAATTCAGTTAAACAAGGGTGATAAACCCAATTAAAACACTCAGCTAGTGGCATACAAAACAGAAGTAGAAACATGTAACTTCTCATCTTGGCTGCATGGCCAGCTGTAGTTATGTGGCTATGGTGCTATTAAAAAGAAGAAAAAGTGGACCGAACCGCAATAGAGTAAAGTGCCTGGGTCGTGATGATTAGGACACACCATAAGATAAATGTTTTAAAACATGTTTCAACAGAAAACAAGGTAGTCTCCCCATTTCAGTGAGTTTCCTTCCGTTTGGGGCCTAATAAACACAGCCCTGACTCATTACAGGGTCCCACTGTTCTCCACGCCGTTGGGATTCAGGTAGGTGTATGGCAAGGGCAAAGAGACATTCCTGCCTTGGATTTCAAAGTTGTATTTCTCCAGCACATCTTGAGTTTCATGAATCAGTTTCAGAAGGATCTTCTCACTGAAGTGATTCTGATAGCCATTTCCAAGAGCGTAGGCAAGAGTTGATGAAATTTGAAATTCATGAACCACTGATATACTAATTATGACTACTAAGGAAGCAATTCGATCGAGATTAAACATTTCATTACAAACGTCAGAATATAGTTTCTCTCGTACACTCACAAACTCAGTGGACTGCGTGCTCAGAAGGTACACCACTGCCATGCCATGGACGGTGGTTTTGATGTCAGGGAAGGTCTTCAGCATGGTGCTCTCAGTACACTGCCCCTTAGTGGTGGGAGGTGGTTGTTGCAGAGCGATGGGGAAGTTGGGCATCCAGCTTTAGAGAACCGTTGTGATTTAATATTATACTTTGAGTTGCAGCGATGCAACAGTATCACAAATTTTGAAATGTGTAGTCTGTCAAATTGCACCCTGTCATGACGTTGGCCTCTTTGAGTACAGGGAGGACAGTTGACCCCCTCCCCCTTGCACCATTCCCCAACCCACCTTCCCCCACCCAGTCCCTGTGTGAAGGAGTGGTAAAATTCCAGAGAAGAATCTCTGGCCACATGGCCCATAGAGAGACACACAGGAAATTCTTCCAACTCACAGAATTGGGGAGCCAAGCGACATTTGTGTTCTGGAGAAGGTATGGAAGACTGGTGAAGAATCCAGCTACGAACTGGTCCGCTTGGTACAATTTTGTGATACTCAGACGAGACAATATAGCCATATTACCATAAAACGGTTTATATAATAGCCTCAGCGATGAGACTTGCATCCACATGGTTGTATAAAATGTATTAATAAGGATAAAGCTATTTGTAATACATTGAGATGCTATGTACTGATGTTAATGTGATAGAATTGTATTTCTGTACCAAGCTTAACTCAGTCATCGGCACGCCCCCAGGGACACAGACAGGACCAGGCGTCATTTGACAAGCCTGCTCTATGTTCACTATAAAACTATACCCTGATCTACTTTCTTCAGACCAGGCCTCCACTCCATTGCGAGTTGGCCAATAGGTTTGACCATCCAATTCCGCTACTGAAAGTGAACTATACCACGTGGTTAACTTTTAGACTATTGATACCGACAGAATAAGAACAAGTCTTTGATATTAATTAATAGTCTGCAGCTAGAAATTATATCATTGAACGTGAAGACCAACGAAACATCTATTCTATGACGACATTAATGAATGTCGCTTTGAAAGATCCATTCTAACCGAGAGGGAGAGAGAACGCGGACAAAACTCTCCAACAGAACGACGCTCCAACAAGGATCCCGACGACACACTGAGCGTAAATATATATTGATTGCAATTGTTCCCAAATGAGTGAGCGTTCATGTGCAAAGGATTAGCATGTCAATTGTTAATATTAATGAACTTTGTGTGTCCTCAGCTGACTGTTTATGACCCATTGTTAACAAGACACCAGCCATGCCTGTTTTAGCCCACTAGGGCACATTACTCTACCAATTCTTTGTGATGATAATTACTGTTTGTATACTTTCTGTGAATTACTTAGTTTAGTAAATAAATGATTTTAAGACAATTGATGTATGGATGACTCTTAGTAAAGACTGGGTTCGTGCAGATACAACAATTTACGACGTTTGGAATGAGACTGGAAGCGAGGTAAAATACACCATTTAAACCAGAAAATAATCAGCCTATACTATAATAGAATATAATATATAATGTTATAATATAGGAAAGTTATATTAGGAAAATTATAACTTTGTAATCTGCATATTTTCCTTGGTGCCCCGATCTCCTAGTTAATTACAATTAAACGATGAATCAGTTTGATCGCGTGATAATAATTACAGGGAGTTAATTGATAAACATGTCTTCAGTTTAATGGTACCCCAAAGACACGACAACCCTTTTCCCTATATAGTGCAGTAGTTTTGAACAGAGAGCTGTTGCCATTTGTGACGCAGATTGTGTCATTTTATTGAGAAAAGTGTAACCTGTGCTGGTTTCTGCCAGGAACCCATAGAAGAAGATATCCTTGATCCAGTTCTGCAGTTCAGAGTCCTTCTGGACGTCTGAGTCACAGGTGTAGTAGGGACCAATCACATTGTGAACAAACCTATACAAAACAACATCAGGCATTACCCAAAACACAATGACAACATGGCAAAAGAGCACAGACACTATGTGCAAAAGCCACTGTAAAAGTCAAAATAATCTGACAGCATGGGGGGTATTCTAGCGTTTAGTAAACTGGGCAATGCAAAATGTAGTTGCATGAATGTACAATCCTTAATACACAAATCATGCTGCTTTATGAGGTTTACAGAATTTCTTTGTGCAGATCTGGGCTTTTTGGCACAATGGAAATCTTTTGGCCTGTACAAACATTACCTGTGGACGATGTCCCAAAACCTGAGTCCATCATCCCTGAAGAAGAAGTTGGGGATTGACTCCAGACCGCGTGCAGTGATGACCTCCGGCATACAGAGGGAGCTGTAGGTCAATGAGGCCACCGCTTTCTTCAGGAACTCCATCATCCCTGGACCTCCTATACTGGCATTCTTCAAGATGGGTTAAAGTGATAGTTCACCTTTTTGTAAACT
The DNA here is from genome assembly GCF_965601325.2 of Salmo salar. Lineage (NCBI taxonomy): Eukaryota > Metazoa > Chordata > Actinopteri > Salmoniformes > Salmonidae > Salmo > Salmo salar. The sequence goes on from NC_138294.1 coordinate 17,327,652, forward strand.
TTAGGGCAGATACTGGAACATTTTTTGCTCTGTCTGTGGACTCCCGATGAGCATTTCTGAAATCGCAGCTAAAGTAAACTCAGGGGCGAACATTACATCGCAGCCCACTTTCCTGGAATTTAGATTTTTACAGGCTCCCGGGCACTCTACAGCATACCTAAAAAAAAATGCGGAGATGTTAGAAAAATTCTGCCTCAACTTTAGTGAGAGTAGTGCTAATCTAGTGTCAGTCAATCAGGTACTCAAAACTACCATACAACTTCCATTTCACAAGTTTAAGGACCAGACATGAAAATTAATTTAGAATATTTATTGATGAAATGGATGTGAGAATGAGGATTAAGGAGGGAAATGAGAATTGATCAGAGGAGATAAGGACAGCAGATGAAGGGTTGACTGTAGGGTTTGGCTTTGCGTCTCAGGTAGACAGTCAGGCTAGGCTGCTGTGGTGAAGACAAATCCCCAATAAGAGAACTCCAAGTTAGATGGACCCTGGAGAGGAAGTGAGCTGTTCTGGACTGCAGGTGCTGAATGGTTGGCGATATATTTAAAGTAGTACAGACATACGAACAAGATGCCCATGAGTGAGCCAAAGTAGTACAGACATACGAACAAGATGCCCATGAGTGAGCCAACAGACCCCAGGAGAGCAAGCAGAAGCGACGGTGGTAAGGAAAAAAATCTCTTCAAGGAAGGCAACCTTGAGGAACCAGGCTCAGCTGGGGAGCCAATCCTCTTTTGGCTGGTTGGGTACGATATGGTGCGTGAGGTAGATGGTGTCTGAAATGAGGCATAGACTGAAGGACTATGCCAGAGTGAATGCAGTTTCTGAGAGGTGAGCATGTTGTGGGCTGTCCTGATGTTGTTGATGTCAGAACAGATGTAGGAATGATAGGCTTGAGAGGACCAGCAGCCAAGGAGTTGTACAGTGTAGTCTTCGATGCCATGGAAGTGGCGTCAATGCGGAATTATTGTCTGGAGAATTAGTCAGCAGGATAGCCGGACAGGGATAGTATTTGTCTCAGATGGAAATGGAACCATTGGTGATGGAACCGGAATCTGTGATGAATAGTGGATCAGATGGAGAGGCATGTTGAGATAGAGCTGCAGGAAGTAGAGGAGTGGTTCGTAAGGGATGATGGTAGCTGGAACAGGTACACTGGTGTGGTTCTGCCAAAGTGATCGGTTTTGCTATGTTTGATGGTGAAATCTTTGTTGAGGATGGTGACATCTGACATGCTGGGATGACAAGGGTTGTAGATAACAGATGTGAACATTGCAGGAATCCCAAAATAAACATGTATTCTAATGTGGAAGAGACTGCGATTGAGATGTAACCAGACCACAGCTTCTGGATTCAAGCAGACGATATTGAGTGTGATGGGCTGGTGACGAGGGGGGTGGTGGACTCCGGTGCATTGGAGGCCCTTGAGAAGGTAGGCTTGTGGGAGAGAGGAGGAACATGAAGACCCAGTAAGCAACTTGAGAAAGATTTTGATCCCGGCCAGGTATGTCCAGATGGAGGATGTGGAGAGGGATGACAAAAGGCAGACATGGTGACCAAGTTGAATGCTAAAGGCAGGTAATAGATGATATGGAAACATCTCCAGGCTGTCCAGTAAGAGGACCATGTCATTGGTGCAACGGCTGATAGGATGGAATGGATGGGAGATGAGGAGTGGATGGTTCATGGGAAGATCCTCATGGAGTAAGGAGGGACTGGGGTTGGTAGGGATTCTCCATACGGGGCCAAGCACCGAATCTCTGAAATTGGAAGCGGGACAGAGAGTCAGCGATTGAGTTACATTGACCTGGAACATGTGCAGCTCTGAGAAGGAACTGATGGGTGACGGATAGCCAGGTTAGATGTCTTATGAAACGCCTGATAGGGAGGCAGTCAGAACAGCCCTTGTTAATGTGTACCATGGAAAGTTATCGGAATGGTTGAGTATGGCCCTTCGACCAGTGATAAGAGAATTATCTAATAAAGGTAAATGAATCAATAATCCATTATTAATTAGTAGTTATGTAGCATGGATATATATAGCCTGTAGCATAAGTAACTAAAGGGTTATGCATAAGTCTCATGAGATTGACAAGGATAGGAGAGGAATGGAGGTCTGTGGGTTTAAGTAAACATCAAGAACTGTTAAACTGTGGTTGACCTGACCTAGCTTGAACCCTCCAGGTTTCCCTAATCTCAGAGTACTGAAACTGTTGGCTGGGTAAGAATTTACGATGTTGAGAGTTCTATTTTGACAACCAGTCATTCCCCCAGAGAGAAGCAGCTACAATTAGGTAAGACTAGAAAAGGGCGGAGGAGGGGGCTGCAGGAGAAGAAGCAAGTTTGGCAGGCCATGTGGCAGCAAACCAACAACCACTGTAGAAACCCCCTAACCTGATGGAAGGGCGAGCATCAGAACATAAATTGAAGCCTGTTGACGTTCAGCAAAATCCAAAACAGGGCCTTGGCTAAGGTGTCGAATATTCAAGGGATGCTTTGGCATCCAAAAGTCAGGAGGACAGAAGTAGTATCACCCCTCCTGGCAGACTCCAAAGAGATGCCAGGTTTCGGGATAGAGGGGCAGCACCTTCAAGGCAGAGATGCATGTCAGCCTTGGCAAGCCAGGCTCCACGGCAAGCAAGTTTAATGAGAGTGATGGCATGGTTAACTGTGTTGTACTGTAAGGAGATGTCAGGACTGGGGATGAGGTTGTTGACACTGGATACTGAAGTTTTTAGCTGTGCTAACATAATTGCAGAAGGGTTTACTAATGATCAATGAGCCTTTTAAAATTATGAACTTGGATTAGCTTACACAACGTGCCATTGGAACACAGGAGTGATGGTTGCTGATAATGGGCCTCTGTATGCTTACATAGATATCCCATTAAAAAATCTGCTGTTCACAGCTACAATAGTCATTTACAACATTAACAATGTACTTCTGATCAATTTGGTGTTATTTTAATGGACAACAAAATGTGCTTTTCTTTCAAAAACAAGGACATTTCTAAGTGACCCCAAACGGCAGTGTATATTTTGAGCTTTCTTTCTTATAGATCCTAGATATAGGACAGACACTTCAAAATCTTATTCATTATGATTTACAGTATCAATGTGTTTCTATGAGCTACAGTAAAGGCTAAATTCTATATTTTATTTAACCTAAAGGTGTCCTAAAATTCTAAATTCAGAAGGTTTTCGGGAAAGTATTTCTGTCACCAACGCTCTAGATAACATTACTCGCCCTAGCAGCGTTGGTTAGGCTGTTATGTTCAGTGAGCTGTTCACTCACACTTAGATGTCTGGAAGTAGCTAGCAAGTTATCTTGGGTGCTTGACTGCTATTAGTACATTTGGATCAACCCTTACAGAGATGGGTGGGGCTAAAGCTTATGAGGGTGTGAACGATGCGGAATGGGTGTAGGCAAAGGGCTCTAGTACCAAAACATTGAAAGGCCATTTCCACAGAAGTGAGTTTACAAGTTGATCAACTTTCAAAGCAAAATTACTTTCTCATTGTTCCTCAACTGTAGTGTCTGAAATACCATTTTGTAGCTCTGACTCTACTTTTATCCAATGTAAAAAACACAATTTCAATTTGCTCCATAAGACTGATTTGAGCCGGTCATTGACATATACATAAAATATAACATACACTGAACAAAAATATAAAATGCAACAATTTCAAAGATTTTACTGAGCTACAGTACACATAAGGAAATTAATTAGGCCCTAATCTATACAGATATGCATGGATCAGAAAGCCAGTCAGTGTCTGGTGTGACCACCATTTGCCTCATGCAGCGCAACATTTCCTTCGCACAGAGTTGATCAGGCTGTTGATTGTGGACTGTTGTCCCACTCCTCTTCAATGGCTGTGCAAAGCTGCTGGATATTTGCAAGAACTGGAACACGCTGTCGTACGTCGATCGAGAGCATCCCAAACATGTCCAATGGGTGACATGTCATGCTGAAAAATGAGATGATGGCAGTGGATAAATGGCACGACAGTGGGCCTCAGGCTCTCATCACGGTATCTCTGTGCATTCAAATTGCCATCGATAAAATACAATTTTGATCGTTATCCGAAGCTTATGCCTGCTCATACCATAACCCCACAATGGGGCAAAATGTTGACATCAGCCACCTGCTTGCCCACATGACACCAAACACAGTCTGCCATCTGCTGGTACAGTTAAAACCGGGATTCATCCACAAAGCAAAGAGCACACTTCTCCAGCGTGCCAGAGGCCATTGAAGGTGAGCATTTGCCCTCTGAAGTCGGTTATGACGCCAAACTGCTGTCAGGACAAGACCTTGGTAAGGACGACAAGCACGCAGATGAGCTTCACTGAGACTGTTTCTGACAGTTTGTGCAGAAATTCTTAGGTTGTGCAAATCCATAGTTTCATCAGTCGTCCTTCCTGGTGGCCGTTTTCAGACGAAGCCGGATGTGGAGTTCCTCGGCTGGCGTGGTTACACTTGGTCTGCAGTTGTGAAGCCGGTTGGACATACTGCCAAATTCTCTAAAATGACATTGAAGGCTACTTATGATAGAGAAATGAACATTCAATTCTCTGGCAAAAGCTCTGGTGGACATTATTGCAGTCAGCATGCCAATTGCACACTCCCTCTACTGTTTTGTGACAAAACTGCACATTTTAGAGTGGCCGTTTTATTGTCCCCAACACAAGGTGCACCTGTGTAATGATCATGCTGTTTAATCAGCTTCTTGTTATGCCACACCTGTCAGGTGGATGGATTAAACACATTTGTGCACAAAATCTGAGAGAAATAAGATTTTCGTGCATATGGAACATTTCTGGAATCTTTTTTTCAGCTCATGAAACCAACCCTTTACATGTTTATATTTTTGTTCAGTGTATATAACATATATACAATTTCTGCTAAATGGCTAAAAGGCTTGTTAGATATACAATTTTAGATATGATTTGAGCAGCTAAAATATATAATTTAGGCAAACCTAGCCTGAGGTGTCATTCTTGTCATCATTGTCATATTCCACACTTCACAATCCTGGCGGCCAAATTCCCCTCTTCTCATGATCTTGCAATTACCTGAACAGGTCTAGGAGAATCACATCTCACTTAAAAGGAAATATTTTCACAGGTATGTTTGGGACATGCCAACATAGATTATGACAGATCGAATGCATTTCCTGGTGTTGCCTCATGATTCTCAACCTGGGGTCAATGTACTGGGAGAGAAATGATGTATTTACTAGATTTGTTTCATATTAATAGATAAAATATGTACTTAACAAATAGTAAGATTTCAGCCTGCATTCCACAGACAAGATGTGGTGGGTGTAACAGAGAGCCTGGAGGAGTGGAACAAAACCCTCATTGTCTCTAATCATCCTTGCATCTGGGAGTCTTGGGAATTATTTTAGATCCCAACCAAATGTATCTTTTCCCTTCGGAATTGGCTGATGTATTTTGTGCATTACATGTTAATCTTATAATAATAGACATTCAATAAGTGTGAAGCAGAGGTTGGTATTCAAAATATAGAGTAATATTGTTAAGGTAGATATTGCCTTCTAGTAAGGAGAGAAAAATAATGTATTTTATTTTCTAAACCTTACGATGGGAGACAGTGACGAAAACGTTGATAAGGAGCGTTGATGTAAACTTAATTAGTGTTGATAATATGTAAATGGTAATATGTTTAGTGGGTTTTTTCTATAGCTCTAATAATGCAATATTTATTCATTTGAAGAAGCTGAGGTTTCAATACAAGGTTAAATGATTGAACCTTGAGATGGAAAAATAGATCAGCTGCAGTTGAAATCGAGCGGGCTGTAAGGGACGAAGTGGGTTCAATTTGGTGTAGAGGTATGACTAAGTTGAATGCGGAGATAATTTCTTATTATTATTACTAAGTTCTGTAGTTTAGGTAACACCAGTGATTTAAGCAAGCAGTTAATATATTCTAAAACGATAATCTGTTTCCATTACATGGAACATGGTCAAGCAATTGAAGTGGATTGCAGGTCGTTTTGACTATAACGCTGATGAGACAGCACCAACTTGTTGAAGGTGCTAGATTTGTTACAACAGGTTTTATATTGACTAAATGAATGCATCAGGTTAAAATGATAGGATTACCAGAAAGCGGCTCTGGGATTGTTTACTTTAGAAGGTGTCTATTCCACTAAATGGAACACTGTATTATCTGATGTGTTTTGAGTAGGATTCTTTTTTCCAGGACTGATGGAAGTCCACTACAGTATGTTAAGGCGAACTGAATGATTTTTAAAAATGATCAATTGATTTGAGTAAGTTTAGTATGTTAATAATTATATGAGTGAAACAATGAATGTATTAAGGATTGATTGTTGTGCTGATTGTAACATGTGTAAAGAAGTTGTGTACTAAAGATGTTGACATTGTTTTCACCATGCCCTGGTGAATGGAGAGGGTGAACTCTGATCCTGAGAGTGAATCTGATCCTAATCTGTTACTGAAATTACATTTGATGATAATGATAACACTCAGAAACTATAGCAGGTTTATGGATTCCATAGATGTTACCTTGATGCTTGTGCTGGAACATGTTCATTAAGCACCAAAAGGAAGACATTTTACTTAAACCGGGAATCACTACCTGGATTTGTCCAACAAGACATGCTAATTTCCGTTTCTACAGATGGTGCTATAAGGATGAAAATGGCTACTTCCATCATGCTGACCCCTACCATTGTGCATGGTGCCAGCGTGATGACTGTCCTATTTGCAGTAATGAAACTTGTGATCAAAAATGGTTTGCTTCATTTCCTGTTCCAGAATGACTGTTTTGATAAGGTCAAACTCAGCAATTTATATGCACTTTGTTTAAATATATGTATAACAATAATTATGTAACGCTTGTACCCTTAAATGTTTCTAGAAGAAACTGAGTTTCTTAAGAGGGGATATGTGAGAGAAATTATGTATTTACTAGATTTGTTTAATATTAATAGTTGAATTATACACTCAACAAATAGTAAAAGACATTTCTGTTCTACTAACGCAGTGTTTTAATGGTCTCCACTTTAGCTCGCTGCAGCTAGTCTGGGAGTATGGTCACTAGAGATAGCTTGAGCTGACAACTGATTTCATCCTGCATTCCATAGGCAAGATGTGGTGGGTGTAACAGAGAGCCTGGAGGAGTGGAACCAAACCCTCATTGTGTCTAATCATCCTTGCATCTGGAGGACTAAGCCAGGTTGGGTGATAACCACAAGATGAACCCAAGGTGGCTCATGATTTTTAGTGTCAGATATAAGAACCATGATTCCTCTGCTCATTGGTCTCTCAACGAATCACCTACGGGTGAGTCATTGACCAGCCTCATTACTGCAGAGCACTCCCATTGTTCACTTGTGTGTGGTGTGACCTGCTCCTGTATTAATATGTTCTGAATAAAGTAATATCCTGATTGGTGATTGACCTTGTCTCTCCTCATTATTGATTAGATTTCCCATGACAGTACCCCTGGGGGTTCTTGGCTCATACTTGGGAAGACCCATAAGAAAATAGGCATAAAGGTGAAATTCACACGAAGGCGGTACTTCAGGTGTACTCCACACAGAGCTAAATGTGATTGGGGTACAGTAAGCAAAAAAACATTTGAGAACCAGTGATCTAACTTATGCTTTGGCTGCTGTGAACTTGAACTCCAAGTCCTTGGTGAAAGAGAAGCGGACCTCAGCAGGGAGATTAGAAGCACAGTCAACTTTCATTATTTGGGGTAGACCCTCTGCATATATACTCCAGCTGAAGGGAATAGACATGGTAAATCAAGACGGGATACCCAGCCTGTCATTCACTGTTACACACTACCATACCAGACCTGGGTTGATTCTTTTAAGTGCAAACCCCGCCCACCTGCTACTCCAGGCAGGCTAAACTAAATGCTCAAAGTATTTGAAAGATTTCCAATAGTATTTGAACCCAGGCCTAAACCATTCAAGGGAGGGGGCTTATATAACAATTATATTGTTAAGCAGACACACTTATCCAAGCAATTAGGGTTAAGTGCCTTTCTCAAGTGCATATCAACAGATTTTTCAACTAGTCAGCTCAGGGATCCAAACCAGCAACCTTTCGGTTTCTGGCTTAGCGCTCTTAACCGCTAGGCCACCTGGCACTTTTATTACGATCGCACATCAATTTATTTGTGTGTAACAGTTGTTTTTATTTGGATGTTGTTTGAAGTTGTTACTGTATTTTTACAAATTAGTAATGTTTCCATAAAGCTCACTAGTACACCTTACAGCGACTCTGCAGCTCCTTTTGGCAGGTCTCATTGAATATTAGCTTACCTTATATACAAAAGACCATAAATGTTGATCATTTCATGTTTTTATGTATTGGTCAACATCTCGTTATTGTTATTGTGTTACTTAGTCTAGTTTATTTAGCAAATATTTACTTCATTTTCTTTAAATCGGCATTGTTGGTTAAGGGCTTGTAAGTAAGCATTTCACAGTATTCGGCACGTGGCAAATAAAATTAGATTTGATGACATTCAGCTAGCTGACCAATAGCTATGTGTCATAGGCACAGCAGTTCTACCCAAAACTAAACCTACACAATGATCTATACTGTATACCAACATACTGACCAGTGGCCTCTCTGAACACCAGATGCTCATGGCCTGAGATCCAGTGGTAACAGGGGAAGTTGGCCATGTCTCCTTCTGGTGTGGTCACCACAACTTTAGAGCAGAACCAGTCATCGTTGATGTAGTGGAGCAGGGCACACGGCTCTGTTTCCAGCACTACAAACTCCAGATTGCCCAGGGAGGAGTGATTGAGCACGATGTGTTCTATCACCTACAGAGAAATAGATTAAATGTTATAATGATCCTGCAAACAAACATCCTTTCAGCTTAGACTCTAAGTTGAGCCTGTTTGTTTAGTTGTTTTACGAATACCAGAATGTAGCTTTAATTTGGCAATTTTTACAGTACAGGTGGTTTAATACTTTGTTAGACTTCCACACCCAGATGGATTGTGGCATAATACAACTTACTTTTTTTTTTGACTTACCGATCCTTGGCAGGCGGTTTTAGGGATGTACATGCGTTCACTTTCTCCCTTTGTGCCGACCAGTTTGACGTAGACACTGTTCAATGTGCCAGCAAGCAGCATTTCTCCAGGAAACACTTTCACTGTGTACTTCACCATGATGATTCTACAAGACAAATAATTCTACACACACAGCAAGACAACATATTAGACATAGTGCATTACAACTTGTGCCAAGATGATCAACTGCAACTAAATGTTTGCCACAATAAATGGGTTATTCCACAAAAAGTCCCTTTGATAACTTAAGTAGAAATTGTCCACCAATATTGAATTTTAAAAGCCTGTTATATTTAATGAAGTGCCCTTTAATTATAGACCACCTTTTAAAAATGAATAAAAACTTTCTAAAGTGCCAAAGTTCAGCATTTGGACATGTCCCTCTGCGTACCCTCTGACTTCTAGGAAGATTTTAACCCACTTAACCAACAAAGTTGTCACCATCATTGTAAAGCTCTACATATTACTTTACTTTGACACATTTCTGAAGATGATTATTTACTTAATAATGTGATTAGTGATTCATCTAAATCAAATGTCTGTTCCTCATTTTAAGGTCAACTCTGTTAAGTGAACTGAGCTCTCATTTTAATATGGTGAAACTATTCCTCATTAGATATTCATTTTTAAAGAAACATTGAACATCTAGTAGTCAAATCATAGTGTGAAAGCAGGTGAGCTTGTTATATGCTTTTTGACCTTCATCTGATGTTTTGTGGTAGGAAACTGAGCGGGTCAAGCATAACACATAGACAGTCTAGACATGTTGTAAAAAACAAAAACAAACAACAAGAAACACGTGAAGCTTGCATTCAATTGCCCCGCTCTGTTGCACAAAACAAGCTTCGATTACTTCTGTCATTTAGGCTATTTATGGCTAATTTAAGATGAAATTGTCAACCATGTTACTGTAGTCATTCTGTTATTTAAATGTTTTTATTAAGTTGAACATGTAGTCTTTATAAAGTTAAAATTAGGTGCATTATTATTCATTTCATTTGTTGGACCAGCCCAAATATTGGTAGTCTGATGAAAATGTTGCTTCATGTATCTACCAAGAGGTGGGACCAAGTCATTGTTTTACAAGTCCCAAGTAAGTCTCAAGTCTTAGCACTCAAGTCTCAAGTAAAGACCGTCAAGTATCAAGTCCTAAACTTTGAGTTTCGAGTCCTAAACAAGTCATAATGTGCTCTTCACCAAACGTATTACCATTTCATATTTTTTACAAAAGTAATAGTTAGTATATTACATTTACGAAAATCATGAATGCTTTTAAAAATATCTATATATTTATTACTTTCCAAATAAACGTTATATTTCCATGGAAATACATGGGTAGCCATGAGAAAGACCCCCCCCCCCCCCCCAATAGTGATTGACTATCGAGGATCGCTATGGGGCGAAATCGGGCGATGTAGGCTTGTACACAATCGCCCAACCTTAACACACACACACACACTCCGTGTGGTTACAGTAGGCTAACATATGTCAATGGTTTTAGGAACAGCAGTAACAGGCAGGATTTAGCCTACCAACTGCCTAGCCAGTTGTAGCTCAATCTTGGGAGCTATGATCACGTTCCCGCACTGACTGACTGTGTGGAGGCTCATTGATTTAACGTTACGATAGCCTACACTATACACTAGAAAAGTAATGAAATATATAACCGTTGGCTATATGAGCCACGACTTACCGTTCTTTGTGCAGCTTCAAAAGTCGAACAGTTGGAAAGTTGGAAATTGTTGCGCCTCCGTCTGTATTTTTCTTCCCGCATGTTTTGCAAGTTACAATCCATTTTTTGTTGATACAGCGTCGTCTTTATATCCGAAAATAATAATAATAATTTTGGGTATCATCTTTCCAAAGGCTCCATCTGAATTCATCCGCCGACGTTCCTCTGCACTGCCACGCACAACTTTTTCCTCAGCTGGCACAATTTGATTGACTGCTGTCCGATTCAAACTATAATTCAAACTATAATCCGTTAAATGAAGAGTTGATGCGCTGCACACCATTTTTTATATTTGGGCTTGGGGAGGGTATAAGGCTCAAGTCCAAGTCAAGTCACGAGTCATTGGTGTAAAAGTCAAAGTCAAGTTGCAAGTCATCATATTTGTGACTCGAGTCTGACTCGAGTCCAAGTCATGTGACTCGAGTCCACACCTTTGGTATCTACCATACAACATGTTTAAAATGAAAACATAAATTACAATGTATTATTGTACATCCAAGGTTGAACTCAAAAAATACTGTCATGCAGCCTCCTGTGTCCTGTTCATAAGGAACCATCACATTAAAATCCACAGACAGTGCAGCAGAATTCAATTGACAAAGTATCAAGCTTTCCTTACCTTGGTGCGTAGTTTCAGATCAAGTGTGCTCTGGATAAACATCACTGGCTTCTAAACTCTATATATTCATGGGCCTATGGGAGCTGCTACAGCTGACTCACAAGCAGTTCCGTAGAAATTAGAATGCACCTAGAGGAGAACATTTTCTAAACCTGTGGATTCCCTGTGTTTCAGTTGGTAGAGCATGGTGTTTGCAACACCAGCATGGTGTGTTGTGGGTTCGATTTCCAAGGGGGGCCAGTACAAGATTTTTTTTTTTTAAATAAACCTGACTCACACATCTGCTGAAACTGGAACTAAAGGTCACAGTTCCATAAAGTCAATGACGGTTCATTTGGAAAGTATTCAGACCCCTCCACGTTATGTTACAGCCTTATTCTAAAATGGTTTAAATAAAAAATCCTCAATTTACACACAATACCCCATAATGACATAGTGAAAACAGGTTTAGACATTTTTGCAAGTATAAAAAAAACAAAACACAAATACCTAATTTACATAAGTATTCAGACCCTTTACTATGAGACTTGAAATTGAGCTCAGGTTTATCCTTTTTCCAATGATAATCCTTGAGATGTCTACAACTTGATTGGAGTCCACCTGTGGTAAATTCAATTGATTGGACATGATTTGGAAAGGCACACACACACACACACACATCTATATAAGGTCCCACATATGGCAGCGCATGTCAGAGCAAAAACCAAGCCATGAGGTCAAAATAGTTGTCCGTAGAGCTCCGAGACAGGATTGTGATGAGGAACAGATCTGGGGAAGGGTACCAACACATTTCTGCGTCTTTGAGGGTCCCCAAGAACAGTGGCCTCCATCATTAAAATCAAATTGTATTTGTCACATGCACCAAACAGATGTAGACCTTACAGTGAAATTCTTACAAGCCCTTAACCAACAATACAGTCAAGAAAAAAAAGTGTTAAGTAAAAAATAAAATTAACAAATAATTAAAGAGCAGCAGTTATCAGGATATGACCCAGATGCAGGCACTGGATGCGGACAGTACAGTTCTCAGATGATTAGAAACACGGGGAAGCAAAGGGCAGGTTGAGGGCAGGCAGAGGTTCGTGTTCAGGTCAGAGACAGGCAGGTACAGGACGGCAGGCAGGCTCTGGGTTAGGGTCGGCAGAGGTTCGTAATCAGGTCAGAGTCAGGCAGGTACAGGACGGTAGGCAGGCTCTGGGTTAGGGTCGGCAGAGGTTCATAATCAGGTCAGAGTCAGGCAGGTACAGGACGGTAGGCAGGCTCTGGGTCAGGGTCGGCAGAGGTTCATAATCAGGTCAGAGACAGGCAGGTACAGGATGGCAGGCAGGCTCTGGGTCAGGGTCGCCAGAGGTTCATAATCAGGTCAGAGACAGGCAGGTACAGGACGGTAGGCAGGCACTTTTTCAAGCTCACATAGCTGAAACACTTTCACTCGAAGAAGAATTCACGAAATTAAACCCTAAATCTCATCACATTATGGTAACTAGAGACTGGCATTTTCTACAAGAAATCTGCTACCAGAAATAAATGCTTCTCCCAAGTGGGAATGCTTCTCCCAAGCATTCCTCTCTCCCGAGCTTTTCACACAGGCACTGTTGGGGCGAGTGACTGAACGTACAATGGCTAGGCCCAAATCGTTATATATTTATTTCTTGTGCATTTTGCTATTTGCCTCATGACTCCTGCATGCTTTGTTGACTACGAACTTTCTTTACCCAACCTTGGGACTGACTGTTTGTTCCCACACTCGGGACTCTGACTCTATTGGTTACAAGGTCTTTTAACCACCTCCCGCCGGCTTTGTTTTCATGTTACCTGATGAAATTGCTGTACAATATGATCTTGTTGCTGTCTGATGCACATTCAGATGTCATAAATCAGCACTGCAGAGCTCTCCCTGTCCTATGCCGTGCCTTGATTGTATTACTGTTGATGATATCTGGAAATGTGCATGTACACCCTGGCCCATCTACTATTGCTAGCCTCAAGTCTGACTTGTGTTCTGATATCTGCTTCATTGATTTCTGCTCTTGTAAAAGCCAGGGTTTTCTGCACATTAACACTAGAAGCTTATTACCTAAAATGGATCACTTGAAGTGTGGGTTCACAGCTTCAATCCAGATGTGTTGGTCATTGCTGAGATGTGGTTAAGGAAGAGTGTTTTGAATACTGATGTTAACCTTTCTGGTTTCGGCAAGACATATCTTCCAAAGGTGGGGGAGTGGCAATCTTTACCAAGGATCACCTTCAGTGCTCGGTTGTCTCCATCAAGTCTGTCCCCAAACAATTTGATTTGCTGGTTTTAAGCATTAAACTTTCAAATAGCTCTTTGTTGACTGTTGCTGGGTGCTATCATTCTCCATCTGCACCGGCCTGTACCCTACCAGCCCTAAGCTCTCTCCTGGCCCCTTACACAAAGTCTGAATTTGTCCTGCTAGGGGACCTAAACGGGGACATGCTTAAACACCTGGCCTAAAGTCCTAAAGCAATGGGACTCCCTAAATGTTTCTCAGATTATTACCAATCCCACAAGGTATGACTCCAAACACCCAGAAAAGGCTACTCTCCTCAGTTATCCTCACAAATTATCCTGATAGGTATCAGTCTGGTGTTTTCTGTAATGGCCTTAGTAATAACTGTTTTACAGCCTGTGTTCGTAATGACTGCTCAGTGAAACGACCTGTCCTGATTTGTCATAGACGCTTGCTAAAAAACTTTAATGAGCAAGCCTTCCTTCATGAACTGGCCTCTAAAATAGTATAGAATCAGCTTGATCCCCTCTGTCAAAGACGCTTGGACCTTCTTTTTTTATATTTTCGGTGGTATTGTTAACAAACACGGCCCCATAAAGAAAATGAGAATTAAAAACAGGTACAGCCCCTGGTTCGACCGTGATCTTGCAGAGTTACTCCACCTCAAGAATTGCCTTTGGCGAAAGGCTCAGCACACGCATACTCAGGCTGACTGGCTATCGTTCAGGCAAATGAGAAATAAGTGCATTCAGGCTATCCGGAAGGCCAAAGTTAGTTACTTTAAGGAGCAGTTCTCTCGCTGTGGGTCTAATCCCTTCCCTGTAGCTCAGTTGGTAGAGCATGGTGTTTGCAACGCATGGTGTTTGCAACGCCAGGGTTGTGGGTTTGATTCCCACGGGGGGCCAGCACAGAAAAAAAAAAAAATATTAAATGAAATGTATGCATTCACTACTGTAAGTCGCTCTGGATAAGAGCGTCTGCTAAATGACTAAAATGTAATCCCATGAAGTGCTGGAAAACGGTTAAAGACCTGGAGAATAAACCCTCATCCTCACAGCTTCCCATGTTCCTTAATGTTGACGAAGTGGTTGTTACTGACAAGAAGCACATGGCGGAGCTCTTTAAATCACAACTTCATTAAGTCAGGATTCCTATTTGACTCAGCCATGCCTCCTTGCCCGTCCAACATTTCCTCATCTCCCACTCCTTCGAATGCGACTATCCCCGATGCTTCTCCCTCTTTTTAACCTGCCCCGCAACAAAGTTTCTCCCTGCAGGCAGTCACTGAGCCCGAAGTGCTAAACGAGCTCCTGAAACTTGACCCCAGAAAACCATCTGGGTCAGATGGTTTAGACCCTTTCTTCTTTAAAAACTTCTTTGGGCTAGGGGGCAATATTTTGATGTTTGGATGACACATGTGCCCAAAGTAAACTGCCTGTTACTCAGGTCCAGAAGCTAGGATATGCATTGGTAGATTTGGATAGAAAACACTCTGAAGTTTCTAAAACTGTTAAAATAATGTCTGTGAGTATAACAGAACTGATCTGGCAGGCAAAAACCCAAGGAAAATCCATCCAGGAAATGGGATTATTTTGATGTGAGTGGTTTTCCATTGAAAGCCTATTGACTATATAAGTGGTTAGGGCCTAGATTGCAGTTCCTATGGCTTCCACTAGATGTCAACAGTCTTTAAACATGGTTTCAGGCTTGTTTTCTGAAAAACGACAAAGAATAAGACCTTTTGGTCATGGGTCTATGGAATCATGCAGTACTGGTTTGCGCGCTCTTCGTTCTATTGAATATGCTATTGGCTGGTTTAAATATTATTGATTATTTCGATAATTGACACCCTAAGGATTAGTTATAAACATCATTTGACATGTTTTGACTAACTTTACCGGTACTATTAGGATGTATTCGTCTGTATGTTTTGACAGCCTTTGAGCCAGTGGTTTACTGAACAAAACGTGCCAACAAAACTGAGTTTTGGGATATAAAGAAGGACTTTATCGAACAAAAGGACCATTTGTTATGTAGCTGGGACCCTTGTGATTGCAACCAGATGAAGATCTTCAAAGGTATGTGATTTATTTTATTGCTATTTTTGACTTACGTGACTCCTCTGCTTGGTTGGAAAATGTTTGTAGCTTTTGTAAGCGGGGCACTGTCCTCAGATAATTGCATGGTATGCTTTCGCCGTAAAGCCTTTTTGAAATCTGACAAAGTGGCTGGATTAACAATAAGTTCATATTTTAACCGATGTATAACACTTGTATTTTCATGAATGTTTATTATTACTATTTGTGTCATTTGAATTTGGCACTCTGCAATTTCACTGGATGTTGTCGCGGTGGGTCGCTAGCGGCACACCTTGCCCAAAGAGGGTATGGTTGCTGCCCCTATCATCGCCAAACCTGTCTCTCTTTTCTGGGGTTCCCATTGCTTGGAAGGCAGCCACGGTTTGTCCTTTATTGAAAAAGGGGGAGATCAAGCTAATCCTAATTGTTATAGGCCTATTTCTATTTTGCCCTGTTTATCAAAAGTGTTGGAAAAACTTGTGAATAATCAACTGACTGGCTTTCTTGATGTCTATAGTATTCTCGCTGGTATGCAATCTGGTTTCCGCTCAGGTTATGGATGTGTCACTGCAACCTTAAAGGTCCTCAATGACATCACCATTGCCCTTGAGTCTAAGCAATGTTGTGGTGCTATTTTTATTGACTTGGTCAAAGCTTTTGATACGGTAGACCATTCCATTCTTGTGGGCCAGCTAAGGAGTATTGGTGTCTCTGAGGGGTCTTTGGCCTGGTTTGCTAATTACCTCTCAAAGAGTGCAGTGTATAAAGTCAGGAAATCTGCTGTCTTAGCCACTGCCTGTCACCAAGGGAGTACCCCAAGGCTTAATCCTAGGCCTCACACTTCTCAATTTACATCAACATAGCTCTCTCATCCATTTATATGCAGATGATACAGTCATGCTCAGCTGGCCCCTCCCCGGATTTAGTGTTAAATGCTCTACAACAAAGCGCTCTTAGTGTCCAACAAGCTTTCTCTACCATTAACCTTGTTCTGAACACCTCCAAAACAAAGATCATGTGGTTTGGTAAGAAGAATGCCACAGGTGTTTTTACAACCTCTGAGGGTTTAGAGCTTGAGGTAGTCACCTCATACAAGTACTTCGGTGTACGGCTAGACGATGCACTGTCCTTCTCTCAGCACATATCAAAGCTGCAGGCTAAAGTTAAATCTAGACTTCGTTTCCTCTATGGTAATCGCTCCTCTTTCACCCCAGCTGCCAAACTGATAAAAGAATGTATATGTTTAAAGATAATGATTATCTAATTCTACCCTGAATCGTAACCATTAGGGATTATAGTTTATGTAGCATGTATAAGGAATAATTAAAGTATTAAACATAAGTCCAACTATGTTGGACTGGGAGGGAGATAAAGGTGTGTGTATGTGTGTGTCTAAGAAAATACCGAGAACAATTACCCGACCTGGCTAGAACTCTGAGAAATGTATGATAGGACAGGGAGTAATTTAAGGTTCCTCTAATCTCGGGGGAATGGAACGGACAGCGCTGGGTAGTGATAAACAGTGGTGAGAACTCTGGGGAGGGATACAACCCACCTACTGTTCGTGTGGATGTATATGCGTAAGTAAGGAGTGAACTATAAAATGGATGTTTTTGTATAATGGACTTCAGAGTACCCTCGTGAATAAACATTTTGACTATTGTAAGCTGGGACTCTCGTCTGTTTCATTCAACCAGAATCGTACAAACTCTGGGTTGCAGACTGAGTAGATTAATTGAAGTTTATGAACATTGATAACGAAATTCACATAACACAAACTAACCCAGATGACCATCCTATCCATGCTAGATTACGGAGACATATTTATAGATCGGCAGGTAAGGGTGCTCTCGAGCGGCTAGATGTTCTTTACCATTCGGCCATCAGATTTGCCACCAATGTTCCTTATAGCACACATTACTGCACTCTATACTCCTCTGTAAACTGGTCATCTATGTATACCCGTCGCAAGACTCACTGGTTGATGCTTATTTATAAAACCCTCTTAGGCCTCACTCCCCCCTATCTGAAATATCTACTGCAGCCCTCATCCTCCACATACAACACCCGTTCTGCCAGTCACATTCTGTTAAAGGTCCCGAAAGCATACATCCCTGGGTCGCTCGTTTTTTCAGTTTGTTGCAGCTAGCGACTGGAACGAGCTGCAACAAACAGTCAAACTGGAAAGTTTTATCTCAATCTCTTCATTCAAAGACTCAATCATGGACACTCTGATGGTTGTGGCTGCTTTGCGTGATGTATTGTCTCTACCTTCTTGCCTTTTGTGCTGTTGTCTGTTCCCAATAATGTTTGTACCATGTTTTGTGCTGCTACCATGTTCTGTTGCTACCATGTTGTATTGTTTTGTTGTCATGTGTTGCTGCCTTGCTATGTTGTTGTCTTAGGTTTCTCTCTTTATGTAGTGTTGTCTCTCGTCGTGATGTGTGTTTTTGTCCTATATTTATTTTTTATTTTTAATCCCAGCCCTCATCCCCGCAGGAGGCCTTTTGTCTTTTGGTAGGCCGTCATTGTAAATAAGAATTTGTTCTTAACTGACTTGCCTAGTTACATTTTTAAAAACTAGGGGGAAAAAAGCCTTATTTTAGACTTCCACCATGGTTGTTATTACTACTAATTTACAGAGGGTTACAGCAGATCTAAATAGAGCAAAAGTTTCCACCACTCCGAGGGGAAATTCCTCTGCAAATGATCCGAGTCAATGATGCAGAACAAGCAGTTTATGGATTTGTTTCTGCAGCTGCAAATAGACATAAATCAAACCAATATATAATCGCCCGGTGCTCATCAAACAAAAACAAAGCCGTCAAAAAGTCAAGTGGGGTTCCATCCCAGTAAGAATAGGACATCAACATTTCGGAGAGTAATTGTGTATTTTTTTCTCCTTATCATAGCCCACACTTCTCATTCAAAATGTCTTCAATTGAATATAGAAGTGCTATAGGCCTCCTGAAAACAAGGCAAGTTACTGTGCCGTATAACATGCGTCTTTGCGCTAGGTAGGCTAGTTCAATAAAGGGGAGCAAAGTGACTTCGGAATGGAGGGAGGGAGGAACTGAGGGAGGGAGAGCGGCACAACTGATAGATTCCTCATTTACACTTTCCCCCAAATATATGTAGATTATAACCACATTGATGACACTTCATTGGATAGTCCCTCATGAAAAACTCCCCCTAAAAAGTATTCTTAATATAATGTTAACAAAAAGAATATCAACTAACATTCAAAAGCTTGGGGTCACTTAGAAATGTCCTTGTTTTGAAAGAAAAGCTCATTTTTGTCCATTAAAATGACAAATTGATCAGAAATACAGTGTAGACATTGTTAATGTTGTAAATGACCATTGTAGCTGGAAACGGCAGATTTTTTATGGAATATCTACATAGGCGTACAGAGGCCCATTATCAGCAACCATCACTCCTGTGTTCCAATGGCACGTTGTGTTAGCTAATCCAAGTTTATCATTTTAAAAGGCCAATTGATCATTAGAAAACCCTTTTGCAATTATGTTAGCACAGCTGAAAACTGTTGTGCTGATTAAAGAAGCAATAAAACTAGCCTTCTTTAGACTAGTTGAGTATCTGGAGCATCAGTATTTGTGGGTTCAATTACAGGCTCAAAATGGCCAGAAACTAATAGGCGACTACGGGATGCTGGCCTTCTAGGCAGAGTTGCAAAGAAAAATACATATCTCAGACTGGCCAATAAAAAGAAAAGATTAAGATGGGCAGAATAACAGACACTGGACAGCATCCCAGAGTCGCCTCTTCACTGTTGACATTGAGACTAGTGTACTATTTAATGAAGCTGCTAGTTGAGGACTTGTGAGGCCTCTGTTTCTCAAACTATGACACTAATGTAAATGCTGATGCTCCAGATACTCAACTAGTCTAAAGAAGGACAGTTTTATTGCATCTTTAATCAGAACAACAGTTTTCAGCTGTGCTAACGTAATTGCAAAAGGGTTTTCTAATGATCAATTAGCCTTTTAAAAATGATAAACTTGGATTAGCTAACACAACGTGCCATTGGAACACAGCAGTGATGATTGTTGATAATGGGCCTCTGTACGCCTATGTAGCTATTCAACTAAAAATCTGCCATTTCCAGCTACAATAGTCATTTACAACATTAACAATGTCGACACTTTCTGATCAATTTGATGTTATTTTAATGGACAAAAATGTAGCTTTTTTTTTTAAAAACAAGGCCATTTCTAAGTAATCCCAAACTTTTGAAAGGTAGTGTACGTTATTATATTATACATATTATTGTTATCATCATCATCATCGGACCAAAATTGTAACATGTTATTAATTTCATACGTGTAGGCCTACAAAATCACACTTAATGAAAATATATCTGTAACGACTGCCGTGAGAGAGAGTGGACCAAAACGCAGCGGAGTTAGTGTTCATCATATTTAATTATTAAATGGAACACTATACAACTACAAAATAAGAAACTGACAGCCAAACAGTCCTGTCAGGTGAAACACAATGACAGAAACAATTACCCACAAAACCCCAACGGAAAAACATGCACTTATGTGTGACTCCCAATCAACAACAACGAACTTCAGCTGTGCCTGATTGGGAGCCACACACGGCCCAAAACAAATAAATACAAAAACATAGAAAAAGAACATAGAATGCCCACCCAATGTAACACCCTGGCCTAACCAAAATAAAGAACAAAAAAACCCTCGTCTATGGCCAGGGCGTTACAGTACCCCCCCCCCCCCAAGGTGCGGACTCCGACCGCAAAACCTGACACTGAAGGGGAGGGTCTGGGTGGGCCTTCTTACGGCGGCAGCTCAGGTGCGGGACGTGGCCTCTGCCCCACCCTTGGTGTCACCCTCTTAGGTGGCGCACCTGGCCGCGCCGAAGGTCTGGTGGGCGACCCTGACTTCGCCCGGCTGGCGGGCGACCCTTGTTGCGCCCGGCTGGCGGACGACCCTGGCTGCGCCCGGCTGGCGGGTGTCCCTTGCTGCGCCCGGCTGGCGGGCCGCTCTGGCAGCTCCGTACAGGCGGGCGGCTTTGGCAGCTCCTGACTGGCGGGTGGCTCTGGCGGCTCCTGACTGGCGGGCGGCTCTGGCGGCTCCTGACTGGCGGGCGGCTCTGGCGGCTCCTGACTGGCGGGCGGCTCTGGCGGCTCCTGACTGGCGGGCGGCTCTGGCGGCTCCTGACTGGCGGGCGGCTCTGGCGGCTCCTGACTGGCGGGCGGCTCTGGCGGCTCCTGACTGCCGGGCGGCTCTGGCGGCTCCTGACTGGCAGGCGGCTCTGGCGGCTCCGGACTGGCGAGACCCACTGGAGGCCTAGTCCTGGGAGGTGGCACAGGACGGACCAGGATGGGGAGACCCACTGGAGGCCTGGTCCGTGGAGCAGGCACAGGACAGACCAGGATGGGGAGACCCACTGGAGGCCTGGTCCTAGGAGGAGGCACAGGACAGACCAGGATGGGGAGACCCACTGGAGGCCTGGTCCGAGGAGGAGGCACAGGCTTAACCAAGATGGGGAAACCCACTGGAGGACTGGTCCGAGGAGGAGGCATGGGCTTGACCAGGATGGGAAGACATGCAGGAGGCCTGGTTCTGGGCGTAGGCACAGGACGTGCAGGGCTGGGAAGACATGCAGGAGGCCTGTTTCTGGGCGCAGGCACAGTCTTCGACAGACGGCCAGCACGCACCTCAGGACGAGTATAGAGAACTGACTCAGGTGACATCAATTCACTGACACGCTCCGTAGGGCGAATGCCGTGCCTTATGCACCAAACCAGCAGGTCTCTCATCTCTCTCTCCTCCAATCTCCCCATCAACTCCTTCACTGTCTCTGCTTTCCACCCTTCGCTCACCTCCAACGTCAACCCGACTGGCTCTGGTTCCAACCTCGGCTCCGCCGACTGTCCCGTGTGCCCCCCCCCCCCCAAAAAAATCTTGGGGCTACCTCTCGTGCCTGTTGCGCTCTCTCTCCTCATACCATCGCCTCTCCGCTCTCGCCGCTTCGATCTCCCACTGCGGGAGGCGATACTCCCCAGCCTGAGTCCATGGTCCCTCTCGGTCCAGTATTTGTTCCCACGTCCATGAGTCCATCATGCTGCTCTCCTGGTGCTGCTCCTTCCTCCGCTGCTTGGTCCTTGTTTGGTGGGTAATTCTGTAACGACTGCCGTGGGAGAGAGTGGACCAAAACGCAACGGAGTTAGTGTTCATCATATTTAATTATTAAATGGAACACTATACAACTACAAAATAAGAAACTGACAGCCAAACAGTCCTGTCAGGTGAAACACAATGACAGAAACAATTACCCACAAAACCCCAACGGAAAAACATGCACTTATGTGTGACTCCCAATCAACAACAACGAACTTCAGCTGTGCCTGATTGGGAGCCACACACGGCCCAAAACAAAGAAATACAAAAACATAGAAAAAGAACATAGAACGCCCACCCAATGTAACACCCTGGCCTAACCAAAATAAAGAACAAAAAAACCCCTCTCTATGGCCAGGGCGTTACAATATCAGTGTTATTTTTGCAGCAGTAACGACAATATAGATTTTTATCCAATAACAGTAGTTTTTGATTATTCGGATTTTAATTAAATGCCGTTTATACTTAGGATACTGTAAAGATGCTTAAATACAGTTACTCATTATATGTATTTAATGTAGGCTACATATTTGTGTCTTTATTTTTTCCTAAGGCAATTATATATGAGGGTCAAGACAAAACCCCTGAAATGTGCAGTTCTTCTTACGCACAAAATGAGCAGGGAAAACATTTCTCCTCTCAAACTTGAAGTATACAGTACATTTCTATATTTTCTCCCCACACTTGTTTATCATATGACACAGAGAAGGCCTACAATTAGTGGAAAACAAACAGAGTGGTACCCAGGGTAGTTGTAGCCTACAGGGTCTCTTGGTGAATATATTAATATTAGTCTGATGCCAGTGAGTCTGCGCCTCAAAACATGGAGTCAGGCCTTGGTTGATCCCAACTGTCATTACCCAGTTAGCAATGAGGAATCGGCCCAGAAGCGGCCCTCTTCTGGGGGGCTGGAACTGATTGAGTTGGCCCGGAATCGGGTGTCGGACTCAGCCCGAAATCAAAATGGATGACTGCCCAGAATCAGCCCAAGTACATCAGGCTGTTTCCGTCTACTGGAATTCAGCCGACTTTGCCGGCATCTTACCAGAATCCCCCCAGAAGCGGCCTGATGCAAATTTAAATAAATGTCTACAAAATTACCCGATTTAGTAATTTTAAATTATACATACAAATTATACCCATCCACAAACAAAAAACATTTTGTGTCAGAGGAAACACCTAGTGACCGCGCCAGTGTGCATGCGCCTGGCCTGCCACAGAAGTTGCTACAGCACGATGGGACAAGGACATTCTGGCTGGCCAAACCCTCCCCTAACTCGGACGACGCTTGGCCAATTGTGCATCGCTTCATTGGTCTCCCGGTCGTGGCCGCCACAGGTCTCGAACCAGCATTTGTAGCAAAGCAGTTTGCACTGTGATTCAGTGTCTTAGACCACTGTGCTACTCGCGAGGCTCCAGCCACAAAGTTAATGTTTTTCAATAGCCTTTCACAAAGTATCAAAATACTACAAAGCACTCTTTAAGAATTTCTTTCAAATGTTGTTTCATTGTTTCAAAAATGAAACAATGAGAAACTATGGAAAAATAAATAATGAAATGTTAATTATATAAAGCAGCCCGTGTAATCATCTGCCAGAGAGCAGCCCCAATCAGCCCAAGCAATACATTTGGGCCAGAAAACACACTGGAATTGGCCCGAGCTCAATCCCCGCATCCTAGCCATAAGTAATACTGCCGAAGGCGGCCCAGGCTCGGGCCACATGACGTCGGCCGAGTCTGACTCTCAGCAGAGTGCCCCGACTCAGCCGGAATCGGCCCAGATCCACTGTGCTAGCTGGGTAGTGATCAGCAAGCTTTTTAGTATGGGCTCAATATCATGCCAAATGTTTTGTAAATACACAGCATACATTTTGTATGTGTATCATGATCTGTACTAATAAGTAGAAATATATATTTTTTATTACTGCAGATCATTTCCAAGGAACTTAAGTAAAATGACTGCCATAAAGCTATGCGCAAACATGACAGATATGGCAAACCTGCAACTCCATATTTGGAAGCGCTTAGGTCACCTAAACATATCACTTATCTCTGCTTCCTTTAAGTTTAATTTGTACTGCCTCACCGCCTTCATCGAGTTGAGTTTCACACTGTATTGTTCCTCAATCTGTGCGACAAAACACGGAACATAAGTACAATAGCCAAGATGAATGCAAAGCGGAAAAAGAGAAGCAGATGGATATTGTAAGCTCAACCAGCTCTGAAAAAAGGCTCCGATTTTTGTGACAGGAGTGAATTGGAGTAGAGTATAGTTTTCCCCTCGCAAAATGAGCAGGTCTGTTGAATCACAAAAGCATATGTTCCTCATTAGTGTAACGCCCTGGCCATAGAGAGGGGTTTTTGTTCTTTATTTTGGTTAGGCCAGGGTGTTACATTGGGTGGGCGTTCTATGTTCCTTTTTCTATGTTTTTGTATTTCTTTGTTTTGGGCCATGTGTGGCTCCCAATCAGGCACAGCTGAAGTTCGTTGTTGCTGATTGAGAGTCACACATTTTTGTATTTCTTTGTTTTGGGCCATGTGTGGCTCCCAATCAGGCACAGCTGAAGTTCGTTGTTGCTGATTGAGAGTCACACATGCATGTTTTTCCTTTGGGTTTTGTGGGTAATTGTTTCTGTTAGTGTTTTGCACCTGACAGGACTGTTTGGCTGTCGGTTTTCTTGTTTTGTTTGTATAGTGTTCTTTCTTTATTAAATATTCAATGATGAACACTAACTCCGCAGCACCTTGGTCTACTCTCTCTCACGACAGCTGTTACAGAATTACCCACCAAAAACGGACCAAGCAGCAGAGGAAGGAGCAGCGCAAGGAGAGGCACCAGGAGAAGGAAAGGAATGTGGACTCATGGACTTTGGAGAAAATGGAGAGGATCGTTCAGGATTCCTGGAGATGGGAGGAATTACTGGACGAAGGTGGACCATGGGCTCAAGCTGGGGATTATCGCCGCCCGCAGGGGGAGATCGAGGCAGCGATAGCTGAGAGGCGCTGGTATGAGGAAAGGGAGCGCAGCAGACACGAGAGGCAGCCCCCAAAACATTTTGGGGGGGGCACACGGGGAGATTGGCGGAGTCAGGCGGTAGACCTGAGCCAACTCCCCGTGCTTACCGGAAGCAGCGTGGTACTGGTAAGACACCGTGTTATGCTGTGGAGCGCACGGTGTCCCCAGTGCGCGTTCAAAGCCCGGTGCGCTACATACCAGCCCCCCGCAAGTGCCATGCGAGGGAAGGCATCGAGCCAGGATGGGTTGTGCCAGCTCAGCGCGTCTGGTCTCCAGTGCGCCCTTTCGGGCCAGGGTATCCTGCACCGGCTCTGCGCACTGTGTCTCCAGGGCGCTGGGAGGGTCCAGTTCGCCCAATGCCTGCTCTCTGCCCGTGCCGGGCCAAAGTGGGCATTCAGCCTGGAGTGTGGATAAAGAGTGTCCGTACCAGAACTCCAGTGCTCCCCCAGAGCCCGGTTTATCCTGTGCCACCTCCCAGGACTAGGCCTCCAGTGGATCTCCCCATCCTGGTTAACCTCTCTAGGGTCGGCGGGACGAAATCGTCCCACCTACGCAACAGCCAGTGGAATCCTGTGGCGCGTTATTCAAATACCTTAGAAATGCTATTACTTCAATTTCTCAAACATATGACTATTTTACACCATTTTAAAGACAAGACTCTCGTTAATCTAACCACACTGTCCGATTTCAAAAAGGCTTTACAACGAAAGCAAAACATTAGATTATGTCAGCAGAGTACCCAGCCAGAAATAATCAGACACCCATTTTTCAAGCTAGCATATAATGTCACATAAACCCAAACCACAGCTAAATGCAGCACTAACCTTTGATGATCTTCATCAGATGACACACCTAGGACATTATGTTATACAATACATGCATGTTTTGTTCAATCAAGTTCATATTTATATCAAAAACCAGCTTTTTACATTAGCATGTGACGTTCAGAACTAGCATACTTCCGGTGAATTTACTAAACATTTACTAAATTACTCACGATAAACGTTCACAAAAAGCATAACAATTATTTTAAGAATTACAGATACAGAACTCCTCTATGCACTCGATATGTCCGATTTTAAAATAGCTTTTCGGTGAAAGCACATTTTGCAATATTCTGAGTAGATAGCCCAGCCATCACGGGCTAGCTATTTAGACACCCAGCAAGTTTAGCACTCACCAAAGTCAGATTTACTATAAGAAAAATGTTATTACCTTTGCTGTTCTTCGTCAGAATGCACTCCCAGGACTTCTACTTCAATAACAAATGTTGGTTTGGTTCAAAATAATCCATAGTTATATCCAAATAGCGGCGTTTTGTTCGTGCGTTCAAGACACTATCCGAAAGGGTAAATAAGGGTTACGAGCACGACACATTTCGGGACAAAAAATGTCTAAATATTCCATTACCGTACTTCGAAGCATGTCAACCGCTGTTTAAAATCAATTTTTATGCCATTTTTCTCGTAAAAAAGCGATAATATTCCGACCGGGAATCTCTGTTTAGGTTCAGAGACGAACGAAAATAAAAACATGGGGTCGACTCGTGCACGCGCCTAAGCCCATTGTCCTCTGATAGAGCACTTGCCAAAAGCGCTAATGTGTTTCAGCCTGGGGCTGGAATTACATCATTCAGCTTTTTCCCGCCTTCTGAGAGCCTATGGGAGCCGTAGGAAGTGTCACGTTACAGCAAAGATCCTCAGTCTTCAATAAACAGAGTCAAGAAGCTCAAGGAATGGTCAGACAGGCCACTTCCTGTAAGGAATCTTCTCAGGTTTTTGCCTGCCATATGAGTTCTGTTATACTCACAGACACCATTCAAACAGTTTTAGAAACTTTAGGACTCACCGCCAGCCCGGTGAGTCCTGTGCCTGCGCCTAGAGCCAGGTCTCTTACATGTCTCCTCAGCCTGGTGAATCCTGTCAGTGCCGCCGGAGCCGCCAGGGACGCCCGCCAGCCGGGCGCAGCCATCGCCGCCCGCCAGCCGGGCGCAGCCATCGCCGCCCGCCAGCCGGGCGCAGCCATCGCCGCCCGCCAGCCGGGCGCAACCATCGCCGCCCGCCAGCCGGGCGCAGTCTGGATCGCCCACCAGACCTTCGGTGTGGCCAGGTGCGCCACCTAAGAGGGCGACGCCGAGGGTGGAGCAGAGGCCACGTCCCGTACCTGAGCCGCCGCCGTAAGAAGGCCCACCCGGACCCTCCCCTTCAGAGTCAGGTTTTGCGGTCGGAGTCCGCACCTTGGGGCGGGGGGTACTGTAACGCCCTGGCCATAGAGAGGGGTTTTTGTTCTTTATTTTGGTTAGGCCAGGGTGTTACATTGGGTGGGCGTTCTATGTTCCTTTTTCTATGATTTTGTATTTCTTTGTTTTGGGCCATGTGTGGCTCCCAATCAGGCACAGCTGAAGCTCGTTGTTGCTGATTGAGAGTCACACATAAGGAGCATGTTTTTCCTTTGGGTTTTGTGGGTAATTGTTTCTGTTAGTGTTTTGCACCTGACAGGACTGTTTGGCTGTCGGTTTTCTTGTTTTGTTTGTATAGTGTTCTTTCTTTATTAAATATTCAATGATGAACACTAACTCCGCTGCACCTTGGTCTACTCTCTCTCACGACAGCTGTTACAATTAGGCCCTCCCATTGTCTCCATGTAGTAACTATGAGCAGATCAGTTCACCCTCCCAGACCCACACTACTGCCCATTGACTAAAGATTTCAGAAAGGCTAGTTGTGGAGTTTCAGGGTTAACAAAATCACTGACGTGTACTGTACTGCATACAAATGTCACCCAGTATATAGTAATTTTCAGTGAACGTATGGGTGAGATTTTATAAAGCGTCAATATGTTACATCCGTCTGTTTCTCATGCAAATTGTGAGTGACACCTGTGCTGCAGTTGCTTCTGGCTAAAAGTGATTATTTTAAAATGAAGAGAGTTGAGTGTGTGAAACAGACTGATTGTTGAATCAGTCATGTCTTAGATATACTGTAATGTAGGCAGCTAAAACATCTTCAGCTCTGCCACAATCCCTAGAGAAAGAGTAGCATAGCACAACCTTTAAGAAAAAGATTTAGAGTGAGTCATTGATGGCATTTCCTCGCTGTAACATTTTCCCAGATGGCACGAGGGGAAAGCATACACAGCTAGCTGGCATCTAGCAAGACATTAACTAGCGTTCCCATGGGTCTGGCATATCCGAGTTTAGGAAACCTATCATTCCAAATGTGTCCTATTTTCCTGTGGTCAAGCCAGACATCAATTTACCCTAATTTCTCTGAGTTTGATGCAGATTCTCAGGATTTTTTTTTAAGGGAAATAATTAAAAAATGTTTGTTAGATACAATGTAAACCTAACAGCTATCAAAGTTTCAGTGCAGGAGGGAGCTTTAAATATTTCACAAGTGATTTTTGATGTCATTACATTCCGTAATTAGTACATTTGTGTTTAACCACAATATTTGTATTATTTCTGTCTTTTCTGGTGGATTAAACTGAAATTGCAACCAACTTTCTATGTCTTATTTAAAAATGACCAATATTTTGGAGATTATATAATTTTCAAATAACCAAATGAGAGCGGTTGTAATCTTAATAAAGTGAGTCAAGGCCATTCTTGAACATAGGGTGAGACATTCTTACTAATTTGTAAATAAAGCCAGTTTGTTATTTTAGAATGATTTATTTCTCTATTTAGAGGGAGAGAAACCAAAAGCCCATCGTGCCCATTTTTCAAAAATCGTCAGTCAGCAAATGTAATTCCCTCATTGTATTTAACCAAGTTCTCTCTTAACTCCAGGACCACCGACAGTTTGTTGTTGTTGCAGGACATTCAAAGAATGTGTGTCATGCCTACTGTACATTGTAGCATAAGCAAGCTGAGAAGGAGAAGAGGAATATAGAGGAGTGAGCAGTGTCTGAGAGAAAAAGAGAATTGTCAGTTTGAGGAATGAGCAGGATAAGAGGAAGGGAGCTACTTGACAGATGGGCAGAAGAAACCGGGAGCATACTAATTAATTAAACATGATTATGTGGAAGAGGGTGCAGGTGATGATGCGGGGTAAAGCCTGTGCAGGAGAAGGAGTGAGGCACGATTAACACCTGCACCTTTTAGTATCTTCTGGCAAAGAGAGAAAGAGACTTCAGGCAGATTGAAGATCAGGGCGTTGGGTGGAGAATGAGCCAGGGTGGCCGTAGAGTGGAACTGGTGGATCGGAGGACACACAGAGAGAGATGAAAGGCCCTTGGCAGGGGGGCTGGTGAGCGCCGGCGGGCAGGGCGGTGGGGAGAATGGCCTGGAGGCCAGCCACGGCATTCCAATTATTTTTTTAGGCCTGGAACAGTGGCGGGGCACCGAGACAATGGACCGCAGCCGTATGGTTAGAGGTGGTGTGTCCTTGATAATGGAGATGGGTAGAGTCTAGAACTTGGTCTGAAAACACATCGGAATCCGAGGCAGTGAGAACAATCTCCATAGTAAACAAATTAAGGACGCTTAATAGAGGCTTATCACGTTCAGTGTCTTGCATGCGACGCAAAACAGAGAGAATGAATGACTTTTTGGTCAGGTTTAAGTAGTAGTGGTGATTAAGGAGAGTGAGAACAGGTGTTGAGGCTGAATAGCAGCTAGTAGCAGCTGGAGATTTTTTGAGGAGTTACGTTCAAGGCAGCTTGTGTTGCCAACAGTAGTTGAGGCTGATTGGCGATGGCTAACAGCTGGTGCTTGATGAATTTGTACGGAGCTGCGTTCAAGGCAGCTAGTTAAGTGTTACCATTTAATACTTTAACAAATAACAGATCAAAAGTATATAATTAGGCTAGGGGTGCACATATTTTGCCTGTCTACTCCGGTGGAATCTAACAGAATCTTTATCTCAGGCTGAATGATTGATTCCTACCAAGCCAAAACGCAACTGCATAGCTAGGTTTCCATCCACTCGTCAAAAGATTTTCAAGCGAATGCTCAAGTATTCACCTAAAAAATACGTGCATTTTAACGGATAGGAGTGTTTCTATCAAACTGGCTTGATTTCCGTCAAAGCTGGGCTTGCTAACTTAGTGCACATAAATCAAATCGTTTCCATGTACTGAATAAAAAACAGAAGTTCAACATGTTCCCATCGCATTTTCAACTCTACCAACGGTTTTGTCACAAACTGTTGCGCATGCTCTCTAATGTAGATAACAATTTGCTGATGAAGTGAGGAGGGTAGGTTACATGATGAGATATGGATAAGAGAAAAATCATTTTTATTTGATAATAATTATTGTCAGCCGAGCACCATGTCATCAGCATACAAATAGTACCCTCGATATTTTTGGAAAATTCACATCATGCGCATCATCATAATTTGTTTAATCTGTAGCCTAATAAACTCTTCATGCTTTTCCACATTGTGGTGGGAGGACAACACAACATGTCATTGCATGTCTCCAAGTTTACTTCAACTTGATAGTTATTACATCAATATTTGAGCACAAAAGCATTTCCACCGTAATTGTGGCATAATCTCTTTCACCGACAAAACAATTATCCACCTTTGTCTAGAGTATTTTGTTTTGTCAATATTTGGATATGTTCCTGAAATATGTGCTATTTCCGTCAGGCCTGTCAGCAGTTTTTCAATGCGTCAGCTAATCCATTCGCATTAATTTGTCTGTATGCAGTGTTTTCTAACGGCGATCAGTGTTTTAAACATCAAAGGGGGTTATTGAGTACAGAACTTGTGATTGACAGACGCCAGGGCTTCACCGTGGTTGAAGTGAAAAAATGATGGGCTATGAATTACCTTTTTACGGCTGAGAGGTTCACATGAATGTATCACAACAGTGCAAACCTGACAGGAGTTTAGCCCGATAATCGAATCACTCTACTGAGGTATGTGTCGCTAGGTGTACGTCTCATAACGATAACCAGCTCATTACGATTTGGCTTGACTGACTCGTCAAATGTGAGAGGTACCCCAATGTTAAGATTGTATAATTGCATAGTGTTCAGAAGGCCTTATTTTAGATTTACCTAGAGTGTTGTTGTTTCATCCGAACAGTTTTTAAATATGTTAATATGGTAATTTAGCAAATCCCAAATAATTTGGCTAGAATTTTTGGAGAATGCAGCAATGATAGTGAAAATTAATTGTATCAGTTAGCCGTGAATTCAAAAGCATGGGGAATGCAGGGTGGTTCCAAATCTGTGCTTATTTTTGCAGAATGCAGAGCTCTTTCCCTAGACTTTTGAATGCACTGCTAGTGCTAACTCAGGGGTCTCCAACCTTTTCTAGCATGACAGCTACTTTAAAAAAAATGAATCGTCACAAGCTACTGTTTGTTTTCTAGCTTCCAAATAGGCACATTCTTCTCCTCTCCCCTGCAACTCTTCCCTGGGTCCTTAGTGTACAAGAGAAGGTAGTGCACTATGTTTTTTGTTAATAAACCTGGTAAAATAATGGTTAATAAACAACTCTAAGGGTGGCCCTATAAAATCTGTGATTTTCCAACCCCAACAATTATGTTTATATTTTCCCAAATCATGTTTTTTCCATTTTATTTGGCATAGAAACTATAATGGAAAGGAGAGACTCGTGATGGTGTTCTTCTCCGTTTTGCTCTATGACACCCGCAAGTGTCACAGGACTCGTCCAAAGTTGGTAACGCTGATGTGCCAACTTCTGTCTATAGCCTTCGAACCGTTTGAGCCACTATGGAAAGGGGAGACTCTCACAAACACGATGGTGTTCTCAGTTTTGCTCTACGACCCCCACAAGTGTCATAGGACTAGTCTGAAGATAAACCATACAAATTAATGGAAGTATGAAGATAGTTTTGTGCCAATAAAAATAAGGGGTTAAATATGTACAAATATATATAATTTTTTCTGAGCTTTCTTATATCTCCTAGATATAGGATAGACACTTCAAAATCTTATTCATTATGATTTCTCAATGCGTTTCTATGGGCTATAGTAAAGGCCAAATTCAATATTTTATCAAATAATTTGTACATATATTTTGGGATACCTAAAGGGGTCCTACAATTCCAAATTGAGAATAAGGTTTTCGGGAAAGTATTTCTGTCAACCCACGATACCGTTATCACATCAACTGGCAAAACACGGACGGAGTGATAGACAAACGCACTTATCACACAAATAGACTGGAGCAATATTGCTGGAAATTAATTGGCTGATATTGTGTTAGGTTTCGCTTTTTAAGCAAATAGTGGCTAACCAGGGGTGGGATAATGTTGCATTGATTAGATGGTGTCTAATACTAATGAGATTTGTTTGACAGTTTCCACTGGAAAACATTACAAATGACTGAGAATTGTTTGGCGAGCTACTCATGTGGTCTGCGAGCTACTGGTATCTCGCGATCGACCTGTAGGAGACTCCTGTACTAACTGATACAATCAGTTTCCACTAGCATTGTGACATTCCATAGGTATTAAGCGTATTATTTATATATTTTTTCACCTTTATTTAACCAGGTAGGCCAGTTGAGAACAAGTTCTCATTTACAACTGCGACCTGGCCAAGATAA
Source organism: Salmo salar (assembly GCF_965601325.2). NCBI lineage: Eukaryota > Metazoa > Chordata > Actinopteri > Salmoniformes > Salmonidae > Salmo > Salmo salar. Next base: position 17,360,150 of record NC_138294.1, read on the forward strand.
AGCAAAGCAGTGCGACAAAAACAACACAGAGTTACACATGGGATAAACAAACGTACAGTCAATAACACAATAGAAAAATCTGTATACAGTGTGTGCAAATGAAGTAAGGAGGTAAGGCAATAAATAGGCCATAGTGGCGAAGTAATTACAATTTAGCAATTTACACTGGAGTGATAGATGTGCAGATGAGGATGTGCAAGTAGAAATACTGGTGTGCAAAAGAGCAGAAAAACAAAAACAAATATGGGGATGAGGTAGGTAGTTGGTTGGGCTATTTACAGATGGGCTGTGTACAGCTGCAGAGATCTGTAAGCTGCTCTGACAGCTGATGCTTAAAGTTAGTGATGGAGATATAAGTCTCCAACTTCAGTGATTTTTGCAATTCGTTCCAGTCATGGGCAGCAGAGAACTGTAAGGAAAGGCGGCCAAATGAGGTGTTGGCTTTGGGGATGACCAGTGAAATACACCTGCTGGAGCGCGTGCTACGGGTGGGTGTTGCTTGGTGACCAGTGAGCTGAGATAAGGCGGAGCTTTACCTAGCAGAGACTTATAGATGACCTGGAGCCAGTGGGTTTGGCGATGAAAATGTAGCGAGGGCCAGCCAACGAGAGCATACAGGTTGCTGTGGTGGGTAGTATATGGGGCTTTGGTGACAAAACGGATGGCACTGTGATAGATTGCATCCAATTTGCTGAGTAGAGTGTTGGAGGCTATTTTGTAAATGATATTGCCAAAGTCAAGGATCGGTAGGATAGTCAGTTTTACGAGGGTATGTTTGGCAGCATGAGTGAAGGAGGCTTTGTTACGAAATAGGAAGCCCATTCTAGATTTCATTTTGGATTAGAGATGCTTAATATGAGTCTGGAAGAAGAGTTTACAGTCTAGCCAGACACCTAGGTATTTATAGTTTTCCACATATTCTAAGTCAGAACCGTCCCGAGTAGTGATGCTAGTCGGGCGGGCAGGTGCGGGCAGAGATCAGTTGAAGAGCATGCATTTCATTTTACTAGCATTTAAGAGCAGTTGGAGGCCACGGAAGGAGTGTTGTATGGGATTGAAGCTTGTTTGGAGGTTAGTTAACACAGTGTCCAAAGAAGGGCCAGATGTATACAGACTGGTGTCGTCTGCGTAGAGGTGGATCACAGAATCACCCGCAGCAAGAGCGACATCATTGATATATACAGAGAAAAGAGTCGGCCCGAGAATTGAACGCTGTGGCACCCCCATAGAGACTGCCAGAGGTCCGGACAACAGGCTCTCCGATTTGACACACTGAACTCTATCTGAGAAGTAGTTAGTGAACCAGGCGAGGCAGTCATTAGAGAAACCAAGTCTGTTGAGTCTGCCGATAAGACTACGGTGATTGACAGAGTCGAAAGCCTTGGCCAGGTCGATGAAGACAGCTGCACAGTACTGTCTTTTATCGATGGTGGTTATGATATCGTTTAGGACCTGGAGCGTGGCTGAGGTGCACCCGTGACCAGCTCAGAAACCAGATTGCATAGTGGAGAAGGTATGGTGGGATTCGAAATGATCGGTGATCTGTTTGTTCACTTGGCTTTCGAAGACTTTAGAAAGGCAGGGCAGGATTGATATAGGTCTGTAACAGTTTGGGAGCTGAGGGGGGTCTATAACAAGCGGCAACAATGAGGGACTTATTTCTGGAGAGATGGATTTTTAAAAGTAGAAGCTCGAACTGTTTGGAACCCTACAGGCTAACTCTACAGTAGATTGCAACTCCGCCCCCTTTAGCAGTTCTATCTTGACGAAAAATGTTGTAATTGGGGATGGAAATTTCAGAAGTTTTGGTGGCCTTCCTAAGCCAGGATTCAGACACGGCTAGGACATCAGGGTTGGCGGAGTGTGCTAAAGAAGTGAATAAAGCAAACTTAGGGAGGAGGCTTCTGATGTTAACATGCATGAACCCAAGGCTTTTACGGTTTACAGAAGTCAACAAATGAGAGTGCCTGGGGAATGGGAGTGATGCTGGGGGCTGCAGGGCCTGGGTTAACCTCTACATCACCAAAGGAAAAGAGGAGGAGTAGGATGAGGGTACGGCTAAAGGCTATAAGAACCGGTCGTTTAGTGCATTGGGGACAGAGAATAAAAGGAGCAGATTTCTGGGCATGGTAGGATAGATTCAGGGAATAATGTACAGACAAGGGTATGGTAGGGTGCGAGTACAGTAGAGGTAAACCTAGGCATTGAGTGACGATGAGAGAGTTTGCATCTCTGGAGGCGCCAGTTAAGCTAGGTGCAGTCTCCGCGTGTGTGGGGGGTGGGGCAATCTGGAGCGATCTGAGGCATATTGAGTGGAACTAGGGGCTCCGCATAAAATAAAACAATGAGAGCTACCCTAAACATCAGTATTCAAGGCATATTGACATTAGAGAGAGGCATAAAGCAATCACAGGTGTAGATCGGGATAGCTAAGACAACAACGGGTAAGACAAGAATGGGTAAACAGCTAAGACAACAACAACTGGTAAATGGCAATGAATGGGCAGAGAGGGTCAGTTAGCTACCCACAGGGCCTGAGTTCGAGGCTGGGGCCGACAGATAAACAAAATGAAGTACCGTGTTATTGAACAGTCCAGCAGGCATCAGCTGTGTAGCCAAGTGATCATAGGGTCCAATGAGCAGCAATAGACGAAACAGAGAGCCGTTCGGTAGTCGTTACTACGCTAGGCGAGCAGGAGACACAGCGTTCAGGAAGCTAGCGGGCCGGGGCCAGCAGAAGGGTCTTCATCGACATCCACGACGCAGAGGCCAGTTGAGAGCACATCGGCCGAATTACGTGTGCAGACCAGCAGACCAGTCGTGATGGATCGGCGGGGCTCCGTGTCGACAAAGGGTCCATGCCAATTGGCAATAGAGGTATTGTAGTTGGTGTACTTCGTTTGCTAGCCGGGAGATGGGCCTAGCTCGAGGCTAGCTCGAAGCTAAGTGGTGCTTGCTTCTGGACAAGGGCGTGAACCACAATAGCCACTCGGTAGCAGCTAGCTAGCTGCGATGAACCAGTGTAATGGTCCAGAGCTTGCGGTAGGAATCCGGTGATGTAGTGGAAAAAAGCAGTCCGATATGCTCAGGGCTGATATCGCGCTGTGCAGACTGGCAGGTATTATCCGGGCTATCTGGGCTAAAGCTAACAATGACTATATAGCTAGTAACTGATTAGCTGGCTAGCTTCTGATGGCTAGCTTCTGATGGAGGTTCCAGTTATAAGGTCTAAAAAATTGCAGATCCGTACCACATTGGGTGAGGTGGGTTGCAGGAAGGTATATTTAATTTGAAAATGGTAAAAGGAGATTTTGGCTTATAGAACATAATACTATAAGAATGGAATAGGCAGTACCTCTGTGATCACCCCCTTCTCTGATATGAGGGCCTGTCTAGCCAGAGTGTTGATCTGCAGAGTGTAGCGGAAGTGAGAGATCAGGAGCTATGGAGAAAGATGGAACGATTGTACATGAAATTCACACCTAAAGAAGCTATGTACTGTAGTATACTACAACCTACTGCAACTTTCAATTATAAAAAAATACATGCATTTTGTATAGAATTTTTTCAAATTCTTCAGGTTTCTCTTGAATTATCATGTTCAACATATTCAGTTGATTGGAAAATAACTCACACGGATATTGTTTAATAACTGTTGAAAACAAACTCAGTGTCTGCATGCACAGCAGCAGGTATGTACCTTGTAAATGGGATGCACCATTGGTAGGTTGCGCAGTGTCAGCAGGTGGAAGTTCAGCTCGTGTTCAATGAAGTCAGCGCTCCTCACAAAGATCTTGGCCAGGAGCCAGTCATACTCAGAGTCAATAGGAAGGAAGATGGGGTTGTCTTCTCCAGGCTCCTGCTTCAGCTGTGAAAGGAAACGGAACAATCATGGTTAATGTTATATCATCTGCCCTTATATACCATACAGACAACACTCTAGCCAAAGTTAAGTAAACAATTCAACTTATGTATGTCTTTAAATTAATTATAGTAACAATACACGCACACAGTATTGGTTCATTGAGAATGCGTATATTGTCACTATAATTAATTTAAAGACATAAATAAGTTACATTTTTAATTGTTTACTTAAGTAAACAATTCAACTTATGTATGTCTTTAAATTAATTATAGTAACAATACACGCACACAGTATTGGTTCATTGAGAATGCGTATATTGTCACTATAATGAATTTAAAGACATAAATAAGTTACATTTTTAATTGTTTACTTAAAACTTTGGCTTGAGTGTTGTCTGTATGGTACATATGGGCATATGATATAACAATCACATTCTTAACTCATGATAACACAAAATCCTTAGTTTTAGGCTGACAGTATATGCTTTTCCTCATGGTCAATTAGATCATTTCTGGGGCAATATTTATTTCCATTTAGGGGACTCATTTTGGCTCAAGAGTACCCCCAGTGGCAAATGTTCTGTTAAGCTTCTTCAATGTGGATTTCAGAACTCTACATTTCACTCACGTGAGATGTAGAGCAGTGGTTCCCAAACCTTTTATAGTCCCATACCCCTTCAAACAATCAACCTCCAGCTGCGTACCCCCTCTAGCACCAGGATCAGCACACTCTCAAATGTTGTTTTTTGCCATCATTGTAAGCCTGCCACATACACACACTATACGATACATTTACTAAACATAAGAATGAGTGTGGGTTGTCGTCACAACCTTCATGGGAAGTGACAAAGAGCTCTTATAGGACCAGGGCACAAATAATAATATAATAATAATCAATAATTTACATATAAAACCTTATTTGTTCATCAAAAATTGTGAATAACTCACCACAGGTTAATGAGAAGTGTGTTCTTGAAAGGATGCACATAACTCTGCAATGCTGGGTTGTATTGGAGAGAATCTTAGTCTTAAATCATTTTCCACACACAGTCTGTACCTGTATTTAGTTTTCATGCTAGTGACGGCCGAGAATCCACTCTCACATAGGTACGTGGTTGTAAAGGGCATCAGTGTCTTAACAGCGCGATTTGCCAAGGCAAGAAACTCTGAGCGCAGCCCTATCCAGAAATCTGGCAGTGGCTTCTGATTAAATTCAATTTTCACAGAACCGCTTGTTGCAATTTCGATGAGGCTCTCTTGTTCCGTTATCGGTAAGTGGACTGGAGGCAGGGCATGAAGGGGATAACAAATCCAGTTATTTGTGTCGTCCTTTTCGGGAAAGTAACTGCGTAATTGCGCACTCAGCTCACTCAGGTGCTTCACTATATCACATTTGACATTTTCCATAAGCTTGAGTTCATTTGCACACAAAAAAATCATACAATGTTGGAAATACCTTTGTGAGGTCCTTGTGAATGCAGATAGAGAAGAGCTCCAACTCCTTAATCATAGCCTCAATTTTGTCCCGCACATTGAATATAGTTGCGGAGAGTCCTTGTAATCCTAGATTCAGATCATTCAGGCAAGAAAAAACATCACCCAGATAGGCCAGTCGTGTGAAAAACTCATCATCATGCAAGCATTCAGACAAGTGAAAATTATGGTCAGTAAAGAAAACTTTAAGCTTGTCTCACAATTAAAAAAATTGTGTCAATACTTTGCCCCTTACTAACCAGTGCACTTCTGTATGTTGTAAAAGCGTTACATGGTCGCTGACCATATCATTGCTTAGTGCAGAAAATACACTAGAGTTCTGGGGTCTTGCTTTATTAACAAAGTCAACCATTTTCACTGTAGTGTTCAAAACATCTTTCAAGCTGTCAGGTATTCCCTTGGCAGCAAGAGCCTCTCGTGGATGCTGCAGTGTACCCAAGTGGCGTTGGGAGCAACTGCTTGCACGCGCGTTACCACTCCGCTATGTCTCCCTGTCATGGCTGTCACAAAAAGAGCCGTGTTGAATAGACCAAACTGCAGCGGGAATATGGATGCTCATGTTTTAATTAAAAAAAGGAGTAACGCATCCACTGGAAACCAATATACACGACAGGAACAGTTTTGCAGGCACACAACACGCAGTGCAAAAACAACTACCCACGAAAACCAAACAAACACACACCTACTTATGGGACTCCCAATCAGAGGCAACTAGAAACACCTGCCTCCAATTGAGAGTCCAGCACCCAAAACTACACATAGAAAAACAAACCTAGAACCTATACCAAACTAATACACCCCACTACACCACACACAAAACCCCATAATACAAAACAAATATACCTCTGCCACGTCCTGACCAAATATAATTGAAATAATACCTAAATATTGGTCAGGACGTGACATTACCCCCCCTAAAGGTGCAGACCCCGGAATGCACCTTAAAAGAAAACACAAAAAATCCCCATTACCCCAACAAAACCAAAAAGCAATACCCCCTAAACAATAAGGGAGGGAAGGGAGGGTGGCTGCCGTCAACGACGGCACTGTGCTACACCCTCCCTCCCCAACCCACCTATCCTGGAGGTGGCTCCGGTGCAGGACGTGGACCCTGCTCCACCCTCGGCGTCGCCCACTTCGGTGGAGCCGATAGCTGCGCCAGGCAGACGGACCCCTCGGGCCGGGCCGGAGGACAGGAGGGACCTTCGGGCTGGGCCGGGGGACAGGAGGGCCCCTCGGGCTGGGCCGGGGGACAGGAGGGCCCCTCGGGCTGGGCCGGGGGACAGGAGGGCCCCTCGGGCTGGGCCGGGGGACAGGAGGGCCCCTCGGGCTGGACCGGGGGACAGGAGGGCCCCTCGGGCTGGACCGGGGAAACAGTCTGGCCACTCCGGCAGTTCAGCGCAGTCTGGCCACTCCGGCAGTTCAGCGCAGTCTGGCCACTCCGGCAGTTCAGCGCAGTCTGGCCACTCCGGCAGTTCAGCGCAGTCTGGCCACTCCGGCAGTTCAGCGCAGTCTGGCCACTCCGGCAGTTCAGCGCAGTCTGGCCACTCCGGCGACTGTTGACTGGCGGGCAGCTCCGACGACTGTTGACTGGCGGGCAGCTCCCACGACTGTTGACTGGCGGGCAGCTCCCACGACTGTTGACTGGCGGGCAGCTCCGACGACTGTTGACTGGCGGGCAGCTCCGACGACTGTTGACTGGCGGGCAGCTCCGACGACTGTTGACTGGCGGGCAGCTCCGACGACTGTTGACTGGCGGGCAGCTCCGACGACTGTTGACTGGCGGTGCTGGGCTGACGCACTAGACTCCTGATGCGTGGGGCTGGTACTGGACGTGCCGGCCTGGAGACACGCACCTCCATGCTAGTGCATCTAGCGGGAAACACCGGACCGAAAGGGCGCACTGGCGGTCTTGAGTGCAGGGTTGGCATCACCCCTTCCGGCTCGATGCCTACTTCGCCCTGGCACATGCGGGGCGCTGGTACCTTGCCTACCGGCCTGAAAATCCCAGGCCTCACCACAGCCCCAACCCCAAAGCACGGGACCTGTCCAGTCTGCCCTACAAGGGTACGGGGAGCTGGCCTGGGGCTGTAATCTCGCCCCGCCAAATAGCCCTTGTGCCCCCCCCTAAAAAATTATTGGGGCTGCCTCCAACATTCCTCCCTCACTTGCCTCTGTCCTCTTCTCCGCTGCTTGGTCCTTTGGTGGTGGGTAGTTCTGTCACAAAAAGAGCCGTGTTGAATAGACCAAACTGCAGCGGGAATATGGATGCTCATGTTTTAATTCAAAAAAAGGAGTAACGCATCCACTGGAAACCAATATACACGACAGGAACAGTTTTGCAGGCACACAACACGCAGTGCAAAAACAACTACCCACGAAAACCAAACAAACACACACCTACTTATGGGACTCCCAATCAGAGGCAACTAGAAACACCTGCCTCCAATTGAGAGTCCAGCACCCAAAACTACACATAGAAAAACAAACCTAGAACCTATACCAAACTAATACACCCCACTACACCACACACAAAACCCCATAATACAAAACAAATATACCTCTGCCACGTCCTGACCAAATATAATTGAAATAATACCTAAATATTGGTCAGGACGTGACAATGACTTTTGGGCCATCAGTACAAATACCAACACATCTTGACCACCAAAATCCATTTGATGTCATAAAGCTGTCCAGTACTTTAAAAATATCCTCTCATGTTGTCCTAGTTTCCAGAAGAGGATGTCTTCCTTAATTGACCCCCATAAACATAACAGACATATACCAGGAGCTGTGCCAGGTCCGCCACGTCTGTTGACTCATCCAGCTGTAACGCATATCATTTACTGGCTTGTTTGTCAAGAGGAGTAAAACAAGGTTGTCCACTATCGGCATATGTATTTATTATTGCCATCGAGATGTTAGCTATTCAAATTTGATCCAACAATAATATTAAGGGATTAGAAATCCGGAGCTTAAAACTTCTTATGGCTTGAATCCCGTTAGCGGGATCGATATGACGACAGCCAAAGTGCACGGCGGCAAATTCAAAACAACATAAATCTCATTATTAAAATTTCTCAAACATACAAGTATTATACACCATTTTAAAGATAAGATTCTCCTTAATCTAACTCCATTGTCCGATTTCAAAAAGGCTTTACGGCGAAAGCAAAACATTAGATTATGTTAGGACAGCACCTAAACAAGAAAAACCACACAGCCATTTTCCAAGCAAGGAGAGGCGTCACAAAAACCAGAAAGTCAGCTAAAATGAATTACTAACCTTTGATGATCTTCATCAGATGACACTCCCAGGACTCAATGTTACAAAATACATGTATGTTTTGTTTCGATAAAGTTCATATTTATATCCATAAACCCCATTTTACATTGGCGGGTGATGTTCAGAAAATGTATTCCCACCAAAACCGCCGGTGAATGAGCACATTAATTTACAAAAATATTCATCATAAACGTTGATAAAATTTACAACAGTTATTGAAAGAATTATAGACATACTACTCCTTAATGCAACCGCTGTGTCAGATTTTAAAATAGCTTTTCGGCGAAAACACATTTTTCAATATTCTGAGTACAGAGCTCAAACATCAAAGCAAGCTATACAGATACCAGCAAAGTTCTGGAGTCAACTAAACTCAGAATTAGTATTATAAATCTTCCCTTACCATTGCTGATCTTGGTCAGAATGCACTACCAGGACTCCTACTTCCACAATAAATATTTTTGTTATTTTTGTTCGAAATACTCCATATTTATGTCCAAATACCTCCGTTTAGTTCATGCGTACAGATCACTATCCAAAGGCATAACGCGTGAGCGTAAAACAAGAGACATAAACTCAAATAGTTTCATTTCCGTTCGTAGAAACATGTCAAACGATGTTTACAATCAATCCTTAGGGTCTTTTTAACATAAAACGTCGATAATATTCCAACCGGACAATAGTGTATTCATTACAGAAGAAAAAGAAGGAGCGGAGCGGCGCACCAAATGTGCCCGCACAGTAAACAACTCACTGGTCCCAGGCAGTCCACTGATAGACTGAGTTCCTATTCTCTGCCCAGTAACACGAGACGTATGAAACAAGTTTCTAAAGGCTGTTGACAGCCAATGGAAGCCTTAGGAAGTGCAAAATGACCCCACAGACACTGTAGTTTGAACAGGGATTAGATAGAAAAACTACAAATCACTTCCTGGTTGGATTTTTTCTCAGGTTTTTGCCTGCCATATGAGTTCTGTTATACTCACAGACATCATTCAAACAGTTTTAGAAACTTCAGAGTATTTTCTATCCAAATCTACTAATAATATGCATATATTAGCTTCTGGGAGTGAGTAGGAGGCAGTTTACTCTGGGCACGTCAGTCATCCAAGCGACTCAACACTGCCACCATCCATAAGAAGTTAAAAACAAAGGTGTCATTGTACGCTGATGATTCATGTTTTCTTTAAAAACCACAATTAGAATCCCTCCACATCTAGATACTTTTGCTAACCTCTCTGGATTAAAACCAAATTATGATAAGTGTACTATACTACGTATTTGATCACAAAAAATGCAACTATTACATTATCGTGTAGTTTACCAATAAAATGGTCTGACGGGGATGTGGACATACTCGGTATACAAATCCCGAAAGAAAGAAATGATCTCACTCCAATACATTTTAATAGAATGTGAGCTTAAAATAAGATCTTGCTACCATGGAAAGGAAAATACCTGTATATTTGTGGAAAAATCACCCTGATTAACTCTTTAGTCATATCACAGTTTACCTATTTGCTTATGGTTTTGCCTACACCTAGTGACCTGTTTTTTAAATTATATGAACACAAAACATTCAATTTTATTTTTGAATGGCAATCCAGACAAAATTAAAAGGGCCTATTTATATAACAAATACGAATTCAGAGGGCAGAAATTATTACATATTAAAGTATTAGACCTCTCACTAAAGGCATCAGTCATACAAAAGTTATACTTAAATCCAAACTGGTTCTCTAGTAAATTGGTAGGAATGTCTCACCCCATGTTCAAGAATGGCCTTTTTCCCTTAATTCAGATTACAACTGCTCACTTTCAGTTGTTTGAAAATGAAATAATCTCCAAAATATCATTATTTTTTAAACAAGCCTTAGAAAGTTGGTTGCAATTTCAGTTTAATCCACCAGAAAAGACAACAAATAATACAACAAATATTGTGGTTAAACTCAAATATACTAATAAAATGATAAAATGATCATTTTTAAAAAGTACACTTTTGATGATTTTTATGATTTTTAAAAAGTACACTTTTTGTAAATGATATCATAAATAGGACTGGTGGAGTTATGTCACACATGCAGCTAACACAGACATGGAAATGTCTGCTCTACCCAAAATTACAAACAACTAATTGCAGCATAACCACAAAAATGGAAGAGGCAAGTAGAAGGGGGGAAAAGAAAGGAACTTGTCTGTCGACCCTGCATTAAAGAACATAAATGGTTAAAGAAAATTGTGATAAATAAAAACATATACCAATTTAATTTAAGGACCAAATTGACATCTGTACCATATAAATTGCAAAATAGTTGGGAAGAGATTTTCGATGTACCCATTCCATGGCACATGGTTTATGAATTGACACGCAAAACAACGCCGGATTCAAAACTTCAAATTTGTCAATTTAAATTATTATACAAAATTCTTACAACCAATAGAATGTTAAATAAACTCAGCAAAAAAAGAAACATCCCTTTTTCAGGACCCTGTCTTTCAAAGATACTTCGTAAAAATCCAAATAACTTCACAGATCTTCATTGTAAAGGGTTTTAACACTGTTTCCCACGCTTGTTCAATGAACCATAAACAATTAATGAACATGCACATGTGGAACGGTCGTTAAGACACTAACAGCTTACAGACGGTAGACAATTAAGCTCACAGTTATGGAAAGTTAGGACACTAAAGAGGCCTTTCTACTGACTCTGAAAAACACCAAAAGAAAGATGCCCAGGGTCCCTGCTCATCTGCGTGAACGTGCCTTAGGCATGCTGCAAGGAGGCATGAGGACTGCAGATGTGGCCAGGGATAAACGGATTTGCGTTTATCGTCAAAGGAATGTGCGTTACACCGAGGCCTGTACTCTGGAGCGGGATCGATTTGGAGGTGGAGGGTCCGTCATGGCCTGGGGTGGTGTGTCACAGCATCATCGGACTGAGCTTGTTATCATTGCAGGCAATTTCAACACTGTGCGTTACAGGGAAGACATCCTCCTCCCTCATGTGGTACCCTTCCTGCAGGCTCATCCTGACATGACCCTCCAGCATGACATTGCCACCAGCCATACTGCTCGTTCTGTGCATGATTTTCTGCAGGACATTAATGTCAGTGTTCTACCATGGCCAGCGAAGAGCCCGGATCTCAATCCCATTGAGCACGTCTGGGACCTGTTGGATAGGGTGAGGGCTAGGGCCATTCCCCCCAGAAATGTCCGGGAACTTGCAGGTGCGTTGGTGGAAGAGTGGGGTAACATCTCACAGCAAGAACTGGCAAATCTGGTGCAGTCCATGAGGAGGAGATGCACTGCAATACTTAATGCAGCTGGTGGCCACACCAGATACTGTTTCTTTTGATTTTGACCCCCCCTTTTCTCAGAGACACATTATTCCATTTCTGTTAGTCACATGTCTGTGGAACTTGTTCAGTTTATGTCTCAGTTGTTGAATCTTGTTATGTTCATACAAATATTTACACGTTAAGTTTGCTGAAAATAAACGCAGTTGACAGTGAGAGGACGTTTCTTTTTTTGCTGAGTTTTTATGGGGGATACAATCTTCCCAGCTCTGCAGATTTTACTGTGAGTCATTAGGTCATTTATTTTTGGCACTGTCCATATGTAGCTCATTTTTGGTCACAAGTCCAGGAATGGCTGAAGAATTGCAACTGTCATGACGTTGTATTGGTTAATGTAACAACTCCTGCTCATCGAATGATTAACGGTTTATAATTGCGTGATTAAATGAATCAGGCAATTATTAACTCATTAACCTGGGGCACCATGGGAAAGTTGGTTTTATTGAGTTTCTATTTCCCAAATTAACTCAAAGAATATCAGAATATCGGTCTTACAACAGTCGCTAATTAATCAATTTCCTCTACAGTCTCATTCTGAACGTCGCATAATCCGGGAATCTGCACAAACCCGAGTCCCACCAATGAGTCCGTACCACACCAATTTAGTTGATTATTTATTTACTAGCAAGCTAAAATGATAATATAAGATACACATACACATACACAAAAACACAGTTTAGGCTATTGATTAGAACTTAGTACAACGGCTAACGCACTATGACATGTGTTACCCGAAATGGGGATTTAAAAGAGAGAGAAAGAGAGAAAGTACATGAGAGAAATATACATTTGGGTGCATTTGTCAGCTATGCTTATTTTAACCATAACCTTGCCCCGAACTGCCGCTCTTATGGGTCAGAATATAATGATGTAATTACGTGTTGAAGGTCTCCGATGGGGGTCTCCGCGTGGACCGTTTTGTCTTCTCGGATGACGCACTTCTCTGGTGTAACTCTCTGATTGCCCTCACGATGTCAGTGTCCTTTGTCTTAACGGTCTGTTTCCTCGCCCTTGTTCTGAAAGGGGTCTTCTGAGGACAGCCAGCCTTGTAGCTCAGGGCTCACAACATAGGAATGAAAGCAGTGTAGATACACGATTAGATGGAGAGTGGTGACTGGGTGGTCCTGCTTGAATTCACCCTCTTAGACGCAGCTACTCATCTGTAGCATGGATAGAAGAGGGTTCCTTTGTCTTCAATCTGGACCCTTTCTTTCTAAAATAATCTGCAGAAATTGTTGCAACCCCTATTACTAGCCTGTTCAACCTTTCTTTCGTGTCATCTGAGATTCCCAAAGATTGGAAAGCAGCTGCGGTCCTCCCCCTCTTCAAAGGGGGGGACACTCTTGACCCAAACTGCTACAGACCTATATCTATCCTACCCTGCCTTTCTAAGGCCTTCGAAAGCCAAGTCAACAAACAGATTACCAACCATTTCGAATCCCACCGTACATTTTCCGCTATGCAATTTGGTTTCAGAGCTGGTCATGGGTGCACCTCAGCCATGCTCAAGGTCCTAAACAATATCTTAACTGACATCGATAAGAAACAATACTGTGCAGCCATATTCATTGACCTGGCCAAGGCTTTCGACTCTGTCAATCACCACATCCTCATCGGCAGACTCAATAGTCTTGGTTTCTCAAATGATTGCCTCGCCTGGTTCACCAACTACTTCTCTGATAGAGTTCAGTGTGTCAAATCGGAGGGCCTGTTGTCCGGACCTCTGGCAGTCTCTATGGGGGTGCCACAGGGTTCAATTCTTGGACCGACTCTCTTCTCTGTATACATCAATGATGTCGCTCTTGCTGCTGGTGAGTCTCTGATCCACCTCTACGCAGACGACACCATTCTGTATATTTGGACACTGTGTTAACAACCCTCTAGACGAGCTTCAATGCCATACAACTCTCCTTCCGTGGCCTCCAACTGCTCTTAAATTCAAGTAAAATTGAATGCATGCTCTTCAACTGATCGCTGCCTGCACCTGCCCGCCCGTCCAGCATCACTACTCTGTACGGTTATGACTTAGAATATGTGGACAACTACAAATACCTAGGTGTCTGGTTAGACTGTAAACTCTCCTTCCAGACTCACATCAAACATCTCCAATCCAAAGTTAAATCTAGAATTGGCTTCCTGTTTCGCAAAACAAAGCATCCTTCACTCATGCTGCCAAACATACTCTCGTAAAACTGACCATCCTACCGATCCTCGACTTCGGCGATGTCATTTACAAAATAGCCTCCAGTACCCTACTCAATAAATTGGATGCAGTCTATCACAGTGCCATCCGTTTTGTCACCAAAACTCCATATACTACCCACCACTGCGACCTGTATGCTCTCGTTGGCTGGCCTTCGCTTCATACTTGTCGCCAAACCCACTGGCTCCAGGTCATCTACAAGACCCTGCTTGGTAAAGTCCCCCCTTATCTCAGCTCCCTAGTAACCATAGCTGCACCCACTTGTAGCACACGCTCCAGCAGGTATATCTCACTATCTCCTTTGGCCGCATCTCCTTCCAGTTCTCTGCTGCCAATGACTGGAACGAACTACAAAAATCTCTGAAACTGGAAACACTTATCTCCCTCACTAGCTTTAAGCACCAGCTGTCAGAGCAGCTCACAGATTACTGCACCAGTACATAGCCCATCTGTAATTTAGCCCAAACAACTACCTCTTCCCCTACTGTATTTATTCATTTATTTTTCTTTCTCCTTTGCACCCCATTATTTTTATTTCTACTTTGCACTTTCTTCCACTGCAAATCTACCATTCCAGTGTTTTACTTGCTATATTGTATGTACTTCGCCACCATGGCCTATTTTTGCCTTTACCTCCCTTATCTCACCTCATTTGCTCACATTGTATATAGACTTATTTTTCTACTGTATTATTGACTGTATGTTTGTTTTACTCCATGTGTAACTCTGTGTTGTTGTCTGTGTCAAACTGCTTTGCTTTATCTTGGCCAGGTCGCAATTGTAAATGAAAACTTGTTCTCAACTTTCCTACCTGGTTAAATAAAGGTGAAATAAAATAAATAAATAAATAAATAGTCAATCAATCGATAATATAATAATTATTTTAGCAAAAATGTTTATCTTTAATTTGCAATCTGTAGAAGCTATGAGAATAGAAAGGTTCAATACTTTTGTGAAGCATCAGAGCACAGTTGAAAAATATATGGCAAATAGAAATCCAAAATGGATGGTGTTAAGAGATAGATGGGAGGGATTGAATGGAGCTGAAGGGTGGGACTAATAACAAGATGTAAAACAATGTAAAACATACGGGGTCTGTAAAATGTATATAGGTTCAGAAATGTTGTGAAATAGCACTGTTACAAATAGAAATCAAACTGGATGGACATCAGAAATAGAGGAAGGACTAAAAACAAACAAAATATAACTATTGTAAAATA
Source organism: Salmo salar (assembly GCF_965601325.2). Classification (NCBI taxonomy): domain Eukaryota; kingdom Metazoa; phylum Chordata; class Actinopteri; order Salmoniformes; family Salmonidae; genus Salmo; species Salmo salar. The sequence continues at coordinate 17,375,577 of NC_138294.1, forward strand.
GATGTCTGTAAAATGTGATTAATATGTATAAACTGAAGGTTGAAGCCTACGTGTTATTGTTTAATAGTTTACTTCAATTGGTGGAAGGGTGGTAGGGTTTGCGGGGAATAATAAAGGTATATTCAAAAAAAAGTATGTATATGTATGTATAGTTGAAGTCAGAAGTTTACATACACTTAGGTTGGAGTCGTTAAAACTCGTTTTTCACCACTCCACAAATTTATTGTTAACAAACTATATTTTTGGCAAGTCGGTTAGGACATCTACTTTGTGACACAAGTAATTTTACCAACAATTGTTTCACTTATAATTGACTGTATCATAATTCCAGTGGGTCAGAAGTCTACATACGGTAAGTTGACTGTGCCTTTAAACAGCTTGGAAAATTTCAGAAAATGATGTCATGGCTTTAGAAGCTTCTGATAGGCTAATTGACATCATTTGAGTCAATTGGAGGTGTACCTGTGGATGTATTTCAAGGCCTACCTTCAAACTCAGTGCCTCTTTGCTTGACATCATGGGACAATCAAAATAAATCAGCCAAGACCTGAGAAAAAAATTGTAGACCTCCACAAGTCCAGTTCATCCTTGGGAGCAATTTCCAAACGCCTGAAGGTACCACGTTCATATGTACAAACAATAGTACGCAAGTATAAACACAATGGGACCATGCAGTCATCATACCGCTCAGGAAGGAGACGTGTTCTGTCTCCTAGAGATGAATGTACTTTGGTGCAAAAAGTGCAAATCAATCCCAGAACAAAGGACCTTGTGAAGATGCTGGAGGAAACAGGTACAAAAGTATCTATATCCACAGTAAAACGAGTCCTATATCGACATAACCTGAAAGGCTACTCAGCAAGGAAGAAGCCACTGCTCCAAAACCGCATAAAAAAGCCAGACTACGGTTTGCAACTGTACATAGGGACAAAGATCGTACTTTTTGGAGAAATGTCCTCTGGTCTGATGAATCAAAAATAGAACTGTTTGGCCATAATGACCATCGTTATGTTTGGAGGAAAAAGGGGAAGGCTTGCAAGCCGAAGAACACCATCCCAACCGTGAAGCACAGGGGTGGCAGCATCATGTTGTGGGGGTGCTTTGCTGCAGGAGGGACTAGTGCACTTCACAAAATACGAGGCATCATGAGGCAGGAAAATTATGTGGATATATTGAAGCAACATCTCAAGACATCAGTCAGGAAGTTAAAGCTTGGTCGCAAATGGGTCTTCCAAATGGACAATGACCCCAAGCATACTTCTAAAGTTGTGGCAAAATGGCTTAAGGACAACAAAGTCAAGGTATTGGAGTGGCCATCACAAAGCCCTGACCTCAATTTAATACATGAGGGAGGTAGACAGGACTTCAACCAAAATGAGATGAGGCAAATATCACAAGAAGACTGGAGATAAAAATTTAAAAAAAGATGAGCTTTTAATTGCAAACGAGAGTCACACCTATTGTTCTCTCATATTATTCTGACACTTCTTTACTGTTAATAAACATTTCAGTGTCGCATCATTTAGCAGGAGAGCTCATTTTCACTAGCAGTCCTTGTAGTCCATAGTTATATGGCACCAGAAATGAATCCTTCAGAAAGACCCTGTATTTCTTAACATCCATTAACACGTACAAAGGTAATAATAACATCAACAAGGCCTTTGTCTGTGAGAGGGACACCATGTGGAGGTGTGTGTTGGTTTAACACAGTTAACACTTGTGTTACAGCGTTAACATTCTGACTGAACCCACAGTGTGATTTCCCTTTATCTGATTGAAGTGGGACATTAGTTTAGCAAAGCTCCAAAAATTGACATACTCAATACATTTTATAGATTTTAGAATGTTTACTATTGCATGCCTCCAGAATCATTGGGTCGTGTTCATCAGGGCACGCAATGGAAAATGTTTTAAAGCGCTAAACAAAGGACAACAAAAATAAGGTGGTTCCTCAGTTTTCTTCCAATTGGTGCCTAATGAACTGGACCCTGGTCTAGGCTCTTGGCTTATCTAAATGGCCACGCTTTTCTCCACCACAGCAGGGTCCATGTAGGTGTATGGCACTGGTAGCCCAGAGTTCCTGGTATTGATGGTCTCGCTGAAGACCTTCAGCTCAGTCTGGAATTTCTGAATCATCGTGCAGGGTGGTACCTCGTTGAAGTGCTCCTCTGGGTACTGGCCAAGGGCCACCTGCATATGGAGAATAATCGAAGTTAGTAAAATATTGATAGTTACAATATCATTAACATTAAAAAGGACACTTAAATAGGATATTTTGTAGCTAAATATAGTATTCCAGGCCTAGATGATATTGATAATAGTTCATGAAAGATGGCAGACTCACAAAGTCACTGGATTGCTTGCTAAGGAGCCACATAGTGGACATGCCCTGTGCTGTTGTGCCGACATCGGGGAAGGTCTCCAGCATGGTGCTCTCAGTAGACTGCCCCTTAGTGGTGGGAGGTGGCTGTTGCAGGGAGATGGGGGTGTTGGGCATCCAGCCACCATAGTCATACTGTAACATGAAGAAGAATGACTGATTATTACTGACAGACAATATGGTGGTATTCTGAAATTATGATATGATAGTGGCAAGGAATTACAGCAAAAACCTTGCAACATTTTTACAAATATGTCTCTTCCTAAATGGTAGATGGGGCAGATAATGTCAGGAGTGCTTAGATTTAGATGAATAACACACTTGAAAAAACAGTATGGGCTATGCTACACCCACCTGTCCAGAGTTGACAGCAGAATGTTGGCCTGAGCAGGTGAAGATCACCACGGTCACGAACTTGACGACCTCTGGCACAGTGGAGAAAGACTGAGGGATTCCTGGACAGAAAGATAAGAACCGAGAGAGGTGTGTGATGAATGGAGTTATGCCAGGGGAGCTGGGTGGACTGTTACTATAGGACAGTCACGTCCATGGAAGTTGTGAGTTATGCCGGGGAAGTTATGGTCCAGAAACAAAAAAACATACTGGTAAAAACAAGACATTTCACCATACGTCATTACCACACACACCCCTATTACCCTGTACATCGTCACCTGTGCATTCTTGGGCCAGGAAGCCATGGTCAAAGATATCCAGTTCTGTAGTTCCTGGTCTTCCCGGACCTCTGAGTCACTCAAGCAGTACTGGAGCGCCAAGTCTCGGTCCAAAAGGCTCATTAACATCTTCTACCAACAAGCCATTAGATTGCTGAACGATCAATTACATGGCCACTATTTATATTGACCTCACCACTTTACCACTGCCTACATGTACAATTTACCTCAATTACCTCGAGTAACCTGTATCCCCGCACATTGACTCGACTCGATACCGGTATCGCCTGTATATAGCCTCGTTATTATTATTTTATTGTGTTACTTTTTTTGGTTTATTTAATAAATATATTCTTAACTCTATTTACTTAAAACTGCATTGTTGGTAAGTAAGCATTTCACTGTAAGGTCTACACCTCTTGTATTCGGCGCATGTGACATGCTATGCTAACTGGACATGCTATGCTATATTATGTTATGCTATATTCTGTTATGTTATGCTACATTTACGTCATTTAGCAGACGCGCTTATCCAGAGCGACTTACAAATTGGTGCATTCACCTTAAGATATCCAGTGGAACAACCACTTTACAATAGTACATCTATATCTTTTTTTGGGGGGGGGGGGGGGGGGGGTTAGAAGGATTACTATATCCTATCCCAGGTATTCCTTAAAGAGGTGGGGTTTCAGGTGTCTACGGAAGGTGGTGATTGACTCCGCTGTCCTGGCGTCGTGAGGGAGCTTGTTCCACCATTGGGGTGCCAGAGCAGCGAACAGTTTTGACTGGGCTGAGCGGGAACTGTGCTTCCGCAGAGGTAGAGCGGGAACTGTGTTTCCGCAGAGGTAGAGCGGGAACTGTGTTTCCGCAGAGGTAGGGGGGCCAGCAGGCCAGAGGTGGATGAACGCAGTGCCCTTGTTGGGTTGTATGGCCTGATCAGAGCCTGAAGGTACGGAGGTGCCGTTCCCCTCACAGCTCCGTAGGCAAGCACCATGGTCTTGTAGCAGATGCGAGCTTCAACTGGAAGCCAGTGGAGTGTGCGGAGGAGCAGGGTGACGTGAGAGAACTTGGGAAGGTTGAACACCAGACGGGCTGCGGCGTTCTGGATGAGTTGTAGGGGTTTAATGGCACAGGCAGGGAGCCCCGCCAACAGGGAGTTGCAGTAATCCAGACGGGAGGTGACAAGTGCCTGGATTAGGACCTGCGCCGCTTCCTGTGTAAGGCAGGGTCGTACTCTGCGAATGTTGTATAGCATGAACCTACAGGATCGGGTCACCGCCTTGATGTTAGCGGAGAATGACAGGGTGTTGCCCAGGGTCACGCCGAGGCTCTTACCACTCTGGGAGGAGGACACAATGGAGTTGTCCACCGTGATGGCGAGATCATGGAAAGGGCAGTCCTTCCCCGGGAGGAAGAGCAGCTCCGTCTTGCTGAGGTTCAGCTTGAGGTGTTGATCCGTCATCCACACTGATATGTCTGCCAGACATGCAGAGATGCGATTCGCCACCTGGTTATCAGAAGGGGGAAAGGAGAAGATTAATTGTGTGTCGTCTGCGTAGCAATGATAGGAGAGACCATGTGAGGATATGACAGAGCCAAGTGACTTGGTGTATAGCGAGAATAGGAAAGGGCCTAGAACTGAGCCCTGGGGGAAACCAGTGGTGAGAGCACGTGGTGCGGAGACGGATTCTCGCCACGCCACCTGGTAGGAGCGACCTGTCAGGTAGGACGCAATCCAAGAGTGAGCCGCGCCGGAGATACCCAACTCGGAGAGGGTGGAGAGGAGGATCTGATGGTTCACAGTATCAAAGGCAGCAGATAGGTCTAGAAGGATGAGAGCAGAGGAGAGAGAGTTAGCTTTAGCAGTACGGAGAGACTCCGTGACACAGAGAAGAGCAGTCTCAGTTGAATGACCAGCCTTGAAACCTGACTGATTTGGATTGAGAAGGTCATTCTGAGAGAGATAGCAGGAGAGCTGGCCAAGGACGGCACGTTCAAGAGTTTTGGAGAGAAAAGAAAGAAGGGATACTGGTCTGTAGTTGTTGACATCGGAGGGATCGAGTGTAGGTTTTTTGAGAAGGGGTGGAACTCTCGCTCTCTTGAAGACGGAAGGGACATAGCCAGCGGTCAAGGATGAGTTGATGAGCGAGGTGAGGTAAGGGAGAAGGTCTCCGGAAATGGTCTGGAGAAGAGAGGAGGGGATAGGGTCAAGCGGGCAGGTTGTTGGGCGGCCGGCCGTCACAAGACGCAAGATTTCATCTGGAGAGAGAGGGGAGAAAGAGGTCAAAACATAGCGTAGGGCAGTGTGAGCAGGACCAGCGGTGTCGTTTGACTTAACAAACGAGGATCGGATGTCGTCGACCTTCTTTTCAAAATGGTTGACGAAGTCATCCGCAGAGAGGGAGGAGGGGGGGGGATGGGGAGGAGGATTCAGGAAGGAGGAGAAGGTGGCAAAGAGCTTCCTAGGGTTACAATATATTATGCTATGATATATTATGTTATCTTATGCTATGCTTTATTATGTTATGTTATTCTATGCTATGTTATGCTATATTATGTTATTGTCACGACTTCCTCCGAAGTCGGTCCCTCTCCTTGTTCAGGATGACACCGGTCTTCTAGCCATCGCCACTCCACCTTTCATTTTCCATTTGTTTTGTCTTGTTTACCTGCACACCTGGTTTACATCTCCTCTTAATTACTATGTGTATTTATCCCTCTGTTCCCTCCATGTCTGTGTGGGGTATTGTTTATTGTCAAGGTTGGCATGCTTCCGGCTGGTTTGCACCGGGTTTTGTTTTGTACCCGTGCTTTGTGGCAGCCGGTACTTTGTACTTGGTTGTTGTTCTTTGTGCTGCCTCACTTGTTCTGTGGGTATTTGTTTTTGTGACACGGTTGCGTTCCGTTATAATAATTGCCTCAGTAAAGTGCTTTGTCCACTCATCTCTGCTCTCCTGCGCCTGACTTCCATGCACCCACCGTTTGCACCCACCGACCCTCAATACACCCACCGTTTGACAGTTATGCTATGCTATATTATGTTATGCTATGATATATTATGTTATGCTATATTAATTTATGCTATATTATGTTATGTTATGTAATGCTATATTATGTTATATTATGTTATGCTATGATATGTTATATTATGTTATGCTATGCTATGTTATGCTCAGTGGAGGATGCTGAGGGGAGGACAGCTCATAATAAAGGCTGGAATGGACTGAATGACATCAAACACAAAAAGAAACCATGTGTTTGATAACATTCCACTCTTTCTGCTCCAGCCACTCTTTCTGCTCCAGCCATTACCACGAGCCCGTCCTCCCCAATTTGGGTGCCACCAACCTCCTGGTTTTATGCTATGTTATGCTATGCTGTGCTGTGTTATGTACCTTGTAGAGGGGGTGCACCATGGGAATGTTGCGCAGCAGTGCTACGGCGAACACCTCAGCCAGGAGGTGAGTGCGCAGCAGGTGGACGTTGAGCTGGTGCTCTTGAAAGTCAGCGCTCCTCACAAAGATCTTGGCCAGGAGCCAGTCATACTCAGAGTCAGTAGGAAGGAAGATGGGGTTGTCTTTTGCAGGCTTCTGCTTCAGCTGTGGAGAGAGACAGTGTTAGGGACCTCATAGATGGCTACCAGCAACATTATCCCTGTTTAATGGAAAAATACAAATAATAACAATAGCGGATTCCTTTTTGGTGCTACATAAAACCCTTTTTTGAAGGTTCTGTAAATAACCATGAACATAAGGTTATAAATGGAACGTTTATGGTGCTATAAAGAACCCTGTCCTAAAGTTCTATAAATAACTATCAAAAATGGTTCTACATAGCACCAAAAAGGGTTCTGCTATCGTTACAAACCTTTTTGGTTCAGGGCTTGACATTCACTTTTTTTTGCCACTTGTCCTTTGGACAATTAGAAATATTTTTTACTTGTCCAAAAGCTCAAGACACCAAAAAATGGTCTGTAACACCATTTGTACCTTTGTACATCATTGTATGATGCAAGGAACCACTTTACAAAATGAAATGCATTACTATCTTTTTTTAACCATAGAGAATCAGACAAACATGGAGGCTACACTCTGTCTATTGGCGTCTTTGCATATTCAAGTCAGTCTCAAATTACAACATTGCCCCTTTAAGGCTCGCCTGGAAGATGGTTGGACACCCTTGGTAGTCTCTAAAATGTTGCAACGTTACAATTACAACCAAATAGCCTACTTGTTATGTCTTTATAATTAAGGGCTTCCCGCCATCCCTGGGATGATAAAAAAAATATGTCTACGGTTCAAAAGACTCTGACGGATTCAAAATGCATACAACCACTACACATGAAAAATGTAAAAATGCAATAGGCTGACGCAACAGAGCAGACCGTTTAGCTTAAACGGTTGAGACATTTGTATAAACATTTTTTTATTCATATTATAAGCTCAACAATGCGCACATGGCTGAAGGCTAATGTTATTGGCATTGTTGAATTTGAATTCATAATAGCAAGCTAGGACTGATTGTCACGGTTGTCGTCGGTGAAGGAGGACCAAAACGCAGCAGGTATGTGCAGGCTCATCTTGCTGTTTATTTATTTTCAAAATGAATAACAAAATAACAAAACACTAGAACGAACGAACAACAACAAACAGTCTGGCAAAGCATAAGGCTCAACACAGAACAATCTCCCACAAAATACAAGACAAACACACCCAACTAATATAGGACTTCCAATCAAAGGCAACACCAAACAGCTGCCTTCAATTGGAAGTCCAACCCCAATTAACTCAACATAGAACCAGACACACTAGACTAAACATAGAAATACCTAAACATAAACCAAAACCCGGAAATACTAAATCAAACACCCTTTTAACAAACACACCACCCCGAACCACATAAAACGAATACCCTCTGCCACGTCCTGACCAAACTACAATACTAATTAACCCTTATATTGGCCAGGACGTGACAGTACCCCCCCCTTAAAGGTGCTAACCCCGGAAGCACCTTAAAAAAAAAGAAAAAAAAACAACAACCCCAAACAACAAAACCAAAATTCCCCTCTACTAAAGGGAGGGAAGGAAGGGTGGCTGCCGTCAACAACGGCACTGTGCTACACCCCCCCTCCCCAACCCAACCAATATCTGGAGATGGCTCTGGTTCCGGCTGTTCCAGGCTGTCGGGCCACTCTGGCATCGCCGGGGGGCAGTCGGGCCGCTCTGGCATCGCCGGGGGCAGTCGGGCCGCTCTGGCATCGCCGGGGGGCAGTCGGGCCGCTCTGGCATCGCCGGGGGCAGTCGGGCCGCTCTGGCATCGCCGGGGGGCAGTCGGGCCGCTCTGGCATCGCCGGGGGGCAGTCGGGCCGCTCTGGCATCGCCGGGGGGCAGTCGGGCCGCTCTGGCATCGCCGGGGGGCAGTCGGGCCGGTCTGGCAGTTCGGGACAGTCTGGGCAGTCTGGCAGTTCGGGACAGTCTGGCAGTTCGGGACAGTCTGGCAGTTCGGGGCAGTTCGGGGCAGTTCGGGGCAGTCTGGCAGTTCGGGGCAGTCTGGCAGTTCGGGGCAGTCTGGCAGTTCGGGGCAGTCTGGCAGTCCGGGGCAGTCTGGCAGTCCAGGGCAGTCTGGCAGTTCAGGGCAGTCTGGCCACTCCGGCAGTTCAGGGCAGTCTGGCCACTCCGGCAGTTCAGGGCAGTCTGGCCACTCCGGCAGTTCAGGGCAGTCTGGCCACTCCGGCAGTTCAGGGCAGTCTGGCCACTCCGGCAGTTCAGGGCAGTCTGGCCACTCCGGCAGTTCAGGGCAGTCTGGCCACTCCGGCAGTTCAGCGCAGTCTGGCCACTCCGGTAGTTCAGCGCAGTCTGGCCACTCCGGTAGTTCAGCGCAGTCTGGCCACTCCGGAAGTTCAGCGCAGTCTGGCCACTCCGGCAGTTCAGCGCAGTCTGGCCACTCCGGCAGTTCAGCGCAGTCTGGCCACTCCGGCGACTGTTGACTGGCGGGCAGCTCCGACGACTGTTGACTGGCGGGCAGCTCTGACGACTGTTGACTGGCGGGCAGCTCCGACGACTGTTGACTGGCGGGCAGCTCTGATGACGACTGTTGACTGGCGGGCAGCTCTGATGACGACTGTTGACTGGCGGGCAGCTCTGATGACGACTGTTGACTGGCGGGCAGCTCTGACGACTGTTGACTGGCGGGCAGCTCTGACGACTGTTGACTGGTGAGGCTGGGTTTACGCACTTGAAGCCTGGTGCGTGGTGCTGGTACTGGGCTTACCAGATTTTGAACACGCACCTCCAGGCTAGTGCGGGGAGCGGGAACAGGACGAGTCGGACTGGCTTGACGCACTTCCGGGTCCGCACGAGAGACAGGAGCTGGAAACCCAGGGCTATGGAGGCGCACAGTCGGTCTTGATCTTACCTCCTGCACAACCCGTCTTGGCTGGATGGAACTAGTAGCCCTGTACGAGCGGGGTGCTCGTACAGGGCAGACTGGGCTGTGCAGGGGCCTGATGGTAGCCGTGCGTAGAGCGGGAGTTGGGTAGCCTGGTCCTCGGAGGCGTACCGGCGACCAGTTTATGCGCTGCGCAGGCATCCTCCTACCAGGCTGGATGCCCGCTCTAGCACGGCACCTGCGAGGGGCTGGAATAACGCGCACCGGACTGTGCGTGCGTATGGGTGAGATAGTGCGCTCCTCAGCAAAACATAGCGCTCTCCACCCCATACGCTCCTCCATATAACCACGGGTAGCTGGCTTCCGGCTCTTCCTACGCCTAGCCAAACTACCCGTGTGCCCCCCCCAAAAATAATTATTGGGGGTGCCTCTCGTGCTTCTCCCTCAGCGCGTCCATGGCCTCGTACCTCCGCCTCTCTGCCTTGGCTGCCTCAATTTCCCACTGCGGGCGGCGATACTCCCCAGCCTGGTGCCAAGGTCCGGCCCCGTCCAGAACTTCCTCCCAGGTCCATTTTTCCCGCCAGTCCAACTCGAAGTCCCTCTGCTCCTTGGTCCATTGTTGGTGGGAGATTCTGTCACGCTTGTCGACGTCGGTGAAGGAGGACCAAAACGCAGCAGGTATGTGCAGGCTCATCTTGCTGTTTATTTATTTTCAAAATGAATACCAAAATAACAAAACACTAGAACGAACGAACAACAACAACAACAACAACAACAACAACAACAACAACAACAACAAACAGTCTGGCAAAGCATAAGGCTCAACACAGAACAATCTCCCACAAAATACAAGACAAACACACCCAACTAATATAGGACTTCCAATCAAAGGCAACACCAAACAGCTGCCTTCAATTGGAAGTCCAACCCCAATTAACTCAACATAGAACCAGACACACTAGACTAAACATAGAAATACCTAAACATAAACCAAAACCCGGAAATACTAAATCAAACACCCTTTTAACAAACACACCACCCCGAACCACATAAAACGAATACCCTCTGCCACGTCCTGACCAAACTACAATACTAATTAACCCTTATACTGGCCAGGACGTGACACTGATGGTTTGGTTGGCTAAACTAGCAAGTATTTTTGGTTACCCAGGCAACTAGTGTCACTATCTAGTAAACTTGCTAGCTATTTCAGTGGATGTTGAACTCATTTATCCCTGCAAATGAACACATTTCTAGCAGTAAATGTGCTAAATTATAGCCAAGGTATAAAAGGGATAATCAACTCGGGGCTCTATGCGTACTCTGGAAAATAATGTAACTCTGTGGAAGGTTAGTTCCACTCTGCTAGCGCTTTGTGGAACACACCTCATTATTCATTATTTTCCAGAGAGCACATAGTCATTGATTATCCCTTATGTATTTCACAAGACACTTTCACTGGCCATAGTCAGATTTAAAATGTAATGGCATAATAACACAACAGATTAGATAAACTGGAATGACACTCTCACTTAAAAAGAGCTTTGAGCAAACCACACCCCCCCCCAAAATAATTATGAGCTGCCCCCCCCCACACACAATTGAATTATCACAAAAAGAGGAAAAAAACCTTTTCTGAACTCCAAAGAAGCATTGAAGGACTCAAAGGTTTCACATAAAACCATCACCCTTCCCAAAGAACCCTTGATGAACCATAAGTGTGTAATGCATTAATTAAAAGCATTTGAAAACAATATCAAAAATATTTTCTTTGGGCGCTGTCAGATACAGTGGAGGCTGGTGGAGGGAAACATGGGGAGGACGGGCTCGTCATAATGTTTGGAACGTAAAGAAGGGAACTGTAGTAATGAGCCCGTACTCTCCATTTCTACCTCCACCAGCCTCCATGGGTAAGTGGGCTCTCTAAAGGAGATTGAAACATGATGGGTTTACAGACTCTCTCACTTGTAATGGTCTCTGTGACTGTAGTCTTCACTTCAACGTTAGTTAGGTCAACCTTACCTGGATGGCGATGGGAATCAGCTTGTCATCAGGGGTTTTGTAGAGCAGGACCAGAGGAGCCGCCATGTACTGTTTTTTCTTATTGATCACGTTTGCCTTTAATCCATCCAGGTTCTTGTAGTCAAGCAGGAATATGTTGCCGCTCTGTTTGGGATTGGATGACATGGGAGAATAAATCCAAAAGTTACAATGCAACAGGTTAGGATTACGGTTCACTTTCTTGATATTTTAGAATGGGACAGATATTGTAGCTCTGCGTTATACTAGGATTATCCCCAAAAATATCCAATAAAGGTGTTTGTGCGATTACTTTCTTGGATTTTAGGGTTACCATCCCCTCATAAAAACATAAAAGAAAGTAATACTGGGATGTTTTTCATTTTTCAGTAACCAGGTTTCCATCCAACATTTTTTAAGTACATGTCGGATAGAAAATGTCACGACAAGCCTGAAGGAAACAGAATATTTGTCTGTAAACTTTCAGCATGTCAACAAAACAAAATATGCTAGACAAGTTGGGATATTTTTATGTCAGTAAAATGTATAATGGGAGAAATGGTGGTGTAATGGCGCTTTTATGTGCACAAAATTATATAATAACCATCATATCTAAGTAAACTTGGAGTCACATGATGATATGTTGTGTGGTCCTCTCACTACGACTCAGGAAAACATGCAGTTTATTAGGCTACAGATGAAATAAGTTATGATGAACTTCACAGGGTGGTGAAAGTGCACAGTGATGAGCTTGATGCTCCTTTCCAATAAATATCTAGGGTCTTTTTCTGGTGACATGATGACTGATGCTTGACTGCCATTGATAAGTAAAAATAATATTTTTTGTCCATATAATAATGTCATCATGTAGGCTATACCTGCACTGTATCTGCCAGCTGTTGGCTAGAGTGCACGTGCCAAGACCAGAGTGGGCACATTCGCTATATAACAGAAAAATAATTGTGACAAAGCCATCAGAGTTGAAAATGTGATGGAAATGACATTTACATGTTTTTATTTATTATGTTTGGGTACATGGGAATTTAACCACAAAGGTTATTTTTATGTGCACTACGTCATCACACAGCCTTATATCCGCAACAGGTAAATTTGATGGAAACATCTATGGTGGGGAAATGTGCATATTGTTTTTATGCGGATTTGAGAATATTTGCATGAAAATCTGTCGCCAATTGGATGGAAACCTAGCTATTGAGAAACATACTGGATGGACCTCCACAAAAGTCATCTGGAGGTCCAAAAAGGAATCTGGTACATGCCTCTGATGGTCCAAGAAAGTGGACGTCTAGACATCCAACAAAGGGATCTCCATTGACTTCCATTTATAATTGTGAATATCCAAGATATTCATCAAGGTCCAAGAGGACTGCCCCTAGTCCAGCGCCCCCCATAATATAACTGGTACTGCAATAATTTAGGAAACTTTTAACAATTCATTTATTTTACCAAAGAGTCACACTTTGACATACTGTACGGTACCTGCAATTCCCTTAGGAGGCTGGACGATCCACGAAGAGAGGGCTTGACCATATTTTCTGTGACTGCGACGGATCAACATGGGGTTGGAGCCATTCAAATACTGGTACCCGAAAAACTCGTCTTCCTTCCAGTGCTCCTGTGCATAGTGTGGAAGATGGAAATTATGTGTCGTATTATTTAGTGGACACCGTAGCAAAACCTTTTGCAACAGAAAATAAAATCAAGAGTTTCTTATTGGACAGGTATTCCCTCCCTGTTTCAGTCTGTTTTTTTCCAGATGATGCCTAGTAATCCAGGGTCGTTTTTAGTATATACAGTACCAGTCAAAAGTTTGAAGCTGGTTGAGAAAATGCCAAGAGTGTGCAAAGCTGTCATCAAGCCGAAGGGTGGCTAATTTGAAGAATCTCAAATATTAAATATTTGTCTAACACATTTTTGTTTACTACATGATTCCATATGTGTTATTTCATAGTTTTGATGTCTTCACTATTATTCTACAATGTAGACCTTGAATGAGTAGGTGTGTCCAAACTTTTGACTGGTACTGTATGTATATTTCTATTTGACATATTCAAGTAGTATTACTTCCCCCTTTCACTTTGTTTCAAAATGTTTACCTCCTAATAAACAGGCCCCTGGAGTTAATACTGCAAATGCACCTGTGAAATGCACTCACCTGAGATGACAGTTCTATTGAGGCAGACTTTGCTGATTTCATCAATGTTTTTCCAGTTCTTCTTGCTGTCAGAATACCCCATCAGTTTCAGCTCAGTGATCCTACAGAATGGGAGACAAGGAACTATGTCAAGCTGAGCCAATAGAGTTTCACAGAGCAAATGTAAAACTCAACAATATAAATGAATAGAATACTTTAGAAGAGCTTTGATGATCTGCTGCAGGAAGTACTATCTGAACTGTCCTTAGAGGATGAATTATGCCCGACGTACGCAACGCAATTAGCTACGCAAAAATGGCTGTCCTGCATAGTCGCAAAAATATGCAAGTGTGTGCAACCCAAAATGTTAAAATCACCACGTACTGGACAAAGGAAAAAAGCTCAAATCCGCACTGAACTATTCGTACGTTTTAATGTAATTATCAGCAGGAGAGGTCAGAGCAATCAGACACATTTGGGCGACAGCCTTCATCAGCGTTTGGAGAAAAATAGGCATTCACACATAGTTATAAATGATGAAACATTGTAGTATCTTTATTCACAGTCATAATTTACATTCATTATTTACAATCATTGTTCTATTATTTTTCACAACTTCTAGTGCCTAAAAATACATTAAAATGTAAAGAATATTTTAGTGAATGAGGGTTTTCGGATTTTCCCCCCCAGTGTATGGCTTTTGAACTCGGCACCCAACAACCTTTTGTTACTACAGATGAGTAGCACATTGCATTCTCGTGTTGTGTACTGAAGTCGGGTATACATTTGGCTTAGGTGAGGAACTCACCCGGTGGCGGCGGTGAAGAGGAACTGGGTGGCCTTGGTGAACGAGAATTGGATCTCGCTGGGAAGATCCAGAGGGTTGTCTGCCTTCATGCTGCCGGGGAAACCCTCCTTGTAGGTATCCCAGCTGAGTAGGAGGAGGAGCAGGTGGAGCAGGAGAAAGAGGAGGAGCAGGAAATAAATGGAGGTTGGTCAGATATAATGGACAGACTGGGCAGCTAGGACGAAAGACCACAGCACCTACCAGTACTGCTCAGTTCTCATCTTCATCTCCTTTTCCCTGCTGTACCTGGCAAGATGATTAGTTTCATCACAGAGTCTTTTAGCTGAAAAATATAACAAATAATAAATCAAGTTAATCACACATATTATTACACTAATCCTTCAGAACCAGTGTTGCATGTATTACTGTATGTACGGTGGCCCTAAGAGGCAAAGTAGCTTTAAAACTTAGTGACATCGTACACACACAAAGAAAATGCCTCCCCTCACACACAAAGAAAATGCTGCAAGTATCCACTTTTTTCCCATGCATTAATTCATTCTAACATGTCTGCATGTGATGTCGTTTCATAACGTTACACCGTGCTGACCTGTGCCCTCTCTGAACAGGTGCACCTCCGTGTCCATAATCCAACAGTAGATAGGGAACTGGCATGTGCCTTTCTCTGGCGTCGTTACGACAACCTTGGACGGGAACCAGGTGTCCTGGGGGAAGAGTGGGAGGGGCTGCTTGTCCAGCTCTATCAGCACCAGCTTGCCGAGGGAGGAGGGGCACACCACTTCGAATTCACAAGATGCCTGCAGAGAGAGCAGGGGAGAGAGAGAGAGAGAGAGAGAGAGAGAGAGAGATGGAGGAAGTGAGAGATAGATGGAGGGAATGAGAGAATGAGATAGAGGGGGGGAGTGAGAGAAAAAGGGAGGGGCAGAGAGAGAAGAGAGAGAGCGAGAGAGAGCGGAATCTGGACTGTGTGAGAAAGCAAGTAACAAAGGCAAATATAACTAATCCTGTACTACCAGTATTATTACGTAAGGGCCCAACATAAAGGCAACAAAGTCTTCACATCATATACACTATATGTGTATGAACATATTGGTTGCTTTTGGGTGTGTTTTGAGTACAGTATTTGAAAAATGCAAATGGTAAGTCTAATTGAAGCTAGAATAATTTGTTGCTACATCCATTTTTAGAATTATAAATTATATACACTCAGATTCTTGAAGAATATAATTTATAATTGCTTAGTTCAACTGTCGTACCCAATCAGAACCCAAAATACAAGCTTGTTTTAGTCCAATGATTGTAAGCAATGTAAATGTAAACAAACACTAAGCTATAGTCACAAAACATGGTTAAAAGTATACATTTTCTATGAATTTGAGAATAGTGACATTTCTACAAGCCCATCCCTCAGCTTTTTACCAAAACAGAGGTGGGGTGCCTCTTTGTTATTGTTTCAATTAAGGATTCTAGCTTTAAAGATAAATATCTGTTAGTACTGATAGGAGCATGACTGACTTACCGTGTCTTGATAGAAGCCTCCCCTCAAGCTAGTGAGCCACGTGCGCTTACTCTCTCCTTTTTCGCCAACCAGCTTGATGAAGACGTTGTTCATCGTGGTGGCAGTTGCGATGTTGTGTGTGTGCACAGTCACCTTGTATTTTGCCATTTTGACTCTGAAAAACACTACGATAGGCTTATCTGCACACACTAAGACTGCACACCAAACAACAGTTCATTCAATGTAGATGGTGCAAACATTTCTGCAAATATTTAGACTTGCATGATATCTGTTGATCCATTTTAATAACAAAAACATTTTTGAGGGTATTCTTGCTTGAATAACAAACTTGCAAAGCCACAGTTATTGCATACACACAGCATGTGGGGGGACATTTTTCACAAGCAAATGGCAGTGAGCAAATTAACCATAGACAGGAGTAATATGCTTATTCAATGTACATATTATCCAATATACCCATTGCATTGTGTGCATTGCATTCATGGCTCAGTACACTGATCTCTGGTTAAATAATAGCCTCCTCATTCTACACATAGTTGAAGAAAATAAAACATGAAATCACGCTGCACATCAAGTTTAATTGTGTTTTTTGCACACATCTGTGCTCTTTTGCTTGATGAAAATGTCTCCCATATTATCAAAAATAAAACATTCAGAGTTCCCTTACCTGATTGGTTGATAGTTTGTAGTACCCTGTTAACTTTGCCTTAACATGCATGTAATGATCACCTTCCCTACTGCTTGTTTTATACCTGGCTGGAGGTGTGTGCAGAACCCTGTGTACATATCTGGGTGTTACTTCCCACCATTGACCTTGCTCATCCTGCATGATAAATTCTGGCACTGTTGATAGCGAAGCGTTGCCCAATCACTTATTGTAAATACACAGTAGAAGTGTTGAATCTTCTTGTAAAGGTTGATCCATGGTTGAAAGGGTGTTGTAATGCCACGTTCCAAGTTCTGAGGGCATGTGGTTAAATGTTTGCTCAGCACTGCAATGCAAGTTACATGTGGGAAATTGCATTGTTGTCACAGACTATGTTTAGGTGGTCTGCAAGATATCCAAACAGGATTTTACGAGTCTTGTACAGTTACTATATCAAGTTAGTACTATATCTACAATACTGTACAGTATATATATTTTTTTAAGGTAACATTTATTTAACTAGGCAAGTCAGTTAAGAACAAATTCTTATTTACAATGACGGCCTACCCCGGCCAAACCCGGACGACGCTGGGCCAATTGTGCGCCGCCCTATGGGACTCCCAATCACGGCTGGATGTGATCCAGCCTGGATTCGAACCAGGAACTGTAGTGATGCCTCTTGCACTGAGATGCAGTACCTTAGACTGCTGCGCCAGGACAGCCTCCAAATCCTTCCTACTCGCACTGATGATGCAACATCAATTGTGCTTTATTTGGCAGGACACACACTGTCAATATGTATCACTAACTTGCATCATCAGTGATGCGTCTTATTATTTCGAAACGGCGTCAACACCACAACACCACAGCCACAGCTAGCTAGCCAACTTTACCAATTAGCAGTACTGTAGAAACTATATACATTACAACGGAACGATTTGACTATTCTAATGTTAGCTAGCTACATAGTTGTCTTTGTATCAAGATAAAGGCGTAGTACAGAGTAACTATCGAGGTTAGCTAGCCAGCTACATTTTCTAACATAGTCTACAACGCACCCACTGCTAGCTAGCTAACCCTACCAGCTAGCTGTATCATTTTTAGTCAATAAGATTTTTGCAACGTAAGCTTAACTTTCTGAACATTCGAGATGTGTAGTCCACTTGTGTAGCTAGCAGGACTGACTTTGTGTTAGCTAGCCAACGTTTAATTACTTCTGCGTTATGAACTAGACACGGACACGAATGATCCATTGGTAGCTTGTTGTTACCAAGTATTGGTGCTAACCATGTGTTATAGGATGCTAGCATGCTAGTTAGCTACGGCGTCATAGGACACGGTGCACTAGGTGGGTTTTCACGGAAGAATACTGTACCAAGTTATCTAGCGGAATAAACTTAAGTTTGAGCCTATTCCTGGAAACATTGAACCACTGTAGTTTACATCAATTATAATTTCTAGTGGTAGCCAGAAAAGTTATATTTTAGCGTTTTAGTGTTTCAGTGAATTGTTAGTGAGGGAGGCCCTGCTCTCTCGCTTCCCCAGTTGTTTAGTTAATTTTTCATGCCAATCTCCTTTGTATTAGCGTAGCCTCTCCTGTAGCCTATGAACTATGTGTCTGTCTATCCCCGTTCTCTCCTCTCTGCACAGGCCATACAAACGCTTCACATCGCGTGGCCACTGCCACTCTAACCTGGTGGTCCCAGCGCGCACGACCCACGTGGAGTTCCAGGTCTCCGGCAGCCTCTGGAACTGCCGGTCTGCGACCAACAAGGCAGAGTTCAGAAAACACAGAAAACACTGCTACTCCTACTGCTCTCTCCTCGTCTGACCACGTGTTCTCGCACACCCCGAGAGCATCTGGTCAGCGGGGTGGTGGCACTGGAATCCTCATCTCTCCCAGGTGGACATTCTCTCTTTCTCCCCTGACCCATCTGTCTATCTCCTCCTTTGAATTCCATGCTGTCACAATCACTAGCCCATTCAAGCTTAACATCCTTACCATTTATCGCACTCCAGGTTCCCTTGGAGAGTTCATCAATGAGCTTGATGCCTTGATAAGTTCCTTTCCTGAGGATGGCTCACCCCTCACAGTTCTGGGTGACTTTAACCTCCCTACGTCTACCTTTGACTCATTTCTCTCTGCCTCCTTCTTTCCACTCCTCTCCTCTTTTGACCTCACCCTCTCACCGTCCCTCCCTACTCACAAGGCAGGCAATACTCTTGACCTCATCTTTACTAGATGCTGTTCTTCTACTAATCTCACTGCAACTCCCCTCCAAGAGTCCGATCACTACCATGTATCCTTTTCCCTCTCGCTCTCCTCCAACACTACTCACTCTGCCCCTACTCAGATGGTATTGCGCCGTCGCAACCTTCGCTCTCTCTTTCCTGCTATACAACATTCGCAGAGTACAACCCTGCCTTACACAGGAAGTGGCGCAGGTCCTAATCCAGGCACTTGTCATCTCCCGTCTGGATTACTGCAACTCCCTGTTGGCGGGGCTCCCTGCCTGTGCCATTAAACCCCTACAACTCATCCAGAATGCCGCAGCCCGTCTGGTGTTCAACCTTCCCAAGTTCTCTCACGTCACCCCGCTCCTCCGCACACTCCACTGGCTTCCAGTTGAAGCTTGCATCTGCTACAAAACCATGGTGCTTGCCTACGGAGCTGTGAGGGGAACGGCACCTCCGTACCTTCAGGCTCTGATCAGGCCCTACACCCAAAGAAGGGCACTGCGTTCATCCACCTCTGGCCTGCTGGCCCCCCTACCTCTGCGGAAGCACAGTTCCCGCTCAGCCCAGTCAAAACTGTTCGCTGCTCTGGCACCCCAATGGTGGAACAAGCTCCCTCACGACGCCAGGACAGCGGAGTCAATCACCACCTTCCGTAGACACCTGAAACCCCACCTCTTTAAGGAATACCTGGGATAGGATATAGTAATCCTTCTAACCCCCCCCCCCCAAAAAAAGATATAGATGTACTATTGTAAAGTGGTTGTTCCACTGGATATCTTAAGGTGAATGCACCAATTTGTAAGTCGCTCTGGAAAAGAGCGTCTGCTAAATGACGTAAATGTAAATGTTCTCATATCCTTCATGGCAAATTCCAAAGAATAGGTGAGGCCAGAGGAGGCTGGTGGGAGGAGCTATAGGAGGAACAGCTCATCGTAATGGCTGGAATGGAATCAATAGAATGAGGTCAAACGTGGTTTTCATATGTTTGATGTGTTTTATGCCATTCCATTTACTGCAGTCTTTACAATGATCCCATCCTCCTATAGCTCCTCATACCAGCCTCCTCTGTGTGAGGCCCACTGCTGATGGAAAAGGGTTGCCGAATAACATAGGCTACTGTAAATACACAGTAAAGTGTGGAAAAGCATGTTACTTTAAGCAGACCAAGTAGTGACTGCCCTTTTTTTTTTTAAACAAAAAAACATTCAAACTAGGCACTTTTACTTGGTAACATCAGGAAGCAGATAAAGTGCAGGTCAGGAAAGCCTATGGAATTCCATTCTCTTGAAGTATTCTCCTTCCAGTATTTTATAGTTTTTGTTGACAGCTAACGGGTAGAGGTAGTTGAGATAGTAGGGGAGATTAAAGAAAGGGATCAAGGTCGGAAAGTGGCACAGCTGGGAATTGAATCCTTGCCTCCAGGGCCAAAGGGTATTACAGCACTACCACGAGACCAGCCCCCAGGACAGCATATCTTTCAAAGAATTAAAATAAAATACATTTTATTTAACGTTTACGTCTTCTTAGCAACCAGAAGAACAACAGAGTCGATAACAACCAAAATATGATATCTTTCCCACGTCTCCATTTCGTCATAAAGTACATCTTTACCTGGTTGCATGACGTCTTCTCAACCAGAAAGTCAGTTGAAAACCAGAAAATTACAATTTTTGCCCACTGGGACATCTATTTGGGTCATAACAGGACAAATCCCCCCATTGCATACAGTATGCTGGCATTCTGTTCAGAAATGGAGTTGCAGGGACTGCAGTATTTACATATGGAATGTGTAGATAACCTTCACTGTGACCATAATACAGGGATTCCTGCAGGACAAACACAGGCGCAGGGTAGACAGGGTCAGGGTTGAGGTCAAACAGGTCAAACCAATATGTCTTTATCATCGAGCTAGGTTTACAGTGAGCTTATTAGTGAGTCTACAGTATGAGGCCTATATGGTTGTAATAATATATTTTAAAGATTAAACTTTGTAAATAAACTATTTTAACATGAAAACACTTACATACGCACTGAACAGTGATAGCAGACATGAACTATGAGTAGTACAATGCCTTTGATGCATTGTATGCCAACTATCAACGCAACCCTTGAGTTCTCTTCTATGATGAGACGGAAGACCTCAAGATTTTATCACTGTGACCTCTTCCCTTATATCTTCAAATGATACACACTTTCTTATCTCTTATGCAAACAGAAGTCAGACCCTTTGTACAGTGAGGAGCTGATCTCAGTCATTTTAATGCTGTGACATACATACAGTACTGCAACATAAGAATACAAAAAGGACTGTTACATGAAATTATAAAATCTAAAACAATATACAGAAACACAAGCAAATATTTTCATATTTTTCTTACGATAAGTTTATTAAAATAAAATAAAAAGAATGCCCGTTGGTAGACGATGAATGAGTGGTTCCCTTTTGTTTGTGTGGGCGGGACCGAGTTTGTCTGGCAGCTGGTGGGTGTGGTCTCTAATCAGATCTGGGGGGAGGGGACAGTGAGGAGGCCCGTGGGCTTCATCTTGTTGATGCCTCCATCCAGGGTGGTCACCCGCGGGTAGTTTACCTTCACCAGGTGGGTTGCGAACTGGAGGGGGGGACAACAAGACCAAGGCAAACCATTAACAACATGGAGGAACATTTACCAAACTGGAGGGGAGGACAACAAGACCAAGGCAGACCATTAACAACATGGAGGAACATTTACCCAACTGGAGGGGGGACAACAAGACCAAGGCAAACCATTAACAACATGGAGGAACATTTACCAAACTGGAGGGGAGGGAGGACAACAAGACCAAGGCAAACCATTGACATGGAACATTTACCACAACATTCGACAAAGTAGCGACTGTAAGGTGCAGGAAGAAGAGCATGTACTGAAGGAGGAGGTCTCTGCGTACTTAGAGAACATGCAGTTGTCTAGTTTCTGCAATGTGCATCTGATACAGGCCCGGATGTAGGTATCATCTGATACAGGCCCGGATGTAGGTATCATCTGATACAGGCCCGGATGTAGGTATCATCTGATACAGGCCCGGATGTAGGTATCATCTGATACAGGCCCGGATGTAGGTATCATCTGATACAGGCCCTGATGTAGGTATCATCTGATACAGGCCCTGATGTAGGTATCATCTGATACAGGCCCTGATGTAGGTTTCATCTCATACAGGCCCGGATGTAGGTATCATCTGATACAGGCCGTGATGTAGGTATCATCTGATACAGGCCCGGATGTAGGTATCATCTGATACAGGCCGTGATGTAGGTATCATCTGATACAGGCCGTGATGTAGGTATCATCTGATACAGGCCCGGATGTAGGCATCATCTGATACAGGCCCTGATGTAGGTATCATCTGATACAGGCCCTTATCTAGGTATCGTCTGATACAGGCCCGGATGTAGGCATCATCTGATACAGGCCCTGATGTAGGTATCGTCTGATACAGGCCCTGATGTAGGTAAGGGTGAAACTTGTTTCTTCAACATAATAAAGAGCAACACTGTGTTGAAAATATGATATAATAACCCAGAACTGGAGCCCGATGCAACTGGTGTTGCTCACCACATCTATGGCATCACATCTGGGGAATTAAATTGTTCCCAGACTCTGGTTACAGTAGTTTAGGTGGTCTGCAACACATCCAGTCTTGTCCAGTTGTCTACAGTAGGTACAGTATCTAGTGTAGCTCAAGGACAACCTCCAAATTCTTTCAAATAACACAGACGATTCTACTGTGGTGTTTGCATTAGCAAGTTGAATTTGTTTGCTAGCGTTGATCAATGGCTTAGAAGAACAAACATGGCACAGACTAACAAGCAAGGTGAAGTAGTAACCAAACATCACACCTTGGAGTATAACATTACAGCCAAAACACTGGAATTGTTTCAGGGAAGTGCACTGCTTGGTAAATAATGAAAGATACATTAATGTCTGGCCTTGACGTCACAGAGACCCGAGGATGCCGTTAACATTTAGAAACAGCCCCTGGCCCTGTATCAATAGGACAGGGACGGAGCAAAAACACGCTGTGCATTAACAACCTTTCTTTACAATTGCTAAAAGAGCCTATACTTATTCCAATAAGTGGATCAAATATGAGAAGATGTGGACATATGAGACGGTTCTATTCCACCAATAAAGCTATGTTTAGAGGTTTCTGTGCACTATATATATGGAACAGGGTGGCATTTCAGACCAACTGGACCAGCTGGCGTTCTGTGTAACTGAGACATCAAAGACAGTGCTGATTGAACCAAATAATGAAAAACAGATATTATATTCCGGAATGGCCTTCTAGCCAATCGGAAACGAGTATTCAACAATGCTGTGGTATAAACATCTCTATTATGACATGTCTCTATGGGTGGAACATCGTATTTCTGTGTTCTTCACTCCTGAGGCTAGGTAGCAGCAGGCTTGTGTCTCTGTATATATAAACTGTTATATTTACAGTCATGTTTTATGCATGTTCTGATTGTAAATAGACTTTTCAGTCGTGGTTAATATAGCCGACAGCTATATATTTTATTACTTTACTAGTGTAGGCTAACGTAACGTTAAATCAATGAGCCTCCACACAGTCAGTTAGTGCGGGAACGTGATCATAGCACCCAAGATTGAGCTACAACTGGCTAGGCAGTTGGTAGGCTAAATCCTGCCTGTTACTGCTGTTCCTAAAACCATTGACATATGTTAGCCTACTGTAACCACACAGAGTGTGTGTGTGTGTGTAAGGTTGGGCGATTGTGTACAAGCCTACATCCGATTGCGCCCCATAGCGATCCTCGATCACTATTGGTGTGTCTTTCTCATGGCTACCCATGTATTTCCATGGAAATATAACTTTTATTTGGAAAGTAATAAATGTATAGATATTTTTTAAAAGCATTCATGATTTGCATGAATGTAATATACTAACTATTACTCTTGTTAAAAATATGAAATGGTAATACGTTGAGGTGAAGAGCACATTATGACTTGTTTAGGACTCGAAACTCAAAGTTTAGGACTTGAGACTTGACTTGTTACTTGACGGTCTTGACATGAGACTTGACTCAGACTTGCCTGTCTTGACTTGGGACTTGAGTGCCAAGACTTGAGACTTACTTGTGACTTGTAAAACAATGACTTGGTCCCACCTCTGCGTAGCACACTTATTTTGACCAGAACCCTATGGGAATATGGTGCCATTTTGAATTCACCCATAGACTGGGAGCGAAGGCGCACCCGGTAGTAAACAAACATTCATCACTAATGCATTAGGTTCTGTGGACCTTGCAGTCCTTCTACAAACAGTATTTCACACACACGTTTGCCTGCCAGGTCAAAACACATTTCTGACGGCTACATCTTCCATCTTCTCGACCAGAATGAATCGCAGGCGCTTTACTTCCCTCACCACTTATGTTACACACACACACACACACACACACACACACACACACACACACACACACACACTAACCTTGTGGGGACAACATTCAGTCCCATTCAAAATCTTATTTTCCCTAAACCCTAACCCGTACTCTTACCCTAACCCAAAAACCTAACCCTAGCTCCTAACCCTGAACATAATTCTAAACCTAACACTAATTCTAACCTTAACCCTAAACCCCATAGAAATAGCATTTGACCTCGTGGGAACAAACAAAATGTCCCCAGTTAGTCAACTTTGTGTTTGTTACTATTCTTGTGGGGACTTCACACACACAGTATGAACCCACACGCACACACAGAATCAATTTCTTAAATATCCTCAAACTAGACTGTCACAGACTTCATCTGAAATCTCCAAATGAGAAAAGAGCTGCCGTCCAGCCTCAGGGCAGATTATTTGGGATGGAAAGGGCAAGCAAACAGTCCATTCATTAAGAAAAACCTCATTCGGCAGCCAGAGCGAGAGAGCGAGAGATATTTAGGCCAATATCCATTAATAATAGTAATAATAATAAAATAAAGAGCAATTAAGTTTTGGAAACATCTAAAATACAGTGACCCCTTCTTATATCATTACCAAGCCCTGCAATGCCAAGAGCTGAGCAAAGAAAAGAGTCCCCTCATCCAGCTGGTCCTGGGGCTGAGTTCACAAACATTTTCTACTAACACAGTGAAGCCTCAGGACCAGAACATCCAATAAATCAGAATAAACCAAAGAACACAGTCAAAACTACATCGCTTATTGGGAAACACAAGCACAAAGCAAAATGCAGTGCCATTTGGCCCTAAATCGACAGTACACCGTGGCTAAATATTTGACCATGGTTACTGATCAAAACCTTAGAAAAACCTTGACAAAAGTACAGGCTCAGTGTGAACAGCCTTGCCATTGAGAAGGGTAGACACAGGAATATCTGGCTCCCTGTAGAGGAAAGGCTGTGCAACCACTGCAACACAACAGAACCTGAGAGAGAGCTGCATTTCCTGACAAAATGTAAAAAATATAAAACAATTAGAGAGAGTGTGTCATTTCCCCAAATTTGAAACCCTTATTCAAGGTTTCAAAGATCACTCTGATGAGAATAGGCTACCCGTCCTGTTGGGGGAAGACGCAGAGAGCTGTGGGTTGGCAGCACACTACATTGCTGGCTGCCATAAGATGAGGGACAGTGTCTGACAGACCAACCAACCTGCAAATGTCCTCTACTGTATGCTTATTGTTATTGTTCAATGTATGGTTATTTTAACCCTTGATTATTGTTGTCCTGTTGACAATATTGATTTTTTATTATGTTAATATTGTAAATCTCCAAAGTAAACGTTTGGCAATATGTACATTGTTACGTCATGCCAATAAAGCAAATTGAATTGAATTGAGAGAGAGACGGTAGAGAGAGAGACAGAGACAGAGAGAAAAAGACTGAAAGAGAGAAAGGAAGAGAGAAAGAAAGATATGTAGAGAGAGGGAGGATAAGTAAAAGAGATTGAGGAAAAGGGAGCGAGAGAGGGGGAGAGGAAAAGGGAACGAGAGCGAAAGAGTTTGAATCAGAGAGCAAGAGAGAGGGAAACTCACAACACCGAGACTGCCGTAGCACACACATTCTACGAAAGCATTTAAGCGAGGCTCCAAACAGGACAGTCCAAAGCTCCCTCCCTTTAATCCTGTCGTGATGCCCGAGAAACCAGTAACCGTGCAGTAATCACTCTGCTCAAAGCCGACGGTAAGTCTGTGACTAAGGCACACACAACATCCATGCGTGGTTAAATCCCAAATGAATACACCGCCGAGGTAAAGGACAAAAAAAGAGAGATGGATACAAAGAGGAAGGGAAGGTTATGAAGGAGGAGAGTTTGCCTTTCACGCTATCCAGGTGGATGTGGGCTCTGGTGGGGGAAGATAAGACGACAGGAAATGGAGTGAGGAGGTAGGAGTACAGTGGAAGTGGCGTCAGGTAGACAGGGCCACTCAGTAGGGCCTTCATCTAGAGTAACAAGGCCATATTCCTGTGTATCCGTCTGTAGCACTGGGCTTTATCCTCCCTGCTCTGCAAATTGACTGAGACATCTAAGAGCTACTGTGAGGCAGAGTCTCACAACAGACGTCGTTGTGCCAAAATATGTATTCCGTTGTGGGATGAGGCTTTATCCACTTGTTAGGATCATCAATATAGCGGTATGAGTTGTTGAGCTGTGTCTACTTTGCTGTTCTCTGCTTGCTGTTGTCATGACCTGGTCCTCTTTGGGTATAGCGAGTACCCTCCCCCTCTCTCTTCCCACCTCTCTCTCCCACCTACCAAGGCTCTGTTATCTCAGGTTGTAAATTCCATGAGGAGACTCTCTTCCCCCCGGCCATGCGGTATAGAGAGAGGGTTCACAGTAGAACAAAGGAACTTCTTCTACCTCACAGAACTTGAGAACTGAACAATATCCATGTTTTGGTCGGTGGAGAATTCAGCTACGACCGGTCCATTTTGTCTAATGTTTGTGACCTCATGAGAGACAATACAGCCACATTATCATAACTCTGTTTACACAAGAGTCTCCGTTATGAGATTTGCATCTAATTATTGTATAAAATGAATGAGTAAGGATGAAACTATTTGTGAAATTATGTAATGTGATTTTAAACTGTTTAATGAAAGAAAATCCAATTCCCTTTTATTGTTTAACTAAGTCATTGGCCCGCTCCATGAGCACAGACATTGATCTGGCATCATGGGACAGCCTCTTCTGCTGTTCCGAATAAAACCCCCACCTAGAGAAATCATCTTCAGACCATGTGTACCTCGAGCATCGAAGGGGCTAAGGTTTGAGTAGAGACCACAAAAACCACAGGATAAGCTAGGGTTGTAATGGTTGCTGAATTCTTAACCATACCACGTGGCTAAACTCTGAGACTATCGATCCGACAGAAAAAGAGAAAATCTTTGATACTAATTACTAGTCTGCAGCTAAAAGTTATGTCGACCTGAAATGCGAAGACCGACAACCGCCGAAACATATATTCTATAAGAACATTTCTGAATATGCCTCTGAAGTATCCATTCTAACCAAAGACTCCAGGGACGCAGAGAGAATCTCGGATGAACTTTCCAACAGAAAAGGACGATTCCAACAGAGATCACGACACACTGAGCGTATATATATATATATATATATATATATATATATATATATATATATATATATATATATATATATATAGTCAGTCCGGGGTGTATGTGGTATTTCTTCTAAATGGATTACTCTACCCCCTGTCAGTCTGCCTGCCTGCCTGTCACTAGCTCTGTTTGTTACCATCTCTATCAGTCTGTCTCACTGGTCTGGTCTCTCTTTTACAGGAGGTCAGATACACAGTCAACACAGAGCGTTTGGTAAGTATCTGGTTCACAGGCTAAGTTCATTCAGGTTGCCCATTCATTTCAATATGAATACATGTCTTACTTACTGCAGAGTAAGTATGGTCTCTCACCTTTTCAAACTGGTCATTAACAGCTACAAAAAGGGGATGATGGCCGCTAGACTAGAGGTTGACCGATTAATTGGAATGTCCGATTAATTAGGGCCGATTTCAAGTTTTCAAAAACAATCGGTAATCGGCATTTTTGGACACCGATCATGGCCGATTACATTGCACTCCACGAGGAGACAGCGTGGCAGGCTGACTACCTGTTATGCGAGTGCAGCAAGGAGCCACAGTAAGGTGCTAGCTAGCATTAAACGTATCTTATAAAAAACTATCAATCTTAACATAATCACTTGTTAACTACACATGGTTGATGATATTACTAGTTTATCTAGCCTGTCCTGTGTTGCATATAATCGATGAGGTGCCTGTTAATTTATCATTGAATCACAGCCTACTTCGCCAAACGGGTGATTTAACAAGCGCATTCGCGAAAAAAAGCACTGTCGTTGCACCAATGTGTACCTAACCATAAACATCAACGCCTTTCTTAAAATCAATACACAAGTATATATTTTTAAACCTGCATATTTAGTTAATATTGCCTGCTAACATGAATTTCTTTTAACTAGGGAAATTGTGTCACTTCTCTTGCGTTCTGTGCAACAGAGTCAGGGTATATGCAGCAGTTTGGGCCGCCTGGCTCGTTGCGAACTGTGTGAAGACTATTTCTTCCTAACAAAGACAGCCAACTTCGCCAAACGGGGGGATGATTTAACAAAAGCGCATTTGCGAAAAAAAGCACAATCGTTGCACGAATGTACCTAACCATAAACATCAATGCCTTTCTTAAAATCAATACACAGAAGTATATTTTTTTAAACCTGCATATTTAGTTCAAAGAAATTCATGTTAGCAGGCAATATTAAACTAGGGAAATTGTGTCACTTCTCTTGCGTTCATTGCACGCAGAGTCAGGGTATATGCAACAGTTTTGGCCGCCTGGCTCGTTGCGAACTATTTTGCCAGAATTTTATGTAATTATGACATAACATTGAAGGCTGTGCAACGTAACAGCAATATTTAAACTTATGGATGCCACCCGTTTGATAAAATACAGAACGGTTCCGTATTTCACTGAAAGAATAAACGTTTTGTTTGACCATATTAATGACCTAAGGCTCGTATTTCTGTGTGTTATTATATTATAATTAAGTCTATGATTTGATAGAGCAGTCTGACTGAGCAGTGGTAGGCAGCAGCAGGCTCGTAAGCATTCATTCAAACAGCGCTTTACTGCGTTTGCCAGCAGCTCTACGCAATGCTTCAAGCAATCCGCTGTTTATG
Organism: Salmo salar; assembly: GCF_965601325.2. Classification (NCBI taxonomy): domain Eukaryota; kingdom Metazoa; phylum Chordata; class Actinopteri; order Salmoniformes; family Salmonidae; genus Salmo; species Salmo salar. Next base: position 17,404,621 of record NC_138294.1, read on the forward strand.
ACTTCAAGTCTATCAACTCCCGAGATTAGCATTGCCAGCCTAAAGTACCTATTAGAACATCCAATAGTCAAAGGTATATGAAATACAAATGGTATAGAGAGAAATAGTCCTATAATAACTACAACCTAAAACTTCTTGCCTGGGAATATTGAAGACTCATGTTAAAAGGAATCACCAGCTTTCATATGTTCTGAGCAAGGAACTTAAACATGAGCTTTATTACATGGCACATATTGCACTTTTACTTTCTTCTCCAACACTTTGTTTTTGCATTATTTAAACCAAATTGAACATGTTTCATTATTTATTTGAGAATAAATAGATTTTATTGATGTATTCTATTAAGTTAAAATAAAAGTGTTCATTGTTCATTCAGTATTGTTGTAATTGTCATTATTACAAATACTTATATAAAAATCGTCCGATTAATCGGTAGCGGGTTTTTGGCCCCCAAATAATCGGTATCGGCGTTGAAAAATCCTAAAATCGGTCGACCTCTATGCTAGACCCCACAAATAATTAACTCATTCTCTCTTTTTGGAAGTACATACCGGCCGTAACGGAAGAAAATGAAGAAGAAACTTCATATTTGGTGACCAACAAACATATTTTGACATAACGCTTGCAGAGCTGGTTAATGGTTGTTTGAATCGGAGCTTTCTGGGTGTTAGAGGTCTCTAATGCACAGATACTGGTTCATGTGACGCTGTGCACTGACCTAAGGAGTTATGACATCCCAGATATCCCCTCTTAAAGCCCTCTGATCACTGTGTGGATCTGAGAGGATCCGATCAGAACTATACCCCCTGAACTGGGGCTTCCAACTGGGGCTTCCCAGGCAAGAAGGCCAACCTTTGAAGGAGGCCAACTGTCATCTTTGGGCCAAATGCCAAGAACAGATGCAAGGTGATGCAACAGAATGCCACATGAATCATATCTAAACCTGCAGTACATGTAGCCTAATACATTGTTCATAATAAGGAGTTCAGGTGTACTATTCTGATTTGATGGATTATACTGAGGTGAATGAAACTATATATGGATTATAGCGAGGGAAATTAAACTAAAGATGGATTATAGCGAGGGGAATTAAACTAAAGATGGATTATACCGAGGGGAATTAAAGATGGATTATACCGAGGGGAATTAAAGTAAAGATGGATTATACCGAGGGGAATTAAACTAAATATGGATTATACCGAGGGGAATTAAAGTAAAGATGGATTATACCGAGGGGAATTAAAGTAAAGATGCTGTCTATGTACATGAGGTTTGAGAAGCAATTGGGATCTATAAGAAATACATATGAATATCAAAAACCCATTACAGTAAGAATGGTCATTTATAGCAATGTGACTATCAATTATTATTCCATACAGCGAAAAACAGAACCAAATCATACTTTTATGCTTCATTTGGGAAAATGGTGATGCACTTTAATTACAGTTCACAAATATGCTGAGAAGACAGCAAGTAGCTTTGCCCCAGAAACAGCTGAAGCATGCAGCATAGACGAGGTGAACTGATTTCAGTGGGGAAAACACAAGCTGGACTCTTGTCTGATTGAACAATCCATAACTTCTGTATGACTTAGAGTGGAGGTCTGTGGAGGAACGGAATATGAGCCTAATTGAATCCTAAACAGTCTGGCTTGTTGAACTTGCAGGTGGAATAAATTAAATTGCACATTGTGCAAGTTAACCATCCTAGCTGTAGACATAGTGTGTGTGTGTGTGTGTGTGTGTGTGGTGTGTGTGTGTGTGTGTGTGTGTGTGTGTGTGTGTGTGTGTGTGTGTGTGTGTGTGTGTGTGTGTGTGTATGTGTGTAGGGTGCACATGCATACATGTGTGTTTGAGTGTGTGCAGATGCATGCACTTGTGAATCAGGGCTCCCTTGTAAAAGAGAAATTGGTCTCAATGGGACTTTCCTGCATGAATAAAGGTTCAATGTGTGTGCATTTGCATTCATGCATGCATGTCTGTGTATCCCTAAACGCGTGTGTGTGTTCTCTCACCATGGCGGCGCTCTTCATGGCGTGGCTGATGACCACGATGACACGTCCCCTGAAGCTCTGGAGGGTGCCGGTGGCGGGACACTGCACCAGCTCCCCGTCCGGAGAGAACGCCGTGCTGTAGGGGATGCTGATGCTGCCCGAGATGTGGCCTCTGCCGAAGCTGAACACCCTGGGTTAAGGGGCAACGCTTTAAAATGTACACCAGTCTATGTACAGTGTCAATGTCCTCAATAAGTTAGGGTGACCAATAAGTAATTAGAAGAGGGCCATACATGCTTATGTCAAACACTGCATTATAACCATAGCCGTGGGAAGTGGTTTCGGGGTAGGGGTGCTGTGATTTTCTTCCATGGGGGGGATTTTTTTGGTTTGCCCGTGCTGCAGACGGCTATATTGGTCCGCTAATACAGGACTATTAAAAGGCCCAGTGCATTACTTTTGTGATTTATTTTTATTACGATATTTCACGGGGTGCTGCAGCACCCTCGGCACCCCTACTTCCCGCAGCTATGATTATAACCACATCATAATTCCTTCATTAAGTCTATTAGCATTCAGTAGTGATACCGTGAGCTCCATAATGGTGTTTAAATCCCTGCATACCACTACGGGTATGAACGTCTGTATAGTGCTGTTCAGCTAAACTGTTACCTAATTTCACAAGTTCACTTTTAACTTCTTGAAGGTTCTGCAAGTGTTTTACATGTATCCTGTGCACTAATGTTTTTCATAAATAATGTTGATTCAATGTACAATTTTATGGCAACCAGCAGCAATAAGATTGTGAGTTTTTTAAAAAATTATGTTGTTGAGCGAACTCAACAAAAACTTTGTGTGTGGAAAATTTTGTTGAAAAAACTCACAATCGCATTACAGCTGGTTGCCTTACAATTGTATGTCAAATCATTATATATATATATTTTTTTACAGTTTGGGGACAGGGAGACAGAAACTGTTTCCAATCCCTCATCCTGATAAAAGTCCGTTTAACACTGCTGCAGTAATTGAACATGACAGAGTGGAGGGAAATGTCCCACAGCTTCACTGTTATGGGCCTAAAACCGTGCAACTGGATATGATTTGGGGCTCTGACACGGTGATGAATCTCAGGCTCTGAATGCGGTCAGGCTCCGAATGCGGTCGGTTCAAATTTACAGGGCAATACATCTCCAGGCCATGTGTTCACAAAGTCTGTCTATTATAAAATACAGGGATCTACAGTGGACTAGGCCTGTCGAGGGCTAGCTAATACACCAACGCCATGGTAGCTTGCTTGCTCCAATCAGATTCATTGCAGACATCACTTAAAATGTCTGTGCGCAATTGGGTGTAAATATGCTTGATGTCCACAATATGGAAAATTACTGAAAGTGATGCTAAAGAAATCTTTAAATTTAAAATTTCTCCACCTCTGTTTAGTCATGCATATTGAATACTACAAGACAATACAAGATCACTGATTAAAAAATATCTTCTGGGGAAGTGCAATCATGGACACAAAACACTAAACAGTGCATCACACCCCCCCCCCGAATGTAATAATTTAATGTGTGCATGTCATTGTCTGTCTGAGGTGAACTTGACACAGGGGGTCTGTCTTGGTCTGTCAGCCTAACAGAGTCTACCAGAAGTTTCTATTATGAGACAGCAGCTGCTCTGGCTGCCAAAGACAGTCTCCAGAAATAGGAGGGAGGAGAAAGGAGGAGCAGAGTAAATACCACGAGCCAGGCAAATTAAAGTAATAACTCAATCTCGGGGTCAGGTGAATGGGAGGAGGACATGGAGGATGGGAACTGGAAGAGTGCTTAAATTGACATAATGAGGGGAAAGAAAGAAAACAAAAGACAATACGTCTGTTAAGCTCTGCTGAGTGCCAGGCAGCTCACGCTGAGGGAACAGTGTTAGCTATCTGCTGAGAGCCAAGCAGCTCACGCTGAGGGAACAGTGTTAGCTGAGTGCCAGGCAGCTCTCGGTGAGGGAACAGTGTTAGCTATCTGCTGAGAGCCAGGCAGCTCACGCTGAGGGAACAGTGTTAGCTATCTGCTGAGAGCCAAGCAGCTCACGCTGAGGGAACAGTGTTAGCTGAGTGCCAGGCAGCTCTCGGTGAGGGAACAGTGTTAGATATCTGCTGAGTGCCAGGCAGTTCGCGCTGAGGGAACAGTGTTAGCTATCTGCTGAGTGCCAGGCAGCTCACGCTGAGGGAACAGTGTTAGATATCTGCTGAGTGCCAGACAGCTCGCGCTGAGGTAACAGTGTTAGATATCTGCTGAGCGCCAGGCAGCTCGCGCTGAGGAAACAGTGTTAGCCATCTGCTGAGTGCCAGGTAGCTCGCGCTGAGGGAACAGTGTTAGCTATCTGCTGAGTACCAGGCAGCTCACGCTGAGGGAACAGTGTTAGATATCTGCTGAGTGCCAGGCAGCTCGCGCTGAGGTAACAGTGTTAGATATCTGCTGAGCGCCAGGCAGCTCGCGCTGAGGGAACAGTGTTAGCCATCTGCTGAGTGCCAGGTAGCTCGCGCTGAGGGAACAGTGTTAGCTATCTGCTGAGTGCCAGGCAGCTCGCGCTGAGGGAACAGTGTTAGCTGAGTGTCAGGCAGCTCGCGCTGAGGGAACAGTGTTAGATATCTGCTGAGTGCCAGGCAGCTCACGCTGAGGGAACAGTGTTAGCTGAGTGCCAGGCAGCTCGCGCTGAGGGAACAGTGTTAGCTATCTGCTGAGTGCCAGGCAGCTCGCGCTGAGGGAACAGTGTTAGCTATCTGCTGAGTGTCAGGCAGCTCACGCTGAGGGAACAGTGTTAGATATCTGCTGAGTGCCAGGCAGCTCGCGCTGAGGGAACAGTGTTAGCTGAGTGCCAGGCAGCTCGCGCTGAGGGAACAGTGTTAGCTATCTGCTGAGTGCCAGGCAGCTCGCGCTGAGGGAACAGTGTTAGATATCTGCTGAGTGCCAGGCATCTCGCGCTGACGGAACAGTGTTAGCTATCTGCTGAGTGCCAGGCAGCTCGCGCTGAGGGAACAGTGTTAGCCATCTGCTGAGTGCCAGGCAGCTCGCGCTGAGGGAACAGTGTTAGCTATCTGCTGAGTGCCAGGCAGCTCGCGCTGAGGGAACAGTGTTAGCTATCTGCTGAGAGCCAAGCAGCTCACGCTGAGGGAACAGTGTTAGCTATCTGCTGAGAGCCAAGCAGCTCGCGCTGAGGGAACAGTGTTAGCTATCTGCTGAGTGCCAGGCAGCTCGCGCTGAGGGAACAGTGTTAGCTATCTGCTGAGTGCCAGGCAGCTCGTGCTGAGGGAACAGTGTTAGCTATCTGCTGAGTGCCAGGCAGCTCACGCTGAGGGAACAGTGTTAGCTATCTGCTGAGTGCCAGGCAGCTCGCGCTGAGGGAACAGTGTTAGATATCTGCTGAAAGCCAAGCAGCTCGCGCTGAGGGAACAGTGAAAGATGTAATAATCATTCTCTGGCTTGCTCCGTTTACGAGTGTAGTTATCGACATTATTGCTACATAATTTTAAGACGAATGGTGCTCAACTGCTTTCCTGAAGCACTTTAGGCCACGTACTAAATTATTCCTGGGAAGAGAGAGGCCATTATACACACTGACATATTTCCCTTTAGTCGATTTAACTTAACATACTGAATCTTTGCTCTAGAACTCCTAAATGTAAGGTAGTCTACACAACTGTTGTTTAAAACAGCTGTGCACTAACTACTTAAAAAGGTAGTCTGAAATCTGGGACTCTGTTCAATTATCATTTACATTCTTGAATATATCCAGGCATGGAAACCGACCACTAGTAAAACACTGGATTGGTGTAATCAGTTGAATAACTTTGTGACCAACTGGAGACCCAACACTATTTTATCTCACAATCATCACAATGCAGGGTAGCCAGCTCTAAGTGGCCCAAATCCCTCTTTGTTATTCTGGGTCAGGAGCCCTGGGGACCGCTGTCTATCAGGACTCTATAGAATGGAGAGGACTTAGTCTGAGGGAGGACGGTTGCCAGGTATTCTACCACTAATCCCCCCCCCCCCCTGATTAATGGAGCTTTAACTCCCCCCTAAAACAATTATCATTCCACTGACCTCCGACAATGACTCTTGAGAGAGTGGCTCACTTTTAAGATGAAAGAGTATTGGTTACTTAGCGCTGGAAAGTCTACTCCTGATAAACTGAACAGCCGTCAGGGAAATAGAACTAAAAGAAAACAAACAGTCCATCTGTGCAGACAAACTGCGTTTTTGTTTTGTGATGTTGCACTTTTATGAATAGCCAAGATGGATTACTGGGTTATTGATTCTGGCAACCCGTTTTTAATCTAAGGGACTTATCAGGTGTATCCACGGGGGAGTGTGTGTGTGCGCTGAGTGTGTGTCAGGCTGTGTCATGCACACACACACACACACACACACACAATAATGAATCAATAATTGAGCCACACCGGCTGAGGGACCAAATCACATCCCACTTAAGGAGTCTGCCTTTTCTTTCCTCCAAGAAAGGTAAAGAAACGTAAATAAAAAATGTGTCTGGATAACTCTATGTAATTATAACCAGAGGTTAAGTTGGACTTCTAATCAGATCTAACCCCCTGCACATTCACATCTAACCCCCTGCACATTCACTGTCCTTATTTTCTTAGCACACTCTTATCCAGGGTAACTTTGTCCATTGGCTGTCAAATGTGCCAGACGTGTTCACACCCAGTGATAGGGCTGGAGGTTTTTCTAGAAGAATTACTTCAAGGACTTCAACAATGATACCTCGTACAAGGTCAATTCACAACCCAGGCAGTCTCACTTTAGTAATAGATTCCCATGACTGAACGGCAGATGAAAGCAGCTTCTCCAATCAGCAGAGCAAATTAGTCCATCTCACACTTCTGATATATGAATTTCAGAGGTATTCTCCACCCTGTAACAAAAAAGACCAAATGTTTTTCAGTTAACCCATAAACCTCCCATCCAGCGGAGGTTTTGTAACTTTAGCCCACACAAGTCGTTTTTGCTAGTAGGTGGCTAAGAGGTAGCTAACAGGATAGCAGGTGGCTAACAGGATAGCAGGTAGCTAACAGGATAGCAGGTAGCTAACAGGATAGCAGGTGGCTAACAGGATAGCAGGTGGCTAACATGAGGTGGCTAACATGAGGTGGCTAACATGAGGTGGCTAACATGAGGTGGCTAACATGAGGTGGCTAACATGAGGTGGCTAACATGAGGTGGCTAACATGAGGTGGCTAACATGAGGTGGCTAACATGAGGTGGCTAACATGAGGTGGCTAACATGCTATGGGGTAGCTAATATGCAGGCAGAATGGATTCTCCTCAGGTCCAGACCGTGGGGCCCCTCAGGGGTGTGTACTTAGTCCCCTCCTGTATTCCCTGTTCACCCATGACTACGTGGCCAAACACAACTCCAACACCATCATTAAGTTTGCTGATGACACAACAGTGGTAGATCACAGGCCTGATCACCAATAACGAAGAGACAGCCTATAGGGAGGAGGTCAGAGAACTGGCAGTGTCGTGCCAGGACAACAACCTCTCCCTCAATGTGGGCAAGACAAAGGAACTGATCTTGAACTACAGGAAAAGGTGGGCCGAACAGTCCCCCATTAACATTGACGGAGCAGTAGTGGAGCGGGTAAAGAGTTTCAAGTTCCTTGGTGTCCACATCACCAACGAACTATCATGGGCCAAACATGCCAAGACAGTCGTGAAGAGGGCACGACAAAACCTTTTCCCTCTCATGAGACTGAAAAGATTTGGCATGGGCCCCCAGATTCTCAAAAGGTTCTACAGCTGCACCATCGAGAGCATCCTGACCGGTTGCATCACCGCCTGGTATGGCAACTGCTTGGCATCTGAACGTAAGGCGCTACAGAGGGTAGTGCGAATGGCCCAGTACATCATTGGGGCCAAGCTTCCTGCCATCCAGGACCTATATAATAGGCAGTGTAAGAAGAAAGCACATAAAATTGTCAGACTCCAGTCACCCAAGTCACAACCTTTTTTCTCTGCTACCGCACGGCAAGCAGTACCGGAGCGTCAAGTCTAGGACCAAAAGGCTCCTCAACAGCTTCAACCCCCAAGCTATTAGACTGCTGAACAATTCATAAAAATCTCCACTGGACAATTTACATTGACCCCCTCCCCTCCATACACTGCTGCTACTCGCAGTTCGTTTGTTAGCTATGCATAGTCACGTCACCCCCACCTACATGTACAAATTACCTCAACTAGCCTGTACCCCTGCACACTGACTCGGTACCGGTGCCCCCTGTATATAGCCTCGTTATTGTTATTCTTATTGTGTTACTTTTTATTTTAGCCTACTTGGTAAATATTTTCTTCTTCTTGAACTGGTCTGTTGGTTAAGAGCTTTTAGGTAAGCATTTCACGGTAAAGTCTACATTTGCTGTATTCGGCGCATGTGGCAAATAAAGTTTGATTTGATGCAGTAGCTAACGCTTCAGACCTCCATACTCTCCTCAGCCAGATAGAGGAGAGCACAGAAGGCAAGCCAGTTCTTGTACACAGGACCAGCCATATACACAGCCAATGTATACTCTGCACAAAGCCAAGGCTGAACTGAACCAACAGAAAATATTTTCAAGACTGTGTACTAGCAGTGTGTGAATGGAGTAGATCAGTCTTGATGGAGCTAAAAGCTACATGCAAGCCTACCACACACACAGCTATTGTACTGGTGGTGGTACTGCACAACACCAATACAGCCGTAAGGTGAAAAGCATATTTAAGTAGCGATCCCTTCTCTGGAGACATAGCCGAGGCCAATAACGTGTGCATTTATTCAGAAGAGGTTCAGTACGACCCGTCTTTCACGACAACATGCTATAAATTCCCCTTCAAAGTAAAACAGAACACTTGGGCTCTTGTCTCTCTATGTGGTGCTGTGCTAACACAAAACAGTCTGGGGGTAGAAGAAGCATCTAGGTCGGTTTTATTGTAAAAGTACTTTGTGACAACTGCTTAATGTGCTGATGTAGAAAAGGCTTCATTCATTTAACCGATCGATTGATTAATTCCCCTCTCTCACACACACACACACACTGAAGGATACTCCTCGATGCTGCGGATGTCGACGGCAAGGATCTTAGGCTTGCTGGCCTTGCTCCTCTTGGTTTGACCCCCCACCGACAGCTCACACAGGTCAATGAGGTCCTCGGCTGAGATACGGGGGGACACCTCGGCTTTCAGGTCACTCAGCGCCAAGGGCTCCCGCGACTGGAGAGAAGGAGATAAGAGAGAGTTATTATGACCACTCAGGTAGAATAGGTTCTCTCAGTACACAGTTTGTTATTTAGTTGGCCAGCAAACATCGAACTCTCAAAGGAAGACTTTAATATCTTGGTGACAATTACAGCATTCAGTGGTACTGTACAATAGCTTTGTCAGTCTTTTGTAAATATGTAAATACTGTATGTAGTTCTCAAGGAAGGACCCGAAGCGATATCAGTGCCATTGCCGGCAAAGCAGAAAATACTTTGTACTGAGGACAGAGGATTTTGGAAAGGCACTCTTCCTTTCCAGTCGACACTACAGGATAATGCTGCCCTGGAGGTGACATCGCAGACAGGCTCTGATGAGCAGTGTTAATGGGGAGAGCCAGGGAGTCCACTGGCACTGTGGCTATTTGTCATCAAAGACTTGAGAGTATAAGCATGTTTTAGGAGTCTGTGTGGCAGGGACAACGGTGGCACTGAGGTGCCAGTATCTCCTGTGAACAGAGTGTGCAGCCTGAGGAGGAATCATACTTAGCTTTCCATTAGTAAGCAGTCTTGCATTCCAAATGACTCTTGTATAATGTCACCTAAACCTTTAAGCTTCCACGAAACATCTCAGTGTAAATATATACAATTACAGAATCTACGGCAATACATGGCAAGGGGCAGGTGATATGCGTCAATGCATCATCTGAAGTAGAACTTTTCGATGGATGGCGACGCCTTTGGCAGTTGAATGTAGTCAACAAAAAATATCCTCCTCGGGATACGAAAGAAAGAAAGACAGACAGACAGACAGACAGACAGACAGACAGACAGACAGACAGACAGACAGACAGACAGACAGACAGACAGACAGACAGACAGACAGACAGACAGACAGACAGACAGACAGACAGACAGACAGACAGACAGACAGACAGACAGACAGACAGACAGACAGACAGACAGACAGACAGACAGACAGACAGACAGACAGACAGACAGACAGACAGACAGACAGACAGACAGACAGACAGACAGACAGACAGACAGACAGACAGACAGACAGACAGACAGACAGACAGACAGACAGACAGACAGACAGACAGACAGACAGACAGACAGACAGACAGACAGACAGACAGACAGACAGACAGACAGACAGACAGACAGACAGACAGACAGACAGACAGACAGACAGACAGACAGACAGACAGACAGACAGACAGACAGACAGACAGACAGACAGACAGACAGACAGACAGACAGACAGACAGACAGACAGACAGACAGACAGACAGACAGACAGACAGACAGACAGACAGACAGACAGACAGACAGACAGACAGACAGACAGACAGACAGACAGACAGACAGACAGACAGACAGACAGACAGACAGACAGACAGACAGACAGACAGACAGACAGACAGACAGACAGACAGACAGACAGACAGACAGACAGACAGACAGACAGACAGACAGACAGACAGACAGACAGACAGACAGACAGACAGACAGACAGACAGACAGACAGACAGACAGACAGACAGACAGACAGACAGACAGACAGACAGACAGACAGACAGACAGACAGACAGACAGACAGACAGACAGACAGACAGACAGACAGACAGACAGACAGACAGACGATTGCTATTGGTACATGCATCAACGAGCCCGATGTTCTGCTGGCACAGATCACACATTTCACTTGCTGTCATGAGTCAATAGGAAGCATGGAGCATGAACGAGAGAGCAGGGGTGAGAGGAAAAAGATAATTAAATTAAAAATACTTTAGGCTATTTATCCCACAAGGGGCAATTGTGCAAACAAGGAGAGGATAAAGACGAAGGAGGAGGAGGGTGCTTTAATCATACAAACGAGAGGCAGTTCACTATCATTAGGTTCAGCGGGTGTATTTTATTCACTTAAGTGTCCAGTCATTGAATCGGAGGGAGGCACTCAATGCTTTAAGACCTCTGAGTGTCTTTGCAACGTATACAACCACACAGTTGGACGAAAACCAGCCATTAGATTTTTTCACACTTTTACAATGTTCGTTTTCATCAGCTGTTGTACAATATGATAAGACACAGGAAAACTGTATGTTGACTGCACTGGGCCTTCAAGGCCTATAAGTCAACATGTACCTGTTCCTCCAGCTTAAGTACTGGTAGCCCATGTTTATAGCCAAGTTATCCTTACTCATTGTGTTTTTATTCCTCGTGTAATTCTTTTTTTTCTATCTCTATGTTTCTCTCTGCATTGTTGGGAAAGGCCTGTAAGTAAGCATTTCACTGATACACTATAATCAACAAAGTGCCATCTACAAGCTAAAAAGGTTATTCGGCTATCCCCATAGGACAACCCTTTATAGTTCCATCTGAACTCAGCAAAAAAAGAAACGTCCCTTTTTCAGGACCCTGTCTTTCAAAGATAATTTTTAAATCAAAATAACATCACATATGTTCATTGTAAAGGGTTTAAACACCGTTTCCCATGCTTGTTCAATGAACCATAAACAATTAATGAACATGCACCTGTGGAACGGTCGTTAAGACACTAACAGCTTACAGACGGTAGGTAATTAAGGTCACAGTTATGAAAACTTAGGACAATAAAGAGGCCTTTCTACTGACAGGCATGAGGACTGCAGATGTGGCCTGGGAAATAAATTGCCATGTCCGTACTGTGAGACGTCTAAGACAGCACTACAGGGAGACAGGACGGACAGCTGATCGTCCTCGCAGTGGAAGACCATGTGTAACAACATCTGCACAGGATTGGTACATCCGAACATCACACCTGTGAGACAGGTACAGGATGGCAACAACAACTGCCCGAGTTATACCAGAAACACACAATCCCTCCATCAGTGCTCAGACTGTCCGCAATAGGCTGAGAGAGGCTGGACTGAGGGCTTGTAGGCCTGTTGTAAGGCAGGTCCTCACCAGACATCACCGTCGCCTATGGGCACAAACCCACCGTCGCTGGTCCAGACAGGACTGGCAAAAAGTGCTCTTCACTGACGAGTCGCGGTTTTCTCTCACCAGGGGTGATGATCGGATTCGCGTTTATCGTCGAAGGAATGAGCATTACACCGAGGCCTGTACTCTGGAGCTGGATCAATTTGGAGGTGGAGGGCCCGTCATGATTTGGGGCGGTGTGTCACAGCATCATCGGACTGAGCTTGTTGTCATTGCAGGCAATCTCAACGCTGTGCGTTACAGGGAAGACATCCTTCTGCTCATGTGGTACCCTCCCTGCATGCTCATCCTGACATGACCCTCCAGCATGACATTGCCACCAGCCATACTGCTCATTCTGTGCATGATTTCCTGTAAGACAGGAATGTTAGTGTTTGCCATGGCCAGCAAAGAATCCCATTGAGCACGTCTGGGACCTGTTGGATTGGAGGGTGAGAGCTAGGGCCATTCCCCCCAGAAATGTCCGGGAACTTGCAGGTGCCTTGGTGGAAGAGTGGGGTAACATCTCACAGCAAGAACTGGCAAATCTGGTACAGTCCATGAGGAGGAGATGCACTGCAGTACTTAATGCAGCTGGTGGCCACACCAGATACTGTTTCTTTTGATTTTGACCCCCCTTTGTTCAGGGACACATTATTCCATTTCTGTTAGTCACATGTCTGTGGAACTTGTTCAGTTTATGTCTCAGTTGTTGAATCTTGTTATGTTCATGCAAATATTTACACGTTAAGTTTGCTGAAAATAAACGCAGTTGACAGCGAGAGGACGTTTCTTTTTTTGCGGGCGCACACACAGCCACGGGCGCACACACAGCCACGGGCGCACACACAGCCACACACACAAACAGACTGACTGAACCACTGACTCTAATACAACAAAGAGTTTGGATTAGCACAGGGAAACTGTAAGCAGCTTATCCAATCAGCAGTGAGGAAGTAGGAGAAGGACTGATAAGAGCAATCCATTATGATGATAACTGTTGATTGGATAAGGTAACTGGATGATGCCAGAAAATAGATCACAATCAATATAAAGCTCTTTAAAACCTAAACCTAGAATGCAGTAAGAGAGGACTGAGAAATGTCATCAACTTGTATAATTAGACAGCTTTAATATCTACTCTATACACACACACCAATTATGACTCCCCCCCCACACACACAACAGTATGAACCCACACACACACACAAACAGTATGAACACCCTCACATCTTTATAATCCCACTGGTACAGCCTGTCGTTGACTGTGTGTTCATGGCTGGGTCACATGGGGAGTTAAATGCCATGGTGAGATGTATGTTTGCCAGCCTTCAGTCAGCTTAATGACGCTACTACCGGTCTTTCAGTGCATGGGCTGACAGTGATGGGACCTACCTGGAGACACTGATAAGACTGGTGGTCCTCTGTAGCTCAGTTGGTAGAGCATGGCGCTGGCAATGCCAGGATAGTGGGTTTGATTCCCGGGACCACACATACCGAAAATGTATGCGCGCATTGATTGGATAAAATTGTCTGCTAAATGGCTTTATTATATAATATAAATGACCCAGGCTCAGTTCAGTATGGAGTAAGCATTTTTAAATGGTGTGAAACAGGGAGAAACTGTCCACATTTGTCCAATAAGATTTTAGATTTGTACTATCTGTTGCAAAACGCTTTGCGATGGTGTGCACTACTGAACACTACCCAGAGCTTGTTTTTCCTCACCAACGTTTACTGTCCAGAGGAACCTGATTGCCCCTATTGGCTCACATGATCAACTGCATGAGAACATGAATGTACAGTACTATAACGACAACGCCCATCATGGTAATAACCAGCTAGGACTGAGGTCTAGTGATGATGAATAGCCAACAGCCGTGTTGTACATTCATCATGCAGCGATTTGTCATCCCAATATGAACTCCCATACATACAGGGCAATTATCCCTCAGTGTAATTCTATACGGAAGGCATTTGCAATTACTCCCATTATAGTCATGGTGACGTACAGGCATTCAGTTACAGTATTAGCACAAACGCTGGCATAATTTCTCAGGGCACGACTCTATCCCCTATTAAGGATTTCAGTGTAAATTGCAGTCGCGACAGACCAGATGAATTCAAAATCATCAGTAAAGAAACTGATCAGAAAATGGCTAACTTGAAACCTAAGGAGCCGCCATGAAATCCATTAAGGAATAACCTTCACAAAGAAATAAAGGATTCCAAAGGAGGAAGGATAACTCCTCCCCACATTTGTTCCTTTTAGATCATATTGAATAAGATTATATGGACGGGGGGGGGGGGGGGGGGGGGGCACTTTATGAATACAAACCCTAATGTCTTTTATGTTCCATTAATGGCCACGCAGCAGTTACCAATGTCCCCCTCAACTAAAGTGAAGTAACTTTTCTGGCAGCAGGGGCAAGCAGAGCAGAGCGGCACTTTTTAATAAAATGCCTCCGTGTTTTTGCTGACAGACAGACTCGAGCTAGGCCCAGAGCGGAGCCGGGTCCTGGGTCCAGGCATACAGTAAACACCTCATTTCTCTGGTGTCATGAAAACAGCATCTCGCCCGGATTTAATGAAATGTTCTTTGGGAAATTGAATAAGTTACTCACTGCACGCTGTAGGGCATACATTCAACCAAACAGATATGAACTCAACACACATATTGATAAATGAAATGACAGAATCCATCTTCAGATGTGGTCGTTTCTTTCAACTTCTGGGTGTCCAGTAAAATGTGATGTTATTTAACTAAAACGATCAAGCCCAGATAGGCAGACTAGGGTCTTGAAGGAGAGTATTTTAAAAAGAGTAACAATTTCATGAGCAATTCAAAAAACAGGAAAAATATATACTATAACGTTATTCGCTGAAATGTATGGAACACACAGTAGTAGAAGACAGGGATATGAAATAAAGTGGGAAGCATTATGGTTTTGGTATCCTATGGTTTCTGTAGCTGCATTAAAACCACCACTCCTATAACATGGTATTAATAAGAAAAACTGGATTCAGGTCAATACTCTAGCCTCCCTCTAAGATTGGCCATTATGTTGCATGTACGTGGTTCTCCTCTGTGTTACCCCCAAAAGAAAGCCTAGCGCTGTAAACCAATCTCTCTGATGAGACTGACGTTTCACCGCCGTGTTCCTGTTCCTCCCTGCCTTTATGTGCTTTCTGAGGAAGAATCTTGAGGGCACTGCAGACTATCGTTACACGGCATACCGAACCTTAGGTACTTTTCCCAATACTACAACATGAAAAATGGTTTAGTACTAGAATTTGTTACTTTCGGTTCTGTCAAACGTGTCTCACGTCATATAGGGATTGAGAGGATCGGGTCTGTCAAGTAATTTGTCTGAATCTTCTCAAGGGGGCAGTAGTAAGCCATTCAGGATACTTGCGCGTGGTAAATCGGGCCCCCCGAGACTGGACGTGTTTATATGGTTTAGTGTTGAGCCCCCCGTGTCTGCGGTAACCAGCCATTAGACTCAGATTACAACCCAGGATTTATTCCCCTTGGACCAATCATAAATTAACAGCCAGTCAAGTTTTATCCCTCTGAACAATCATAAATTAAATAGCCAGTCAAAGCTGACAGCCTGACCACCGGAAAATGGAAACCTCCAATAAATAATATATGAAAGATTGAGCAACTGGAAAAACACTGACTGATTCCGGAATTAATTAATACAGCAATTTAGAGGCATTTGGGGTCTAGAGTTCTCACTGACCCTCAATGCCCCCCCATCTCCATTACATGTGTACTGTAGTGCTGTCTGTCTGAGAATGAGGCGGTCTACATTTGACTAAACGTCACCGAGAGAGTAACCGAGAGCAACCAATAGACACGTGGCGTACGATTTAATTAGGGTATGAAAACCACACAAGAGAATCCACACAAGTGGCACATTCTGTCTATGACATCACCGCTCAATCATGGGCCTAGGACAACCCATGTCTGAGTGGGAACACATGTATACTCATGACGAGATAGGTGGATTGAGGTAGCTCTAAGGTTAAATAGGGCCCACTGCCTTACAGCGAGGCCTGTCTGGGCATGAAGGGGCTAGAATAGAGTTAAATGGTCTGTCTGTCTGTCTGTTTCAACTAGACTATCCTTTTGGATTTCAAAAGTACTCAAGGATAGTAAAAATGTAAATTATTATAACAAAAAATGTAAAAGGGACATTTCGCCAGTCCCCAAAAGGAAAAAGGCTATTTTAGGCTTAGGGTTACAATTAGGGTTCAGGTTCATGGTTCAGAGTTAGGTTTAGTTTTAGGGTTCATGTTAGGATAGTAAAACCAACGTGTGTGTCTGTGTGAGGTGTATGAGTTTGGGCATGCGTGGATGTGAGTGAGTACATATATACACACACACACACACACACACACACACACACACACACACACACGAGTGAGTGCGTGAATGTGTCCATATCGGTGTGTGAGTCAATGTGTCCATATCGGTGTGTGAGTCAATGTGTCCATATCGGTGTGTGAGTCAATGTGTCCATATCGGTGTGTGAGTCAATGTGTCCATATCGGTGTGTGAGTCAATGTGTCCATATCTGTGTGTGAGTCAATGTGTCCATATCTGTGTGTGAGTCAATGTGTCCATATCGGTGTGTGAGTGAATGTGTCCATATCTGTGTGTGAGTCGTGTGTGATGATGGAGGAGCGCTCACCAGGTCTGTCTTGGGCATGTCCTGGTAGTCTGAGGAGTAGTAGTTGGCCGTCTTGCCGAAGCCATTGGTGCTGCTGTCTCCCTGGGCCTTGGGAGGCTGGGCGTGCTGGCGGTAAGTGGCGCTCTTGGGAGTCCAGCAGAACAGGTTGATGGATTCCCGGACGCAGCGCTCAATGTCAATCTCTGGAAGGAGGAAGGGAAACAAAAGATAAGAGGGGGTCATGATTTGTATTATTTATTAATGATTTAAATGTAGGCCGTACTTGGCAGATAAAAGCTGAATTGCAGCACATAGAAGTAATTAAATAAGGCAACACATTTCTTTTTTTTCTTTTTTAAAATCAGGATGGGAGCTGAAGCAGTTCGTATTTGGTAGTGTGTCCTGGTAATTCTAACCAAAAGGAGAGACCGTATTCTTTAAAAAAAACTTTATTATAAGATTTGCAAAAATGAAGCAATCAATAACAACCACTCAACAGTGCATCGTTAGGAAAGCCCAACGAACAGAGTTGTCTCTTTCCTCTTATAGAAAAAGTACGACCTAACTTGCCCACGTGGCAGTTTAGCAGATGGGTGGAAACAGGGACGGAACATGGTGTATAAAAGCTGATTTAGCTTGTCTGTGCAGATTAAGATAGCTGACGTTGCCACCATTGTCTGTTCCTTCCTGCATGTTTCCACACATCTACATTCCTGCAGATTGTGAAAACAGGATGTCGCATACTACAGTCACACCCACAGAAGACAAGTTTGTATCAGCAAAATACTAACATATAACAATGGACAGTTCTCTAAGTAAAACAGCATAGTAAGTCTAATTAAACAACAGAGTAGGTAATTAAATAAGTGTGAAAGGCCTGAGCGGAGAGTGCCTCACTATGTGGTGTAATCTGTGGGAAAAAATGGGTGTGTCTGGGAAAATGAATGAATGACTTCAAAAATTCCAGAACTTGTGAATGACATCTAAAACAACTTTCACACCTTTATCCATGTATTTTCTGCAGCATCTCTCACCCCGGGCACAAAAGCGGAGGAGATTATGCAAATTAGCACCAGGGTTTAGCGTGAACGTGAGCCGCTCACTCACTTCCTGACAATTCTACTAGTTTGACCTTGAAGGCAGATACCGTAAATAAATCATCTGTAATAGTCATCATGAAACACCTTGACTGAGCACCGTCTCTCTCTCGGGGTGTGTGTGTGTGTGTGTGTGTGTGTGTGTGTGTGGTGTGTGTGTGTGTGGAGAGACCAAGTGCAAGCCAGGGGCCTATAGTTTAGCTGTGACAGACAAATCCCTTCCTTTACTTCAAGATCTCTTGACTACAACAAAACACAAAATCAGGTTGAGAGAAAAGTTAGCCAAGTTACTTTGAATCCATTCTCCTAGTGCTTCATCCACTCACTGAGCCCCTCCTCTTTCTCACGTCGTGTATGGATCAGGGGATTAGAGAATGCCACTCACTGGATTAGCGGAGGATTTGGGGCAAATTGGGAATTTAGAATCCTCCCATTCTTTATTTTGTTCTCTATTTCACTGCCCCCTTTTGCTGTGCTAATGAAACGTGTGGCTAATGAGAGCTTTTGGCACGGCCTGACATAGACCCAGACAAAATCAAATATGAGATCGATCTTTATTCCAGGAAAGGGGGGTGAGGGTTTGTCAGGACAGGCTACGGTAGAGGGGCGGTATGCTCTCAGTGTACAGGACCTCACAAATATATGGTTACAGACAGGAGGTCATTCCAGTGAAACACTGGTAGTCAGATTCCTCTCCAGCCAACCATGCAGACAGAGACAGAGACAGACAGACAGACAATTCCATGGCAGTGTGTGTCGTGTGTGTGTGTGTGTGTGTGTGTGTCGGTGTGTGTGTGTGTGTGTGTGGAGATACACTTTGTCAGATAGATGTGATTTGATTCAGTTGATTATGTGGCAGTTGATTGAATGAGGGGGGCTCTGACACAGTCGGGGCTACAAATCAACCGTTGGACTGGAGGGACTCTGGCAACTGCTAGCTAGGTAATGGGGATATGGAACCCTATTGAAAAGGTGGTCTGGGATATGGCCTCTACCATTCAATGGCCATTTTGATTAAATTCCCCTTGATTCATGAAGAATATAACTTAATGCATGTCTAAGTACAACTGTCCTGCCCTGGCCTACCATAACCCAAGATATGAGACTGCACTACTCCATTGGCCTACCATAACCCAAGATATGAGACTGCACTACTCCATTGGCCTACCATAACCGAAGATATGAGACTGCACTACTCCATTGGCCTACCATAACCCAAGATATGAGACTGCACTACACCATTGGCCTACCATAACCCACGATATGAGACTGCACTACTCTGTTGCCCTACCATAACCCAAGATATGAGACTTCACGACTCCATTAGCTATGTTTTAAGGTTGAAACACAAATCGCAGATTGTGCCTTTAAAATGTCTGTGCCAACGGCCCTGTGGGAGATGGATGTAACTCTGAATGATCGGGTAGTGACTAGTGCCACAGCCCCAATCAGACACAACTGAATCACTGGCAAATGCTCCCTACATGTCAATGTGGACACTGTCTACAGAATGTAAATAGATGGTCTACTGTAAACTAGAAAAGAAAACGCTCCCGGGCACTTTCTTTGATTACATTTAAAATGCAAATTGATTGACGGAGCTGTACTGTAGCCTCTCGGGCCATTCTGGTTAAAATGGTACACGCACACACAGTGACATTCATAACACAAAACCCACAAAGCAACCCTATCCAATCCACTTTCTATCCAACCCTTAGATCCTCACCACTTCTGTCTATCCAAACATTCGACTTCCTGTCTGAGAAGTGGTCTGGCAGCTCTTGGTGGTTGTATTACTCCTAGCTACATGTCTTGAACTACAGTTCATCAGGCCTGTGAGCTGTGCTCCTCATTGAGGCGGATGCTAATGTTGCGTGAAGGCAAATGCTGCCGCATCATCAGTACACCCATGACAGGGCCTTACCTGCTGCCAAGCCAGCCATTGTAATGTGTGTGTTCATGTGTTGGCAAGTTTCCAAACAAGAAAAAGTTACAGATGACTTTAAAAAGGCAACATGTTGAACTAACATAGGAACAAAGAGGGGACAAAATCAGCAGGTTGAGACGTTGCGTTCTAGAATGCTCGCAGGGCGAAAATAAGCTTTCTGTGCCTGCCTCGGTTTACTTAGCGTGCTTAGTCCTGCCTCGCTTTGGTTCCTCATTCAATTCAATTTTAACTACCAATCTTTGAATTTCAGGAGCGTATTCCTGCCTTCTAATCTTGCCTCCGAAATTAATGACACAAAAGATAACACCTAATCTTGACATGCTGTCATGGTGGGCGACTTTTGTTTAACAGTTTTGCCAAACGATTTGGCGGAGGAGGAGAAGAGCTATCCGGGTCAGAGATCAGAAACCGAGCGTCACTCGATGGGCGCAATAGAGGCATATGGCACATCCTTAATGTGTCTCTTGCCAGTTTTACTTTGAGAGACGTCGTTCAGACAGAGATCTGGGATCCATCTGCATGACCAAGAGAACCTTATGACGGTGTGCGTGCTCCACCTCCCTCTAAGCACTCTGGGAACCGTCCTCCCCTGGTATTAACTGTAATAGTCTTGTCAGTGGGAATTAATGACCCGTCTTCGCCGTCTACGGAGTGAAAAGAGGAGACGAGCGTGTCCAGATCATTTAAGAGCCCGCTCGCTTGTAACTTTATCTTGACTTAACTTTCATTCCGACGCTCAGAGACAGAAAGAGCGAGATAGAGAGAGCGAGAGAGAATCCGAGAGGTGCTTCTTTCCCCCCATCACAAAAATAAACAACTACAAACATTTTAGCCAGTCTGAAATACCCCTTCATTCAACTATCTACAATATTTCAATCTATGGTCACGAAAAAGCTATTGCTTAATACATTATCTATCAGGCTTACATAGTGACTGTCAGGTATGATGTCGTAGTGCCCAGAGTCATGACTATTGCATGCAATCACACACACACACACCTCCAGCAAACAGAGGCTAGCCTAATACTTGAGGAGAGCCCCAGCGTGCGGCTGGTCATTCCATGGCAGTGTGTGTGTGTGTGTGTGTGTGTGTGTGTGTGTTAGAGATGAACTTTCTGTCAAATATATAGTGACTGAGGCATGATGTCGTAGTGCGACCTGTAAAAGGTCATAACCAGAAATTGCTTGGCAGCCTAGGCACTAAATAAATACAATTAATAGCATCACCTGAGGGAAGAGAAAACAGCTAGGGTAATTGACTGGTTGATGAAAGATAAATGAAATACGCTGCTCTGAAGTTTACAGTACTTGGCTGAGAGCCAGACGATGACAACTTGCACATGAAAAGCAGGTTTGTATGTAGTAAGGTACGTGTATAAGGACACCAAAGCTGCCTGTCTGCATGCTGATGGAGAGTAGAGTGTTTTTGGTTCCTACTGCAACACAGACAGTTTTATTTGAGGTGTACACATTAATCTCTTGTAGCTACAAGGCGGTAAAACACAAGTATGCAACTAAACAAAAGGAATCTGGGGCTCCACAGGTAAGAGGATTTCAATCCTTCACGGCCTGACAGACACACACAGAGAGAGAGGCAGAGAAGTCAGCACAGACCCAGACAACAGCCCAGCACAATAACACCCCCTTAACTAGACCTGGAGAGAGACATATCTGCACTCTGGACTGTAGTGAGACAACATAAACAGGACAAAGAACAGGAGGTGGTGAAGAACAGAGCACTAGAGGAGAGGATCAGACTGCTGGAGGAGAGGGTGAGGGGGATGGCATGTGACAGAGAACCTACTAGAGAGGTGGCCACCCCCACAGAGAAGCCAGCAGAACAGCCCACCTCAGCACCGGACAAAAGTCTCAACCCCATAGGAGAACAGTCCACCCCTGACCATAGCGTCGAAATCACAGCGGGACAGACAAATGAAGAACCCCAAGACCATGGGATCTCACTCCCTCTGAGCACCCCCCTGTCAGCCACCCTGATAGCCTTTCTGACAACCCCCCCACACCCACTGAGGACATGCACAAGACACAGATTGTACTCCTTATGGACTCAAACATGAACTATATACAAGAAACTAAACTTTTCCCCAAACAATTTAAACTCTGGTGTCCAAACACCCAGCGCACCCTAGACCTTCTGTCTGAGGACCAACTAGGGTCACCCAGCCACATAATAATACACACAGGCACAAACGACCTGAGAGCACAACAGGAAAGGGTGATTGGAGGAAGTAGAAGAAGCTTTTTCATCTCCACCCTGCTACCACCAAAAGACTTCCACCCTGCTACCATACAGCCGGTAAACGCAAGTATTTCCTGTGACTGTGGCTCAAAACCAAATGTTTTCCAGGCCCACCCCCCCACCCTGGACTAGAACAGCCTTTACGACCAGGTCCACCTATACAAGGCAGCAGTGCCCCACCTTCGCCCGGACTCTAAAGGACATCGCTCTCAAACGCAGCCCCAACACTTCACACAGGAGCAACAGATCAACAGACACCCCGCCCAGACCAAGATTCTGACACCCTCAGCACACAGAGGGACAAACACCTGCCTGCAGGGGACAGCATTCCCTCCCCCATATGCCCCCCTAGGCACAACATAACCAACAAAAACATGTCACAACTCCTGCAGCTCTGGGTATGTACATAATCAATGGTAGGCTCCTATGGTAGGTACACCTATAGCTCATCTCTTGGCAGTAGTACTGTAGACTACTTTATCACTGACCTCAACCCAGAGTCTCTCAGAGCGTTCACAGTCAGCCCATTGACACCCCTATCAGATCACAGCAAAATCACAGTCTACTTGAACAGAGCAATACTCAATCATAACCATCAAAGCCAAAGGAACTGAGTAATATTAAGAAATGCTATAGCTGGAAGGAATGTAGTGTGGAAACCTACCAAAAAACTATTAGGCAACAACAAATTCAATCCCTTTTAGACAACTTCCTGGACAAAACGTTCCACTGTAATAGTGAAGGTGTAAACTTGGCAGTAGAAAATCTTAACAGTATATTTGACCTCTCAGCTTCCCTATCAAATCTAAAAATTTCTAACAGAAAACCGAAGAAAATGAACAACAATGACAAATGGTTTGATGAAGAACAAAAAAACCTAAGAAAGAAATTGAAAAACCTGTCCAACCAAAAACACAAAGACCCAGAAAACCTGAATCTATGCCTTCACTATGATGAATCACTAAAACAATACAGAAATACACTACAGAAAAACATCAGAAAATCAGCTCAATGTAATTGAAGAATCCAGACTCTAACCACTGGGGCAAAGCTGCCTGCCATCCAGGACCTCTACACCAGGCGGTGTCAGAGGAATGCCCTAAAAATTGTCAAATGGTTACCCGGACTATTTGCATTGTGTGACCCCCCCCCCCCCCCCGCCAACCCCTGTTTTACACTACTGCTACTCTCTGTTCATCATATATGCATAGTCACTTTAACCATACCTACATGTACATACTACCTCAATAAGCCTGACTAACTGGTGTCTGTATATAGCCTTGCTACTGTTATTTTCAAATGTCTTTTTACTGTTGTTTTATTTCTTTACTTCCCCCCACACACACACACACACACACACACTTTTGTTCACACTATTGGTTAGAGCCTGTGAGTAAGCATTTCACTGTAAGGTTTACACCTGTTTTATTCGGCGCACGTGACTTTGATTTGACTTCTTGGAAAATTGGAAAACACTAAACAAACAACACAAAGAATTACCTATCCAAAATGGAGTTGTATGGGTAAACCCCTTCTCCAATCTTTTTGGCTCTATAACAAAGAACAAACAGCAAAAACATATACATGATCAAATACAAATCTTAGAATGAACTATTAAAGGACTACCAGAACCCACTGGATTTTCCAATTACCTTGAATGAACTACAGGACAAAATAAAAACCCTCCAACCCAAAAGGGCCTGTGGTGTTGATGGTATCTTCAATGAAATTATAAAATATACAGACAACAAAATCCAATTGGCTATAGTAAAACTCTTTAACATCATCCTTAGCTCTGGCATCTTCCCCAATATTTGGAACCAAGGACTTATCATCCCAATCCACAAAAGTGGAGACAAATATGACCAACTACCGTGGGATATGCGTCAACAGCAACCTTGGGAAATTCCTCTGCATTATCATTAACAGCAGACTCATACATTTCCTCAGTGAAAACAATGTACTGAGCAAATTGGCTTTTTACCAAATTATCGTACGACAGACCACGTATTCACCCTGCACACCCTAATTGAGAAATAAACAAACCAAAACAAAGGCAAAGCCTTCTCATGCTTTGTTGATTTCAAAAAAGCCTTAGACTCAATTTGGCATGAGGGTCTGCTATACAAATTGATGGAAAGTGGTGTTGGGGGAAAAAACATACGACATTATAAAATCCACGTACACAAACAACAAGCGTGTGGTTAAAATTGGCAACAAAAAACACATTTCTTCCCACAGGGCCGTGGGATGAGACAGAGATGCAGCTTAAGCCCCACCCTCTTCAACATATATATTAACGAATTGGCGAGGGCACTAGAACAGACTGCAGCACCCGGCCTCACCCTACCAGAATCTGAAGTCAAATGTCTTCTGTTTGCTGATGATCTGGTTCTTCTGTCACCAACCAAGGAGGGCATACAGCAGCACCTAGATCTTCTGCACAGATTCTGCCAGACCTGGGCCCGAATAGTAAATCTCAGTAAGGCCAAAATAATGGTGTTCCAAAAAAGGTCCAGTCGCCAGGACCACAAATTCAAATTCCATCTAGACACTGTTGCCCTTAGAGCACATAAAAAAATATACATACCTCGGCCTAAACATCAGCGCCACAGGTAACTTCCACAAAGCTGTGAACGATCTGAGAGACAAGGCAAGAAGGGCCTTCTATGCCATCAAAAGGAACATCAAATTTGACATACCAATTAGGATCTGGCTAAAAATTCTTGAATCAGTTATAGAACCCATTGCACTTTATGGTTGTGAGGTCTGGGGTCTGCTCACCAACCAAGAATTCACAAAATGGGACATACACCAAATTGAGACTGCATGCAGAATTCTGCAAAAATATCCTCCGTGTACTACGTAAAACACCAAATAATGCATGCAGAGCAGAATTAGGCCGATACCCGCTAATTATCAAAGTCCAAAAAAGAGACGTTCAATTCTACAACCACCTAAAAGGAAGCGATTCCCAAACCTTCCATAACAAAGCCATCACCTACAGAGAGATGAACCTGGAGAAAAGTCCCTTAAAACTTCTTCAGGATTGGTGGGTCCTCTGCGGGACAGTTGAGCTAACGTAGGCTAATGCAATTAGCATGAGGTTACAAGAAACAAGAACGTTTCCCAGGACATAGACATATCTGATATTGGCAGAAAGCATAAATTCTTGTTAATCTAATTGCACTGTCCAATTTACAGTAGCTATTACAGTGAAATAATACCCTGCTATTGTTTGAGGAGAGTGCACAGTTTTGAACATGAAAAGTTATTAATAAACAAATTAGGCACATTTGGGCAGTCTTGATACAAAATTTTGAACAGAAATGCAATGGTTAATTGGATCAGACTAAAACTTTGCACATACACTGCTCTCATCTAGTGGCCAATATCTAAATTGCACCTTGGCTGGAATAATACATTATGGCCTTTCTCTTGCATTTCAAAGATGATGGCACAAAAAAATATATAATAATAATAATAATTCTTTGTATTATCTTTTACCAGATCAAATGTGTTAGTTTCTCCTACATTCCTTTCACATTTCCACAAACTTCAAAGTGTTTCCTTTCAAATGGTACCAAGAAAATGCATATCCTTACTTAAGGGCCTGAGCTACAGGCAGTTCGATTTGGGTATGTCATTTGAGGTTGAAAATTGAAAAAAGGGGACCGATCCTAAAGCAAGCTGGTCCTGGGGCTCTGTTCACAAACACAAACAGACCCCACAGAGCCTCAGGACAGCAACACAATTAGACCCAACCAAATCATGAGAAAACTAAAATAATTTCTTGAACATTGGAAAGAATTAAAAACAGAGCAAACTAGAATGCTATTTGGCCCTAAAGTACACAGTTGCAGAATACCTGACCACTGTGACTGACCCAAACTTAAGGAAAGCTTTGACTCCCGAGTGGCGCAGCGTTCTAAGGCACTGCATCTCAGTGCTTGAGGCGTCACTACAGACACCCTGGTTCGAATCCAGGCTGTATCAAAACCGGCCATGATTGGGAGTCCCATAGGGCGATTGGCCCAGCGTCGTCCAGGTTTGGACGGTGTAGGCCGTCACTGTAAATAAGAATTTGTTCATAACTGACTTGCCTAGATAAATAAAGGTTAATATAATTTCATTTTTTTAATTACAGACTCAGTGAGCATAGCGTTGCTATAGAGAAAGGCCCTTAAATTGAATTGACAAAGACAGACAGGCCGAGGCAGAGAGGCCGAGGAAGAGAGACCGAGGAAGAGAGAGAAAACAGAGAGGCAGGTGTGTGTCGCAAATCACTGTGAGGGGGGGGGGGGGGGGGGTGTGTGTGTGTGTGTGTGTGTGTGTGTGTGTGTGTGTGTGTGTGTTTTTAAATGAAATGGGGCACACAGTAGCATGAACAGCCACACTTCCTCCCACACACAGTAGCATGAACAACCACACTCCCTCCCACACACACATAGTAGCATGAACAACCACACTCCCTCCCACACACACACAGTAGCATGAACAACCACACTCCCTCCCACACACACACAGTAGCATGAACAACCACACTCCCTCCCCCCCCCCACACACACACACACACACACACACACACACACACACAGTAGCATGAACAACCACACTCCCTCCCACACACACAGTTGTGTACTGACACAGCACTGATGATTTGGCCGTTGGCAGAAGGTGAACTTCACACATACACACAAACCCTCCAGGTCAGACAGACAGAGACAGACAGAGAGACATAGAGAGAGAGAGCTCAGTGTTTTCAGCCCTAATATGCACCACACGTCTCAACACAGAATGATGAGCGCTACAATGCCAGCATACTAAATCTAAAACTGGGAGTTGAACCAGCCACTAAACCCCTGGAGGTTACCAAACTAGCACTGAACCCACTAACCCCTTCATACCTGTAAAGCACCTTGTGACAACAAAGTGTCATGGTACCGTTAGCCCTAGTATCAAGTCTCACCTATTACAACAAGGACAACACTAGTCATTTAGTGGGTTGTTCCTGGTCATAGGTTTGAGTGAATGGGTCTTAGTTTTTAAGTGTCAGTACAGGTCTAGAGGTTGGTGAGTGAGTGATGTCCTATGGGCCCAGGTGTTGGGATACCAGTGGTAATACTGAAGCTGGCAGCTGTGCTCTCAGAGAGAGAGAACTCCTCCAGGGCTAACATATTTTAACTTTATAAGGAGCCCTCTCCTTTCGCCTGTTTTTGCTCATCATGTGCCTGCTGGACCAATAAAACACAGTGAAGTGTAGCAGCATATATAATAAATAAATAAGAGAGAGAGAGAGAGAGAGACAGAACAACTGGAAGCAGCCAGTCAGCCATCCGCAGTAAGAGTACACTAGCGTCCCCTTTGGCATAAAAACATCTGCCGTCTCACAACTGTTATTTAAACTTTAATGTCACCCGCCTCTCAGCCAAACGGGGTAATCGCCGCTTCAGTTTGCCAATGGGGTTTAAGGGAAACTGACTGAGATATTCCACTGGCGTTGAGAGCTCTGTGAGATACATTCATTATGGATGCTGCCGGCCCATGGATTTTCTGTCACTGACACTTTGCTGATACTTTGCAGTGGGGGACTGATGGGAGAGGTAGGTAGTACAGAGAGGGGGAGAGAGGGTGAGGTAAGGGGGAGGGAGGGAGAGCGAGGAGAGAGGGATTAGAAAGAGGGGTTGTTAGAGAACTTCATTCCTGTGTGGCGTAGAGGCTCAAACTACTACTACTACTACTACTCTCAAAGTTGCATTAAAATGTACTTGTTCTTGCCAACTGACCCGTCAAAGTCTATTCCCGAAATTCCTCCACCCACCCAATATCTCAAAGCTGGGAGAAACTCAGTAGGGAAGCCTTGCATAGAAAGAAGAGACAGAAGATTATCAGTCCCCCAAATGCTTCTGCATAAATCACATCAACATCAGCAAACATGACATTGTCATGTGCCAGTGCATCTCAAAACTGTCGGGTTGGAGGAAGTATAGAAATAGAATGACTAGAGTGTATTGCGAGGGAGGCGGGGCTTCTTCACAGGGTTAAAGCACAGTCCCGTCTCAGATCCAGTGCCAGCGTGTGTGTTCCTCTTTAAGTGAATCTGTATGGTCATGCCTCTGTAGGAAAGCTACCCTTGTACCTAATGTCCTGAGACCTGACGGTTTCACACACTGCACACCACACTCACAGACAAGCTTAGGAACCGTGCAGCCCAGTTAATAAATTCTCCCTGAACAATTTGTGCCCCCGAAATTACTTTTTACTTCGCTGACAGACACTCAGAAAGCAATACACACTTCCGTAATGAGAGGCCAAATGAGGACCCATAAGCTGAAATCCACAGCCACTTGAAATGCGTCATAAATCAGGGCTGGGGGTTGAACCGAGGACACTGATCTACTGTAATGGATACAAGACCAAACAGGAAGATCAAATCCTGTCACTCATTTGGTAAGTTTGCCGTTTTCTTTCCTCTCAGGTTATTTTCCTTTCTTTTCACAGCTAGACTACAAACTTACTTCACACCAGGACAGCTTTTCACAGCTAGACTACAAACTTACTTCACGCCAGGACAGCTTTTCACAGCTAGACTACAAACTTACTTCATGCCAGGACAGCTTTTCACAGCACACAACTCTACCTTTGGGTGTTAAGCTTCAGTGCTATAGCAGCATGCTCGAGACAGTTTGGTTACCCAGCCTCTACTACCATGGCAACATGTATTTATTCTCCCCCCCATCTGCCTGTTTTGGGGAGTAATCCTGCCATTGTGGCCTAGACAGAATTAACGCCACAAGGCATCTCTGAAGGCTCCA
The DNA here is from genome assembly GCF_965601325.2 of Salmo salar. NCBI lineage: Eukaryota > Metazoa > Chordata > Actinopteri > Salmoniformes > Salmonidae > Salmo > Salmo salar. The sequence continues at coordinate 17,433,622 of NC_138294.1, forward strand.
GGTAATACACTGACACCCTACTCATCGTCCCATCACTATAAATGACGCCGAGCCCAAATGGACGAAACCCCCCGTGCCTCGACTCGACAAGAGATCCATCAGGATGATGAGTCATGTCCTCTCCGTCACCAGAGGCGGGAAGATTTGGAGCGCCGGACGCCACGTGGATATCCTGCGGCCAGCAGTCTACGTGTTCCCAAATGACCCTCTCAGCGGGCGAGTCTTCCGACAGCTGCCGAGCACAGCGTGACATGCTTATAAAACACAAAGGCGTGAGTGTCTCTCAGCAGAGGACCTCACAGCATCTCCCTACAGGGATATCATTCACTAGGCTAGAAGACCTCACAGCATCTCCCTACAGGGATATCATTCACTAGGCTAGAAGACATCAGTCACACACATTAGCCCTTTGGGGAGCCACAACAACATTAAAAGTAAAGCAAGGAACAGTCAGAGCCCCAGATGCAAGGAAGGAGAGGGTTACTGAAGTAGTTCAGAAAGAAAATACCATCTTAAAAGTGTCATCGTTCCCCAACCTGCTGTGTCCGAGTGCGTACAGAGCACTTCTTGTTTTTAGAGGGCTTTTGAAGGAGGGTTTGAATATAAAAACAAGCGGTCTGTTTCAAGCGGGCTCATTAAGTGGTTCCTGTAAGATGGTGCCACTTCACTTACAGTAAGTCACATCAGCAGTCCTGGAGGACCAACAGGACATCTAGCATTCAACAAATCAATAAAGACAACTACATCTATACACCCAGGAGGTCCAGCACTGGCTCTGTTCCCTACACATGAATCAAATCAAACAATGGAGGAGTGGAGGGAAACTAACTGTCTGTCCATAATGGCAGCCTTTTCCCAACATAGTGGACTACTTTGCACTAAATAGGGATCGGATTCCCTGCAATCAAAAGCAGTGCATTATAATAGGTCTCCAGTCAAAAGTAGTGCACTCTATAGGGAATAGGGAGCCATTGAGGATGCACCCTAAAAGAGGGATTGATCACCACTGATCCTTGCCCCCTCACTCCCTCCCCCTATCTTACCTGGCAGGTCGGAGAACAGCAGGATGCACTCGTTGAAGCCGTTGGCCAGCAGGCGGTCTCGGAGCTGCTGCAGGATGGCCACGCCGATGCAGAAGGGGAAGGAGCTGTTCCCCAGGAGCAGGGTGTCCCACAGGTGGAAGATCTTGTGTAGGGGGAAGACGTCTGTAGAGGGGGAGATCCCTCAATCAAGCAAATGTATTTATAAAGCCTTTTCAACATCACCAGTTGTCACAAAGTGCTTTTACAATACACCAACCTAGCTCATTAAATACATGCAGAAGCAAAAGGGAGAGCGAGGGAGGAGAGGGGTAGAGGGGGAGGGAGGGCAAGGAGAGGCGGAGGGAGGGAGGGTGAGGAGAGAGGGAGGGAGGGAGGGAGGGCGAGGAGAGAGGGAGGGCGAGGAGAGAGGGAGGGAGGGCGAGGAGAGAGGGAGGGTGGGCGAGGAGAGAGGGAGGGTGGGAGGGCGAGGAGAGAGGGAGGGCGAGGAGGGAGGGAGGGCGAGGACAGAGGGAGGGAGGGCGAGGAGAGAGGGAGGGAGGGCGAGGAGAGAGGGAGGGTGGGAGGGCGAGGAGAGAGGGAGGGTGGGAGGGCAAGGAGAGAGGGCGAGGAGAGAGGGAGGGTGGGAGGGCAAGGAGAGAGGGCGAGGAGAGAGGGAGGGTGGGAGGGCAAGGAGAGAGGGCGAGGAGGAGAGAGGGAGGGTGGGAGGGCGAGAAGAGAGGGAGGGAGGGCGAGGAGAGAGGGAGGGATTAGAAAGAGGAGGAAAGGGAGAAGGATATAGGGATCGTTAAGAGGGGACCCAGGGAGACAAGAAGATAATGATTTATAGTTCAGCCATTTGGCAGATGCGCTTAACCAGAGACAGAAAAGTGCATTACTAGGTTCATTTAACAAATAGTAATTGCAAGTACAACCTTAGTAGCAGTAAAAAAAAGTAAAAACATTGCAGCTATAAGTGCTTTTTCAGGTTTTCTCAAACTCTTTACATTATGGGCAGAAGGGGGACTGAGTGTCTGGCTGTCCAATAGTTTCCAAGAAGGCCCATATATGGAGGAGGAGTGATGAACACATTAATACTGCAGGACATCACAGAGCGGTTTGTCACACTAATACTGCAGGACATCACAGAGCTGTTCGCCATTGACCTGTGTGGAATGGGAAACCTACTGTACAGGTCTTGGTTCTGTTACGCCAAATACAACTGCTTCCTGTACCATCCCACGCTTAATTTTTATTCCCTTTAGCTAATCTAATGTCCTCTACCTGTTCCTTAGAGGCTCTGACACATACACTACATTGGATCAAAACAACATCCACCTGTTAATGTCATAACCAGTACCTAGAAGTGGATACTAGGCAGGATGTATGTGTGAGAGGTAGGACTGTTGGAGAGGACCGGGAGAGGACCGGGAGGACTGGATGGAGAGGACCGGGAGGACTGGATGGAGAGGACCGGGAGGACTGGATGGAGAGGACCAGGAGGACAGGATGGAGAGGACCGGGAGGACTGGATGGAGAGGACCGGGAGGACTGGATGGAGAGGAGTGGGTGGAGAGGACCGGGAGAGAAGTGGGAGGACTGGATGGAGAGGACCGGGAGAGAAGTGGGAGGACTGGATGGAGAGGAGTGAGAGAGAAGTGGGAGGACTGGATGGAGAGGACCGGGAGAGAAGTGGGAGGACTGGATGGAGAGGAGTGAGAGAGAAGTGGGAGGACTGGATGGAGAGGACCGGGAGAGAAGTGGGAGGACTGGATGGAGAGGAGTGAGAGAGAAGTGGGAGGACTGGATGGAGAGGACCGGGAGAGAAGTGGGAGGACTGGATGGAGAGGAGTGAGAGAGAAGTGGGAGGACTGGATGGAGAGGACCGGGAGAGAAGTGGGAGGACTGGATGGAGAGGAGTGAGAGAGAAGTGGGAGGACTGGATGGAGAGGAGTGGGAGAGGAGTGGTAGGACTGGTGGAGAGAAGTGGTAGAGAGGAGTGGTAGAGAGGAGCGGTGGAGAGGAGTGGTGGAGAGGAGCGGTAGAGAGGAGCGGTAGAGAGGAGCAGTAGGACTGGTGGAGAAAAGTGGGAGAGAAGTGGTAGAGAGGAGTGGTAGGAGTGGTAGACGGGAGCAGTAGAGAGGAGCGGTAGAGAGGAGCGGGGGAGAGGAGCGGTGGAGAGGAGTGGTGGGACGGAGAGGACTGGTGGAGAGGAGCGGTAGAGAGGAGCGGTAGAGAGGAGCGGTAGAGAGGAGCGGTAGAGAGGAGCGGTAGGACTGGTGGAGAGGAGGTAGAGAGGAGCGGTAGAGAGGAGTGGTAGAGAGGAGCGGTAGAGAGGAGTGGTAGAGAGGAGCGGTAGGACTGGTGGAGAGGAGCGGTAGAAAGGAGCGGTAGAGAGGAGCGGTAGAGAGGAGCGGTAGGACTGGTGGAGAGGAGGTAGAGAGGAGCGGTAGAGAGGAGTGGTAGAGAGGAGCAGTAGAGAGGAGCGGTATGACTGGAGTTTAAGCTGAGACTCTTCAGCACATTAACAGTCCACTGAGCAGCCGGTGGGTGTGAGTGACGGGCAGAGTGTGTGTGGAAGCAGGGAGATGGCCCTCCGACACTCTCCTCGGCTGTGTGCATTAGCAGTCAGGAAGTAGGATGGAGGAGAGGGGCGAGGGACTCACGCTGGTTTGGGAAGGATGGAGGGCAGGCCTCACACTCAGAGCCCCTGGGAGCCGTGTGTACGTGGGTGTGCATACTTGAGAATTCTCAAGTGTGTGTGTGGGTGGGTGTGCGCATCTCTTAGAATTCTCAAGTGTGTGTGTGTGTGTGTGTGTGTGTGTGTGTGTGTGTGTGTGTGTGTGTGTGTATTGTAGGATTTACATTGAATGTAAAACATACAGTGCATTCGCAAAGTATTCAGACCCCTTCATCTTTTACACATTTTGTTAAGTTACAGCCTTAATCTAAAATGGATTAAACCGTTTTTTTCCCTCATCAAATCTAGACACAATACCCCCATTACATTTTTATTTATAAAGCCTTTTCTACATCACCAGTTGTCACAAAGTGCTTTTACAATACACCAACCTAGCTCATTAAAGACATGCAGAAGCAAAAGGGAGAGCGAGGGAGGAGAGGGGTAGAGGGGGAGGGAGGGCAAGGAGAGGCGGAGGGAGGGAGGGCAAGGAGAGGCGGAGGGAGGGAGGGCGAGGAGAGAGGGAGGGGTAGAGGGGGAGGGAGGGCAAGGAGAGGCGGAGGGAGGGAGGGTGAGGAGAGAGGGAGGGAGGGCGAGGAGGTCGAGGAGGGCGAGGAGAGAGGGAGGGGGGAGGGAGGGAGGGAGGGAGGGAGGGAGGAGAGAGAGAGGGAGGGAGGGAGGGAGGGCGAGGAGAGAGAGGGGGAGGGAGGGAGGGCGAGGAGAGAGAGAGGGAGGGAGGGCGAGGAGAGAGAGAGAGGGAGGGCGAGGAGAGAGAGAGAGGGAGGGCGAGGAGAGAGAGAGGGAGGGAGGGCGAGGAGAGAGAGAGGGAGGGAGGGCGAGGAGAGAGAGAGGGAGGGCGAGGAGAGCGAGGAGAGAGGGAGGGCGAGGAGAGAGGGAGGGTGGGAGGGCGAGGAGAGAGGGAGGGTGGGAGGGCGAGGAGAGAGGGGGAGGGATTAGAAAGAGGAGGAAATGGAGAAGGATATAGGGATCGTTAAGAGGGGAGCCAGGGAGCCAAGATTTTTTTTTATTTTTTATACATTTGCAAAAATCATGTAAATATTTATTCAGTACTTTTTTGAAGCAGCGATTACAGCCTTGAGTCTTCTTGGGTATGACGCTACAAGCTTGGTACACCTGTACTTGAGGAGTTTCCCCATTCTTGTCTGCAGATCCTCTCAAGCTCTGTCTGGTTGGATGGGGAGCGTCGCTGCACAGCTATTTTCAGGTCTCTCCAAAGATGTTCGATCTGGTTCAAGTCCAGGCTTGTCAGAGACTTGTCCCGAAGCCACTCCTGCGTTGTCTTGGCTGTGTGCTCAGGGTCGCCTCAGTCTGAGATCCTGAGCGCTCTGGAGCAGGTTTTCATCACGGATCTCTCTGTACTTTGCTCCGTTCATCTTTCCCTCGATCCTGACTAGTCTCCCAGTCTCTGCCGCTGAAAAACATCCCCACAGCATGATGCCGCCACCACCATTCTTCACCGTAGCGATGGTGCTAGGTTTCCTCCAGACGTGACGCTTGGCATACAGGCCAAAGTGTTCAATCTTGGTTTCATCAGACCAGAGAATCTTGTTTCTCATGGTCAGTCTTTTAGGTGCTTTTGCGGGGACTCAAAGCGGTCTGCCATGTGCTTTTTACTGAGGAGTGGCTTCCGTCTGGCCACTCTACCATAAAGGCCTGATTCGTGGAGTGCTGCAGAGATGGTTGTCCTTCTGGAAGGTTCTCCCATCTCCACAGAGGAACTCTGAAGCGCTGTCAGAGTGACCAAGGCCCTTCTCTCCCAATTGTTCAGTTTGGCCAGGTGGACAGCTCTAGGAACAGTCTTGGTGGTTCCAAACTTCTTCCATTTAAGAATGATGGAGGCCACTGTGTTCTTGGGTACCTTCAATGCTGCAGAAAGTTTTTGGTACCCTTCCCCAGATCTGTGCCTTGACACAATCCTATCTCGGAGCTCTACGGACAATTCATTCGACCTCATGCCTTTGTTTTTGCTCTGACATGCACTGTCAACTGTGGGACCTTATATAGACAGGTGTGTGCCTTTCCAAATCATGCCCAATCAATTGAATTTACCACAGGTGGACTCCAATCAAGTCGTAGAAACATCTCAAGGATGATCAATGGAAACAGAATGCACCTGAGCTCAATTTCGAGTATCATAGCAAAAGGTCTGAATACTTAAACAGAAAAGGTATAAGCTATAATGTAACAAAATGTGGAAAAAGTCAGGTGGTTTGAATACTTTCCGAATGCACTGTACACTAAGACTCAGTTTATTAGGTACACCACCACATTCACCAAAATGGATCGCTCCTACAGTCAGTGAGTCACGTGGCCATAGTCTGCTATAAAGCAGGCAGACAGGCATCAAGACATTCAGTTACTGTTGGAGTGAACGTTAGACTTTGAGCGTGGTATGATCAATGGTGCTAGGTGCGCCGGATCCAGTATCTCAGAAATAGTCGCCCTCCTTGGCTTTTCACGCACAACAGTGTCTAGGATTTACCGAGAATGGCGCGACAAACAAAAAACATCCAGTCAGCGGTAGTCCTGTGGGCGAAAACAGCTCTTTGATAAGAGAGGTCGAAGGAGAATGGCAAGAATTGTACAAAGTAACAGGTGGGCCACCAACAGACAAATAACAGCGCAGTACAACAGTGGTGTGCAGAACTGCATCTCAGAATGCACAACTCGTCAATCCTTGTCACGGATAGGCTATTGCAGCAGACAACCACACCGGGTCCCACCCCTATCAGCTAAAAACAAGAAGAAGCGGCTCCAGTGGGCACGCCATCACCAACACCGGACAATTGAATGGAAAAACATTGCCTGGAACATGACAGCGACTTCAGTTTACTTGAGTGGCCGGCGCAGTCCCCAAACCTCAACCCAATATATCATCTTTGGGATGAGATGGATTGGGCTGTTCGCAGCATGAACGTACCGCTGTCCAATCTGCAGCAACTGTGTGATAGCATCGCGTCATCATGGACCAACATTCCCGTGGAACGTTCCCGAAACCTGGTAGAATACCCTGAATAATTCAGCCGGTTCTGGAGGAAAAGGAGGGGTCCGACCCTGTACGAGATGGGTGTACCTAATAAACTTTCCAGTGTGTGCATGTCTTTCTGGCCCCTGCCCAAGTGTCTGCTAACTGACCAGATTACTAATAGTGTATTATTATGTCCCAAAATTAAATAGGAAAACACTGGATTGTGTTTGTCTTCTTCTTCCTCTTCTTATCAAACTCCAACTGAGATGAAAGTAATATGAAATAGATATTAATACTACTACTGTACATGCCATAACACTACTCTGTTTCATATAAACTAGATATTATAATAGTACTACACATGCACTGACACTACTCTGTTTCAGAGTCTGCTATTCCTTGGCGACTATAGGATCAAGCATAATGCTGCCCCCGCTGTTCACCTACTGCATGACACAGAACTGTACATCTTGAGTAGGCAAATAATACTTCAGAGGCTGCTTCAGTTAACAACTAGCCACAATCATGTGATTGTCTTGTTGGCTGAATTCCAAATGGTATTCAGCCAGTAGACCAAAACGATGTCCACTTTTTACGTGACCGTATAAACGATGTCCACTCTTTACGTGACCGTATAAACGATGTCCACTCTTTACGTGGCCGTATAAACGATGTCCACTCTTTACGTGGCCGTATAAACGATGTCCACTCTTTACGTGACCGTATAAACGATGTCCACTCTTTACGTGACCGTATAAACGATGTCCACCCTTTACGTGGCCGTATAAACGATGCCCACTCTTTACGTGGCCGTATAAACGATGCCCACTCTTTACGTGGCCGTATAAACGATGCCCACCCTTTACGTGGCCGTATAAACGATGCCCACCCTTTACGTGGCCGTATAAACGATGTCCACTCTTTACGTGGCCGTATAAACGATGCCCACCCTTTACGTGGCCGTATAAACGATGTCCACTCTTTACGTGGCCGTATAAACGATGTCCACTCTTTACGTGGCCGTATAAACGATGCCCACCCTTTACGTGACCGTATAAACGATGTCAACTCTTTACGTGGCCGTATAAACGATGTCCACCCTTTACGTGGCCGTATAAACGATGCCCACCCTTTACGTGACCGTATAAACGATGTCCACTCTTTACGTGACCGTATAAACGATGCCCACCCTGTACGTGACCGTATAAACGATGTCCACCCTTTACGTGACCGTATAAACGATGTCCACCCTTTACGTGACCGTATAAACGATGTCCACCCTTTACGTGGCCGTATAAACGATGTCAACTCTTTACGTGGCCGTATAAACGATGTCCACCCTGTACGTGACCGTATAAACGATGTCCACCCTTTACGTGACCGTATAAACGATGTCCACTCTTTACGTGACCGTATAAACGATGTCCACTCTTTACGTGGCCGTATAAAGGTTATAGGAAGATATTACCACAGAAGTAATAGACCAGCATAGAAAGTAGAGCATTATAATAGCGTAGACTAGAAGAGTAGAATAGATTAGAGTAGATTAGAATATAATATCCTTCATGGCAGCAGTTTCTGTGGTATAATGTAAACCCAGTAGACTAGAGACATTATGTAATAGGGTTGGTTATAAAGGTCACACTACTGTCAAAAGCAACTAATCCTTACCGTAGTGGAGGCTTTCACCTTTCCAAAGTGCTCTGTTATGAGTTCCAAATGCTGCTGACCCCACACCGTGCCAAGGCCTATAGAATATGCACACTAGCACATTCATAATAATAAAGAAGGTCAACTTACGTGTGAACATGGTGAGGAACCACGGAATGGCATAGAGCTGCAAGGTGAAAGAGAGGATATAGAGAGGATATAGTCAATGAAATAAATAAAGTCATGCATTTCTACTCTGTTCGGTGCATTACAGTAGTATTCTTTAAGGAACATTCCTAGCTATACACTTTTGTTAGTACACATTCCAACCCAAAACACATTAAAAATCAATGTCATACAAAATCCACTAAACTGTTACATCGATTTAACTTTTTCAGCAGAGACATTTCGTAATTCAGCCACACAAACTTTGTCTGATCTGATGTCTGCATAGCCTCTGTGTGTGTGTGTGTGTGTGTGTGTGTGTGTGTGTGAGGCAATAAGGACAAACGGCTAAGTACTTGAAGTCTATGGAGAAACGGCTAACAATGAAATCTCGCTCTCTCCCTCCATCCTTCCCTCCTCTCACACACACACACACACACACACACACACACTCCACAAACAAAAAACCACCTGTTCCAGGGTTAGGGTTGGGGGGGGATATTGCAATGGAATTTATTTCAGCTGGTTAATTGGATAGGCGAGGAAAACGCTAAGCGGGGCTGGTAGGCTGCCTTCCTGGAGCTGGCAGACCCCCTCCATACCCAAGGGTAATGAGTTACTCAGAGCCTCGGCCTCAATTTGAGCAGTCTCCTCCACAGAGCCCTGGCTAGGCCTCATGGGATTAGTTGTAGTAGAAAGGTGTGAATGGCAGCCAAGGGAGGAAGGAAGGCCAAATTATTTGTGGCCAAATTGAAAACAGCCTAAATTGAACAAGCGGGCTGGGGAGACTAGCCTACGTGCAGCATGGCACTAGTGGTCCTATGGCTTGAAGCATTACAGAAGGAGACAGCTACACTACACTGGGCTGGTGACTTATGTGTATTTCACAACATAGTATTATATGACATTGTCTGTTATTGTTTAACCACCACAGCACACTGTACTTTGACACGTATACAGGGGAAATCAAACTGAGGGTTCATGTTGTGGTTACTGGGTAGTCTAACATTTGGGCTTTTTATAGCCTCCGTACGGATTTATTACTTTGAGAGAACAACACTCATGAAATCCCTCCATCTCTCCACACCCTGCGAACTTCAGAAGTTACTTATTTATGGTTTGGATGAAACTTCAAAACATTAAAAGCTGTATCAACACACCGAGTTCAAATATCATTATCCCCGACCAGACTGGGAAAATAACAATTCAATCCTTCGCCTTTGAAAGGGAAGTTAAATACAAATAAAACAGCGGTTCACAAGTGTCGAGATGACATCATTAGAAAACCATGCACTCGGTTAACCTCTGAAGAGGCGGCTTGGAAACTAATGTCCACCAGCATCGTTGCTTGACGACAAAGGACGAACCATTCTAAGAAATATGCTCAAGGTAATGCTTTGTAGCAGAAGAACAAATGTCTTTGTTGAAATGACTATGTAGATGTGGACAGAAAAGTTGGTTCTTTAATTGTTTTAGTGTGCCACTTCCTTTATTTCCCTGAAGGAACCTGTAAAACACCCACAGGAAAACCAGTAAAACATCGAATTGTCATTATTTTCTCCCCACACTAAGTGTCTTCAGACAGGGACAGCCCCATCTTCTAATCACCATGGTTTCACTGATATTAGGTCTGTGGTTTCATGGTTTCAGGTTGTCATTGTAAATGAGAAATGCTTCTAAACTGACCCAGCTGGTTAAATGCATTTGAACTTGAAACAAAGTCAGTGTTTCATACAGGAGCGGAGTTACACACGTCATCAGACACGTCCACCATCCATCTTTAAAAACAGGGCACCATAAAACCCTGGCCCCTGTTTGATAGACTCAGCCTTTCTCTGGAAGAGGTCCCCAGGGCTGGTCCACTGAGGTGACACACATTCATCAGCACGATAACACCTTGATTAGCGCCTATAGAGCCTTTAACCTTGCTACGGTGTGTTTTTTTTCAGACACAGAGAGAGACAGAGAGAGACAGAGAGAGACAGAGAGAGACAGAGAGAGACAGAGAGAGACAGAGAGAGACAGAGAGAGAGAGTGTGTGTGTTCTGGAACGGGGGCCGGGTGTTCAACGACCTTATAGCAAGGCCAGGCTGTCATTAGACCCTAGAGCAGGCCAGGCTGTCATTAGACCCAGTATAAATTATCACAAATGTACTGAGTGGAGGGAACTTGGCCTTGGCCCAAAACTGAGAGGGGCCAACCGAAGAAAAACTCTCAATGACAACCAGGACTCTATTAGAAGGGTTGTGATAGTGGTGATTCTTTATCCCTGACCAGGGAGTCTGGGACTGGGCCAGATTCCAGACTTCTCCTCCATCCTCCCCATTGTCCCTCACGTTTCACGATCTAAAAACTCACAGAAGGAAAGAAACGTTTTCTAATAAGTACCCTTCACCACTGTTCTGCTGTCAGATGTACAGTAGGGCCCCTCCAGTTAAGTACTTCCCCTCAGACTGTTCTGCTGTAGGACGTCTGTGTATAAACACTTTTCAGCTCATCCACGACAACAGTTCCCGTATCAGTTATATGACGATCAGCACCCTCATGTCAGTTTTATGATCCTTCGGCACTGTTCTCCAGTCAGTTTTTACATTAGGACGACGCAGCCCAGACCGCATTTCAGTGCTTACGTCAGGTATGAATCCGATCTCATTGAGGTGGTTGCTGAGCTCCGGGTCGTGGAAGGCGATCATCTGGGAGAAGACGGTGAGGTACTCTGAAACAGGTGCAGCACAGAGGGAGAGTTCAAATCTAGCGAAAAAGCAGTGGTGGTCCTATCTGAGGAACGCTATTCACGGGTGTCTGTTGCAAAACATTTACCTACGCTGTGCCATATTGAACAAGACCCAGAAGCTATTGTGACATCAGATTAGATTGGGCATTGTCTGTCGATATTTTGTACCAGGAACAGAGGTTTGTGTCGTGTATGGTCTCTACACAAAAACGTAATTGAGCTTCATTATTTTTATTCCAAAACAGAAGTACACTAAAATCCAAGACAGACCAACATTGGTGAGATTAGATGAGACTGTGGCGGGACAATAAACAACATTCCACATGTGTGGACATTCAAGTGTTGTGTTTGTTGTCCCAGATCACATTGTGGGACTATATCAACAATGGACAAATGTAACAAAAGATAGTTTGGGCGGAGTCTTCCTTTGAGTAATAAGGCAGAGAGACTGTAGTATATTGTGGATATCACACAAAAAGGGTGTTATTAGACAACTCATCGGTGCAGTTCTACAAATACACCCATTAGTGGCATGTAGATTAAAGACTGATTTATTGGGATGATGGAGGCTGCTTGTTATTCAAGTGTCACTGTACATGGAGGGACTCACCTTGGATAACGTGAGAGTTGTCTTTCAGGAAGAAGTTGTACAGGTATTTGGGGATAAAGGCCGACATGCAGGCGTACGCCAGGGCTGCAGACAACAAAGAGGAAGATGATGTGAAGAGAGAAGGGAGGAGTTTCAGCGAGGCACATTGTACTTCTGCAAATCACCAACAACTCCCCATTTTAAGAAGTTTTGAAATAATACCCTTACCTTCATTGTTGAAATTCAGCCAGAGGAATGGTGCACAAAGTGAATCCAAACCTGAACAAAACATGGGGTACAATCGTAAACCACATCAACACTAGAATTGAATTGGATAGGCTAGATAGAAAATGTATGACTTGACTGCCACCTAGTGGGCTATTGAACACAACACAGTATGGATGCGAGTCACTGCGTCAGATTGTGACAGCAGAGAGACAGACTCACCCTGCCAGTAGACCAGGTCAGGGTGAGACACCACCCAGGCCTTGAGCACACGCCTGAACTTCCTGTGGCCCTGTGGCGAGGACAGCAGCTCGTCATACTGGTGGCAGCGAGGGATGTCCACCTCAATCTGGAAGGACACACACACACACACACACACACACCACACACACATTAGAAGTGTGTGAACCAATGCATGTGATAGAAATCTGGTCAATATGAAATTATAAAACTGCCAAAAATAATAACATTTTCCCATCAACTGATAACCAGTCGATAACGAGAAGAGCCGGTACCTGTCTGTCAGTGGGTATAGGGGTATCCTTATCAATGCTGTCATATTTGGCTTGAATGTCCCCCTGGAGAGAAAAATAAATTCTAATCAACCAAAATAACTTCAGTATTAAATGAAAATCAGCAGTAAATCAAGTTCATCATCTCTATGGTTATCAGCTGTATTTATCTCTACAAACAAAACAATGTATTTCTCTCTATGGTTATCAGCTTTATTTATCTCTACAAACAAAACAATGTATTCTTCTCTATGGTTATCAGCTGTATTTATCTCTACAAACAAAACAATGTATTTCTCTCTATGGTTATCAGCTGTATTTATCTCTACAAACAAAACAATGTATTTCTCTCTATGGTTATCAGCTTTATTTATCTCTACAAACAAAACAATGTATTTCTCTCTATGGTTATCAGCTTTATTTATCTCTACAAACAAAACAATGTATTTCTCTCTATGGTTATCAGCTTTATTTATCTCTACAAACAAAACAATGTATTCTTCTCTATGGTTATCAGCTTTATTTATCTCTACAAACAAAACAATGTATTCCTCTCTATGGTTATCAGTTTGTCCTACCTCGACTCCCAGGAGAGCAGCCCAGGCCAGTCCACGTATGAGAGGAGGAATGTCCACCCTCGCCTCCTTCCACACCAGGTTCTTCTTGTATGGGTATGCCTGTGGGACAAACAGCACAACCAGATCATTTTCTTATGATAAGATTAGATTCTATTGTAATTAAAACCTTCATTTATCCAGATAAGTCATTGAGAAGACACTGTATTTTACTCATCTGGTTGATATAACACATAGCTCCACTTTAATTCAACACTCGATACAATCAAGATAGACACCAAGGCCTGGACACACCAATAGAAGACTTTAATAATCACCAGACAGGAACACAAAGATGAGTAAAAGAGTGTGAGCTCAGGACAGGGTCAATGTGACTTTGGGTACTCCTCGTCTTTCTATTCCTGGAATCATTGGGAACTGGGGGATCTTAAACTGCGGAGGCAGAGTGATTGCATTTGTACTGAGTTGTGAGAGAATGGTGTGTGTGTGTGTGTGTGTGTGTGTGTGTGTGTGTGTGTGTGTGTGTGTGTGTGTGTGTGTGTGTGTGTGTGTGTGTGTGTGTTAGAGCTCAGACCTTGAGGAGCCTGTCGAAGAGGATGATGCGGATGAGTTGGTACTCTGTGTCCCTCTCCCTGATGATGAGTGGCAGCATGACGGTGCAAGACAGCTCATTGCTGCTGTTGGACTGGGACAGACTAGACTGTCTGGAGAGACAGAGACAGAGAGACACAGACACAGCGAGAGAGAGACACAGAGGACAGACACAGAGAGAGCAAGAGCAAGAGAGAGAGAGAACAAGAGAGAGAGAGACACAAAGAGATACAAGGGAACAAAAAAGCAAGATGGGAACATTATCCATCTCCATCAGTCATTGAAAAGAACAAGCCATAAAATGAAAAATAGAGAAGGGATGTGAGAGCTGAGGACAGGTAGACCAAGTCAATACGTGACAAAAGACAAGTAAAAGATGAGGGGATTCTTACTCGTCTTCCAATAAAGGGTAATATGCCTCTCCTGCCACATCTTTCAGTCTCTGAAAGAGATAAGCCAGATTTTAATTCTCAACACAAATGTTCTGGTTAATTTCAGATTCAACCATGTGGAGAAAATAAACTGTTGTGTGGTGTTGGTAGTACACTGGTCATTACAGACCTAGTATAGACCTGTGGTGTGGTGTTGGTAGAACACTGGTCATTACAGACCTAGTATAGACCTGTGGTGTGGTGTTGGTAGAACACTGGTCATTACAGACCTAGTAGAGACCTGTTGTGTGGTGTTGGTAGTACACTGGTCATTACAGACCTAGTATAGACCTGTCGTGTGGTGTTGGTAGAACACTGGTCATTACAGACCTAGTAGAGACCTGTTCGGGTGGTGTTGGAAGAACACTGGTCATTACAGACCTAGTATAGACCTGTCGTGTGGTGTTGGTAGAACACTGGTCATTACAGACCTAGTATAGACCTGTGGTGTGGTGTTGGTAGAACACTGGTCATTACAGACCTAGTAGAGACCTGTCGTGTGGTGTTGGTAGAACACTGGTCATTACAGACCTAGTATAGACCTGTGGTGTGGTGTTGGTAGAACACTGGTCATTACAGACCTAGTATAGACCTGTGGTGTGGTGTTGGTAGAACACTGGTCATTACAGACCTAGTATAGACCTGTGGTGTGGTGTTGGTAGAACACTGGTCATTACAGACCTAGTATAGACCTGTGGTGTGGTGTTGGTAGAACACTGGTCATTACAGACCTAGTATAGACCTGTGGTGTGGTGTTGGTAGAACACTGGTCATTACAGACCTAGTAGAGACCTGTCGTGTGGTGTTGGTAGTACACTGGTCATTACAGACCTAGTATAGACCTGTCGTGTGGTGTTGGTAGTACACTGGTCATTACAGACCTAGTAGAGACCTGTCGTGTGGTGTTGGTAGTACACTGGTCATTACAGACCTAGTAGAGACCTGTCGTGTGGTGTTGGTAGTACACTGGTCATTACAGACCTAGTAGAGACCTGTCGTGTGGTGTTGGTAGCACACTGGTCATTACAGACCTAGTAGAGACCTGTCGTGTGGTGTTGGTAGAACACTGGTCATTACAGACCTAGTAGAGACCTGTCGTGTGGTGTTGGTAGTACACTGGTCATTACAGACCAAGTAGAGACCAATGCACTACTACAATGTCTTGCTCCTGTTATTGTACGGTAATATTAAATCTATTAGTCACAGTGGTGTGCTCACGTTCTTCAGCTGGCACAGAGACAGTGTGACGGTGGTGTCATCCAGGAGGAAGCTCCTGTCCCTGCCTTGGCCAAACGACTCCCCGTCCTCCAGCAGGAAACTAACACAGAGATTGAATTCAACATTTATTCATTCGGATGAGAAACTATAGAATAGCACGGATCTACTTATAAATAATATAGTTAACTATATATATTTTTTTTTAATAGCAACCTTTATTTAACTAGGCAAGTCAGTTAAGAACAAATTCTTATTTTACAATGACGGCCTACACCGACCAAACCCAAACGACGCTGGGCCAATTGTGCGCCGCCCTATGGGACTCCCAATCACGGCCGGTTGTGATACAGCCTGGATTCCAACCAGGGTGTCTGTAATGACGTCTCTAGCACTGAGATGCAGTGCCTTAGACTATTGTGTCACTCGGGAGAACTAATTCAGATGTAAACATTATTCTAACTTTGTGCTTTGAGGGGAAAGGCATGATGTATATAACTACATCATCTGAGACAGTAGAAAGACATGCTGTATATAACTACATCATCTGACGACAGTAGAAAGACATGCTGTATATAACTACATCATCTGCAGACAGTAGAAAGACATGCTGTATATAACTACATCATCTGACGACAGTAGAAAGACATGCTGTATATAACTACATCATCTGAGACAGTAGAAAGACATGCTGTATATAACTACATCATCTGCAGACAGTAGAAAGACATGCTGTATATAACTACATCATCTGAGACAGTAGAAAGACAGATAATGTAGTTATATACAGCTTGTCTTTCTACTGTCTTTGATAATGCAGTTATATACAGCTTAAGACAGTAGAAAGACAAGCTGTATATAACTACATTATCTACGACAGAAAGACATGCTGTATATAACTACATTATCTGAAACAGAACAGTAGAAAGACATGCTGTGTATAACTACATTATCTGAAAGAGTCCACTAGGTAGAAAGGGTGTGTTGTACAGTACTTGGGCAGGGTGCAGACGGGAGGCTTGGACTGGATGATCTCCTTGTTGGTCAGTTCCTTCTCCAGGTCTCCTCCCGCCAAACACCACAGGTGGTACACCTCGTCTATGGCCCTCTCCCCCAGGTACTCCTCATCATCATCATCTGGGGCATGATTGACAGATTGATTTAACTGTCTAATACATTCAAATCAGTCCCATTTCAATTAATGTCATTTTATGCAGGATAGTCCAATCGATAACAATTGCCACTGTTTTCCAGGGATTCCTGGGTTCCATTAAATCCCACACTAAGCATCAAGGATGATACACTGTGGTCCTCTACATGGTAAAATGTGGTCATCTGAGATGTATCCTTTATCCATAGAGCCAGGTCTACGATGGTAAACAACAATTTATATTTATAATGTATGTGCGTCCGTAAGTGTGTGCTTGCTCGTGTGTGTGTGTGCCCATGCGTGTGTGTGCCCATGTCAGGGCATGCATGTGTGCACTCTGACCTTTGCAGAGCTGGCTGATGTCCTCTGGTAGCTCCAGGTGGGCACAGCGCAGGGAGGAGGAGAACAGCCCGACGGGCTGCTGGAACGGGGCGTAGAGACACGACACGCCCTCAAACACTGGGTCAACCAGCAGCTCTGCAGGGGTGGGTCTGGATGGAAGCACAGAGTGAAATGTCAAACTTTTTGAACATGCATCAAAAACATAGACGCACTTCATCAAAGGTTCAGATTTCACGACAAAAATGTTATGGGAAGTGTTCTCAAATGTTCTCTCTAAACGTACCATGTTCTCATTTGGGCATGTTTTTGATCACTTTCCCTGTTATTACCCCGTTATTACCCTGTTTTTACCCTGCACATAGCTCAGCTGCATGACAAAAGTACGTGGAGAAGGCATGGAGAATGGGCCTCCCAACAGGAAATGATAGCCAACACAACAGAGTCCAATCCACATGATATAAAACATCTCTGGTCGAGTTACCTTCTGGAGGGCAGGAAGGTCAGGCATTTCCTTAATAATGTTAGGACGTTCTCAGGCAGCTCCTGTAACAGAACGTTGACAATCACATTAGTTATGCTACAATCCAGACCCACAGCCCCAATCTCCCTCTGCTTTTATGGCTTTTCAGCATCCTAAAGAAATAAAATAGCCTGAGAAATGTTAAAAGCCTTTTTACAAGGGAAACACTTTGGCAAATGGAGGGCATATGAATTTCATTAGCACACATATACACGCAAACAGATGCGCGCACAAACACACACAGCTAGTGGTTACAAGTTACAGGGCATTGTTTAGGTATTTGATGAATTGTAGTCATTTACAATCACATTTGCCTCTGGATCAACAAAACAGTATAACAAGGAGTAGTCTTATCTACAACATCAGAAAACATGACTTTACCACACATTAGGCAATCTACACATTAGGCAAACTAGGAATTCTAGGACAATCAACCTTTCTTAGAGTGGTTTTAGCGGGCCAGTGTAATAAATAGTGACTTGTGATTGATTTCAAACTCACCCTAATCGCATCCAAACATCCGTGCTCCTCTGCAAGGACTGTGACTATGTCGTCAATGCAACCTGAGAACAACAAACACAGACCACCATGCCATAAACAATGAACAACCCCATCATAACCAATCTGTGGCTCACCAGGCTGACGGACAAGGCAACACGTTCACTTACCCAAGGTGATGATGAATTTCAATCTCTCGCTTATTTCAATGTTCTGCAGTAGTCTTCTACCCTGTGAATAAAAGGTTGATAGTACATGAGGACAGAATGACTTCCTCCTAACCACAATATCACACTTTACTTGAACCCTCAGTTCAATGGCTATATAACACTGTCATAACATCTGTCAATGACAGTCCTGACTTTTGATTGACAGCTCAATCAACCAATCAATCATTAGGTCAAGACATGGTGGTGTAAGAGAGCTTACTGCACACAGCTCAAAGAGCAGGACTCCCAGGGACCACACGTCTGTCTTGGGCCCCGAGGGAAGAGGGTTCTCCCCCTGGGAGGGGTCACGAGAGTGGACTGAGCCCTGGGCGATGACCTCTGGAGCCAGATAGGATGGGTACCTGTGGACAGAGATAGTCAGAGAGAGGGTCAAAGGTCAATTGAATACCCTGCAAGGCATAGAAAACTTGACAGCGTTGAGGTTGTCTTGAATTAAATTCAATGAAACCTGTTTGCAACAGATTTGTTTGCAACAACATTTGACAATGAACAGACTTTGATGATTAATCTACCTAAATATTCCAGGTACTTCCTGTTTCGTTGAAGTCATTGTTTAAATGATGCATGTACAGTACATTGCTTCATATCAAGGAATCTCCGTAAACACTAGACAGATAAAGCTCATTTCATCTTCAAACCAGATGTTTTACTTGGAGACTAGATAACACAGGACATCAGAGGCAGCGGCGAACACACACAATCATTCCCCCATTCAACAACAGGCTATTACCCACAAAGACTTTCTAAAACGTGAGGGCCTTTGGGTTTTGGATAAGACTTCAGATATCTATTACAGTACTTGAAACAATGGATTACTTTAATATCCAAAACCTGGATATCATAATGGCTGGTCATGGGTCACATCAACACCACTATCCCAGAAACTCTAGACCCAGTCCAATTTGCATACCGCACCAACAGATCCACAGATGATGCAATCTCTATTGCACTCCACACTGCCCTTTCCCACCTGGACAAAAGGAACACCTATGTGAGAATGCTATTCATTGACTACAGCGCAGCGTTCAACACCATAGTGCCCTCAAAGCTCATCACTAAGCTAAGGATCCTGGGACTAAATACCTCCCTCTGCAACTGGATCCTGGACTTCCTGACGGGCAGCCCCCGGGTGGTAAGGGTACGCAACAACACATCTGCCACACTGATCCTCAACACGGGGGCCCCTCAGCAGTGCTCTGTACTCCCTGTTCACTCATGACTGCATGGCCAGGCACGACTCCAACACCATCATTAAGTTTGCTGATGACACAAGTGGTTGGCCTGACCACTGACAACGATGAGACAGACTATAGGGAGGAGGTCAGAGATCTGACCGTGTGGTCCATCAACGCAATCAAGACAAAGGAGATGATTGTGGACTACAAGAAAAGGAGGACCGAGCATGGCCCCATTATCATCGACAGGGCTGCAGTGGAGCAGGTTGAGAGCTTCAAGTTCCTTGGCGTCCACATCACCAACAAACTAACATGGTCCAAGCACACAAAGACAGTCGTGAAGAGGGCACGACAAAACCTATTTCCCCACAGGAAACTGAAAAGATTTGGCATGGGCCCCCAGATCCTCAAAAGGTTTTACAGCTGCACCATCGAGAGCATCCTGACAGGTTGCATCACTGCCTGGTATGGCAACTGCTCGGCCTCCAACCGCAAGGCACTACAGAGGGTAGTGCGTACGTCCCAGTACATCACCGGGGCCAAGCTTCCTGTCATCCAGGACCTCTATACCAGGCAGGGTCAGAGGAAGGCCCTAAAAATTGTCAGACTCCAGCCACCCAAGTCATAGACTGTTCTCTCTGCTACCGCACGGCAAGTGGTACCAGAGCGCCAAGTCTAGGTCCAAGAGGCTTCTAAACAGCTTCTACCCCCAAGCCATAAGACTCCTGAAAAGCTAATCAAATGGCTACCCAAATGGCTACCCATAATATATGCATTGCCTGCTTGCCCCCCCCCCAAATGCATAGCCACTTTAATAACGCCCAGCACATTGTACCGGTACCCCCTGTATATAGCTCCACTATTGTTATTTGCTGCTGCTCTTGAATTATTTCTTATTCTTAGCTCTTACTTTTTTAGGGATTTCCTTAAAACTGCATTGTTGGTTAAGGGCTTGTAAGTAAGCATTTCACTGTACAACACCTGTTGTATTCGGCGCAAGTGACAAAATGTGATTTGATAAACAATAGATTGACCATTACGCATGCATGTCACAGTAATGCATTCTATTTCACTAACAGCAATGAAATACTGTGTTGTGTTCACAGAGGGACCTATGACCTCCATTATCAGAAGATGCACAGTTCTACAAGTTCCAGACGTTCAAGGTTAAAATCTTCCATTATCAGAAGATGCACAGTTCTACAAGTTCCAGACGTTCAAGGTTAAAATCTTCCATTATCAGAAGATGCACAGTTCTACAAGTTCCAGACGTTCAAGGTTAAAATCTTCCATTATCAGAAGATGCACAGTACTACAAGTTCCAGACGTTCAAGGTTAAAATCTTCCATTATCAGAAGATGCACAGTTCTACAAGTTCCAGACGTTCAAGGTTAAAATCTTCCATTATCAGAAGATGCACAGTACTACAAGTTCCAGACGTTCAAGGTTAAAATCTTCCATTATCAGAAGATGCACAGTTCTACAAGTTCCAGACGTTCAAGGTTAAAATCTTCCATTATCACATCATCGTTTATCATAGTTATCTCTATATGACAGTGGAACATGTATTGCTTTTAACCCTTATAGATTAATTGGTAGAGCATGGCGCTTGCAGGCCAGAGTTATGGGTTCAATTCCCACGGGGCAGCAATGTATGCACTCACTCCTGTATGTTGCTCTAAGAGCGTCTGCTAAATGACTAGAATGTAAAATAATTGTGTTTTCACTGCCTAATCTAATGTCAGTCACAATGTAATAGCTTTTCACATCTATCGACACATTCGTTGTACATGGGAGGTTAGATGTGAACAGGACTTACCCAATAGGAAAGTCCACATCCGCCCCATGGTCTGTCATGTAATAGAGCCCAAACTTAGCCAGCTTCACCTTGCCCTACAAAGAAACAAATGTTACATATGACAATGTTCAATGTATTGATGGCCTTATGATAAATCAATAATGCATCAATAACGTGATGACAATTAGCCTGTTTAAACGAGAGCACAGGTTTAACCAGGCTAGATGACAATGGCAAACGGCGTTAAAAGCCTTTCCATTAGACCCCAACTGATAGGGAAGGGAGGTAACCTACCTTGCCATCCATGAGGACATTCTGTGCATTGAGGGCTCTGTGAACCATCCCATGTTTGTTCATAAACTCTAGTCCCTCCAAGGCCTCATAGGCTATCTGGAGAACCCTCTCTGGGCTGTAACAGACAGACAAGTCCTGAGAAATATTATATACACATTATAAAACTTGGGCGTAGCTTTAGGACCTGTGGTGTTTGGCTTGAAAAAGAGTTATGTATGTTACTCAGAGCGTCTTTGTTTTCCAGCCAACAAAGCTACAACAGGTCATTGTATGTACTAAATATGTAGTCATTTTCTCCCTGCCGGGTCTGTAGAGTTGAGGAGTTCATTCGGTAAGTGTTTTAGATGGAAGAGGTTTGTGTTATTATCGGTGTCAACCAGTAGATGGCAAGGGTAGTGCATAGCCTAGTCCTGATGTAATGAAGCCATTCTTCTTTGTTCAGCTAAACCATGGTCATTCTACTGACAGAGATATAGAACTGAGTCCTCCTAACATTCAATAACATAGCACAATGATAATATACTATATCTATATATAGTCTTCATATTGTGTAAATATTGTACTATATAGATATAGTGCCTTCGGGTATTATACTATTTCTTATTGTTGTTGCCTTGTCGAGAAGGAACCTGCAAGAAAGCATTTCGGTGGACAGTGCATAATAACAAATAATTTGTAGACTGCAAATTGACCGCAAGTATCCTAAACAGATATAATATTTGTCTAAAACAGCCATTTCAAACCTTGCTTGCAGTTGTATACGATCACATATACAGTATCTCTCTATAAACGTGTGGGAATACTCCGGAACAGATTTCCAAAATTAAAATCACTTGGAGCTGATTTGCTGGTGTTTTTAGTCTTTTTATGTCCAACAATAAAAATACTAAATAAAATAACACTTCCTTTTTATATAAAAAAACTTAGGGGCCTAAATAAAATAACAGCCGGGCCCAATTCAGCCCGCCAGTTGATCAGCCCAGTGGAACTGATAAAAAACTTGAAATCTTACCTGACAGTTTGAACCTGTTTCTGGAAATCATTTAGACTGCTTTCGTAGTGTTCCGTTACAACAACAAGTCGTTCTGGAAGAAGGAAGAAGAAAAGGTGTGAAATGGTAGATCAATATGACATTGGTCAGCCCTGGCATTTTATTCATTTATTAGTTTAATATGTGATTTCAAAACATCTGTTTTACGGTCTGCTGCTTGGTCTCCATTTTTTTCCCCCAGCAAGGCTGTCATTTTGTTGTTTTTCCGATGAAGGAGTGAGTGTGCCTTTAAGTTAAAGGTTTAGCCACAACATGATTGGTTAAACATAGCCAAGAAGAATCTTCTAAATGAAACGCTAGCGCCATGTGTTGTGATAACCCACATATGCAACTACAAAGCTTTAAAGCTGTACTCGGTCCTTTAGAACTTCCCATCCACCCAGCCCACACAATAAATGGAAAAACAAAATGTTATCTACAAAATCTGACAACAAAAGGTTCAGCGGTCAGGACCTTAAAACATGGTTTTGACTAAATGGAATACAGCTCATGTCAGAATTGACTTTTCTTAGCAGGTTAGGAGAACTTTCGCAGCAGTTTGGAGAATTAGGTAATGGTTAGGAAAAGGGTTAGGGTTAGCTAAAATGCACAAAAAATATATACTTTAGACAGCAATTTGACATAAGCATCTAGCCGTGACTATAAAACATCTGGGCATATAAAAGGAGGAAACAAAGCAGGCTAATGTAAGCTTTTAACTACTCAGGAAGTCCATAATGACAGTACTGTGTATACTTTGGCCAAAAATCATTAATGTGTCCAATAAAATCTGCATAATGTGGATTTGGGATGATTTCCGGTTTTTGTTGAGACTTTTAATAAAACACATTCTTGTGGTAATATGCGTAGCAAACAAAAGCCAAACAAGTTAGATTGTGCAGTTGGAGTTTGCCAAACACATTCAGTTATTTTACAGTGACTCGGATGAAACAGAAAACACTACTCAAAAACAGAGGAGGTATAACCTGTGATGAAGTTTCTCAACTGTAAATGACAAACTGGGGTACAAGTCAACGTGTAAACTTATGGGTATGACCGCAATGAAGTCAATATGAACAGCCTCTTTTCACACAACAATACACAAGATTATTAGGTGTTTTTCCAAATAGAAAGGGAAGGTCAAGGCTCTGTTGGAATACACTGAATGCACACTGTTCCCTCTTCCTTCTGAATGCACACCGTAAGTAAGCATTTCACTGTTAGTCTACACCTGTTGTTTACGAAGCGTATGATGAATAACATTTTAGTTGATATTAATAGAACACCAGTCATATACAGTAGTAGATGCCAAAGGGAAAGGGATAGGATTTAAAAGCTTCTGTCGGTCTGTCACGTCAGTACCAATCTCCCCTAGTCCTCTTTAGTTTCACTCTCCGTCCCACTCTCCCAATACTAGGATATTTCTGGAAGTGGAGTGTTGTAACAATACCAGTATTGCGATACTAGGATACCCGATTTTCCATGTATTCTTCCCATCTTCACAATCACTGAAAGCCAGATACAGTCGAATAGAGGAAAACAAGGATTCAACTACAAAGTCACTCAAGATGGCCCCGACAGAGATGGTCGCCTCGCTTCGAGTCCTTAGGAAACTATGCAGTATTTAGTTTTTGTATTATTTCTAACATTGTTACCCCAGGAAGGCAGTCATCAATGACCTCTTATTACATACATCCGGGAATAACTATTGGATATAAAAGCGACGTCAACTTACCAACATTACGACCAGGAATACGACTTTCCCAAAGCGGATCCTCTGTTTGGACCACCACCCAGGACAATGGATCTAATCCAAAAAGCCGATCCAAAACAACGGCGCCGCAGAAGGGACAGACGGAGCGGCCTCCTGGTCAGGCTCCGTAGACGGGCACATCGCCCACAGCTCCCGAGTATACTACTCGCCAATGTCCAGTCTCTTAACAACAAGATAGATGAAATTCGAGCAAGGGTTGCCTTCCAGAGAGACATCAGAGATCGTAACATTCTCTGTTTCACGGAAACATCGCATCTTGCCGACAGAGATAAACACCTCTCTAGGAAGAGGAAGGGCGGGGGTGTATGCTTCACGATTTACAACTCATGGTGTAATCATAACAACATACAGGAACTCAAGTCCTTCTGCTCACCCGACCTAGAATTCCTTACAATCAAATGCCGGACACATTACCTCCCAAGAGAATTCTCGTCAGTTATCGTCACAACTGTGTACATTCCTCCTCAAGCAGACAACAAGACGGCCCTCAAGGAACTTCACTGTTTACTCTATGTAAACCATATATCCTGAGTAGGGTTGCACATTTTGGGGAATATTCAGAAGTGGAAACTTTGTGGGAATTAACGGAAATATATGCAAATTAATATTAATATCATATAAATGTCGATTATTTTTTGCATTGGATATATTTACCATATCATATGGAGACAGAAACATAAACCTTTTACCTTATCATAAGTAGACATAATTGCAAATGATTAAATTCTTCCAAAATAAATTCGTAAACAATTTAGTTTCGAATTGAACTTGAATTAAATGAGTTGACTCTTCACATGTGAAGAGTCCACTGAACAACAAAAGGGAATATTGAATGATCCCCAATGATCCATCGCATCTCCCAAAAATGTTTTCAACATACAACTGAAAAATGATACTCTAGAAACTAAAGCTTTGGTTGTCTTCATCTCAGGCTTCCATGTCTTCTCCCTGGACCTCCTCAATGTCCACCTCTTGAACATCAGACTGAGGCCTCATTTTCACTGTCACTTTCCAACCTTGATGAGGATGGCTCGTTGTCAGGCTCAAAAAGCCTCAAATCTGCCCGGATGGCCACCACTTTTTCAACCTGGTCAGCCTGTATTGGTCAGCCTGTTGCGTGCTTTGGTGTGTGTGTGTGGGTGTTCCCAAACAAGGACGAGCTGCGCTCTGAGGCGGCTGATGTTGGTGGGATTTGGATGATGGAGGCAATAGAGGAAAGAGCCTCAGAACCACAAAGTCCCCTCCACCAGGTGGTTGATGAGATATGTTGACAAGACTGCCATATTGCATCTCCATCCAAAAGCCCTTGCTTGGAAGTGTACTTCATCAGACTGCCAAGAACCTTGCCCTCATCCAGGCCAAGGTAGCGAGACATGGTAGTGATGACTCCATAGGCTTTGTTGATCTCTGCACCAGACAGGATGCTCTTGCCAGCATACTTGGGGTCCAACATGTACGCTGCTGCGTGTAAGGGCACCAGGCAGAAGTCTTCACGCTTTTTGATGTATTTCAGAACTGCAGTTTCCTCTGCTTGGAGCAACAGTGAAGTGGGCAGGGCAGTACACATTTCTTCTCTTACATCTGCAAGCATCAGAACATCAGACAGGATGGCACTGTCTCCCTCAATCCGTGCAATGGCTACTGCTATAGGTTTCTGGCGTTTCAGGCTGCTTACCACCCTCTCCCAAAATACATCATCCAGGAGGATCCTCTTGATGGGGCTGTCCATATCGGCAGACTATGATATGGCCATTTCTTGGAGAGACTCCTTCCACTCTAGGAGACTGTCAAACATGATGACAACACCACCCCAACGGGTGTTGCTGGGCAGCTTCAATGTGGTACTGTTATTCTTCTCACTTTCCTTGGCGGCATTGTCGCAAAACTGAATTTGCGAACCACCGCATTTAGCCATGGAAAGAGGTCTGGGAAAATGGCTGAATAGAAACAGTGTAGTTATTCCCTCTGCAAGGAAATCAAACAAGTGAAATGCTGGTACAGGGACAAAGTGGAGTTGCAATTCAACGGCTCAGACACAAGAAACATTTGGCAGGGTCTACAGGAAATCACAGACTAGAAAAAGAAAACCAGCCACGATACGGACACCGACGTCAAGCTTCCAGACAAACTAAACACCTTCTTTGCCCGCTTTGAGGATAATATAGTGCCACCATCACGGCCCGCTAACAAGGACTGCGCCCCCAACCCCCCTCCTTCTCCGTGGCTGACGTGAGTAAAACATTTAAACGTGTTAACCCTCGCAAGGCTGCTGGCCCAGACGGCATTCCAAACCGCGTCCTCAGAGCATGCGCAGACCAGCTGGCTGGTGTGTTTACAGACATATTCAATCAATCCTTATCCCAGTCTGTTGTCCCCACATGCTTCAAGAGGGCCACCATTGTTCCTGTACCCAAGAAGGCAAAGATAACTGAACTAAATGACCACTGCCCTGTAGCACTCACTTCTGTCATCATGAAGTGCTTTGAGAGACAATTCAAGGATCATATCACCTCCATCTTACCGGCCACACTAGACCCACTTCAGTTTGCATACCGCCCCAACAGGTCCACAGACGATGCAATCGCCATCACACTGCCCTATCCCATCTGGACAAGAGGAATACCTATGTAAGAATGCTGTTCATTGACTACAGCACAGCATTCAACACCATAGTTCCCTCCAAGCTCATCATCAAGCCCGAGGCCCTGGGTCTCAACCCTGCCCTGTGCAATTGGGTCCTTGACTTTCTGACGTATGGTAAAAGGTAGGAAACAACATCTCCACTTCACTGACCCTCAACATTGGGGCCCCACAAGGGGGCGTGCTCAGCCCCTCCCTGTACTCCCTCTTCACTCACAACTGCGTGGCCATGCACTCCTCCAACTCAATCATCAAGTTTGCAGACGACACAACAGTAGTGGGCTTGATTACCAACAATGACTAGACAGCCTACAGGGAGGAGGCGAGGGCACTCGGAGTGTGGTGTCAGGAAAACAACCTCTCACTCAATGTCAACAAAACAAAGGAGATGATCGTGGACTTAAGGAAACAGCAGAGGGAGCACCCCCCTATCCACCCTATCCACAAGTTCCTGGGCGTACACATCACAGACAAACTGAAATGGTCCACCCACACAAGACAGTTTGGTGAAGAAGGATCAACAGCGCCTCTTCAACCTCAGGAGGCTGAAGAAGTTTGGCTTGTCACCCAAAACACTCAAACTTTTACAGATGCACAATTGAGAGCATCCTGTTGGGCTGTATCACAGCCTGGTACAGCAACTGCACCGCCCTCAACCGCAAGGCTCTCCAGAGGGTGTTGCGGTCTGCACAACGCATTACCGGGGGCACACTACCTGCCCTCCATGACACCTACAGCACCCAATGTCACTGGAAGGTCAAAAAGATCATCAAGGACAACAACCACCATGCCACTGCCTGTTCACACCGCTACCATCCAGAAGGCGAGGTCAGTACAGGTGCATCAAAGCTGGGACCGAGAGACTGAAAAACAGCTTCTATCTCAAGGCCATCAGACTGCTAAACAGCAATCACCAACTCAAGAGGCTGCTGCCTACATTGAGACCCAATCACTGGCCACTTTAATAAATGGATCACTAGTCACTTTAAACAATGCCACTTTAATAATGTTTACATATCTTACATTACTCATATCATATGTATATACTGTATTTTATACCATCTATTGCACCTTGCCTATGCCGCTTGGCCATCGCTCATCCATATATTTATATGCACATGTTCTCATTCACCCCTTTAGATGTGTGTATTAGGTAGTTGTTGGGGAATTGATTGATTACTTGTTAGATATTACTGCACTGTCGGAACTAGAAGTACAAGCATTTTGCGACACTCGCATTAACATCTACGCTCGCATTAAAATTTGATTTGATCTTTCACCATTCCAGTTAGGCCTATTTAAGTGCTATATCAGTGCTTTACCAATGGTGTATTCTGTGCATTCAGATCACTTTTACTCCAAGGAAGGTAGGTTGAGGGAGTGATGTATTTTCACTGTATCAAGAATAGGACCCAAAATACCCATTGACAAACAGACAGAGATGCATAGTCCTACCATGCTTCCCTCTGGAGATGTCTACGTACTGGCAGAGCCTGGGGTGGGTAATGGTCTTGAGCAGCTGGAAGCGGCCCAGGATCTTGATGGAGTTGGGGGTGAGGGGGAGGCCGTTGCTCCCGCACACATCGTGGGGGAGAGCCGAGGCAAAGAAGGTGAAGGCCCCTAGCTGGGCGTCTCTCAGTGGCCTCATGACTGCTCACTGCTCCAGTGTCCACTTCAGACTCACAGTTGACAGCTCCACCAACCGACACACCCTATGGAAAACACAGAGACATTAGAGGCAGGGAAACAAATTAACAGTTTGGTTCATGTTTACAAACACTCATTTTAATTTGAAACTATATCTAAACACAACAGGTGCAATGTAGCTAAAATACAAGTTATATCACAGCTTTTAAACGCAGAAATAATTTCAGATATAACACAAAAGAATGGTGACCACACACTTTCATATCCACTTCATTTACTTTGTCACCTTGTACAAGCATTACCTAATAGTGTTTTTAGGGAGGCATATAACCGGTTTGTAAACAGTAAAAGTGGATACAGGCAGCTAACTAAATCGAAAGCTAGCGACAGTGCTGCAGTTAGCTTGTACAATAAGGGATGCAGTATGCAAAACTTTGAATTAATAAAACTGAAACGACTTTTGAATGAACACTTACGTTTAGTGAACGTCTGTCCTCATATCCCCAAAATTCTAACCGTATATTTTATTTGTATTTTATTTTGCCGAATCTTCTCTTTCACGGGATGCTGTGAGCAGCTGAGAGATAACGTGACCGATTACGTCAATTTTCAGCGACGAAGCTCAGCTGTCAAAATGATTTGTAAACATTGCAACCTTGCTTACCAATAAACCGGTGTTAGTAGCTTTTGGTTAAATGTATCTATTGCTTAGTGTTTATATTGACAAACCAAAGGATATAACAGGTATATTACTTTATCTGCATGTCTTTATTTTCTATGCCTGATCAAATCTCATAAACAATGTTTCTACAAAAATAACCAAACATTCGTAGTACGATTCTTGCTATGTTTTTATTTTGTATTAGCTCGAAATGTAATTTACTAATTGCTTCTGAATGTCAAATAATGTATACATTTACTGGTTACGCAGGCACAAGCAAGTTATCCCCAAAAATCCTCATGGTATAAACTGTGCAACTGCGGCGCATTTATCAAATGTCTAATCATATGGATAGAGATTGCATGCCAGCAGGCCCGAGCTAGCCAGATGGTATGCAGACCAGTGACATTGCGCATGGGGCTACGTGGGTCTTTTCTCGAACAGCTGTGGGTATTTGAAACGTGTCAATCACAGGCAGGCGGTCACAGTTTCATGTAAGTTGAATGCATGTTTATTTCTAATCCTTAGTATATTTTTCAAATCAGCCAGTTATTCTGAATTCTTGGTATTTTAGAGTTAGAACGATGCAACTCCTATTGCTAAACTGAGCTAGCTAACGTCAATACTGTTATTTCACCACAGATACAACTATATAACTAACGTTACCCGGCATGTGCACACCTATATGTATAATTTCTAGGAACTTTACTTACCAGACATAAAGTGAAATGTGTCCCTTGCTATGAAATACATGTCAGAATATTTTTTATTTCAAAATCACACCAAATTCTTGTGAAGTTAGAGAGCGGGCTGCCATTAGACCACGCACTTCATGCGAGACTTCTTACACAGCAGGAAGATGTTGCGGTTTGGGCAAAAGTTGGACTCAAATGTACATTTGATAGCGAGGGACACATTTCACTTTAAGTCTGGTAAGTAGAGTTCCTAGAGATTATACATGTGTTTTTGTTGACAGGAAAGCCGGCTATAGTTGGATATTCCCCTGTAGTGTTCCTTACGTCCACCAACATCAGTTAGGGACCGTCTACATAGTGACAAATCGAATTTTTAAAATGTCAATAGCTCTTTGACCATTACTCCTAAAACTTTAAAACTGGTTCTAGCTGACCCGATGGCGCAAAGACCTATTGCACACACTTTTTTTTGTCGATTTACATCTCGCACTATTTAAAATGTATATATTTTAATTTTTGAAATTCAACAGCGCCTTGGTCATGTGACCCACACCTCAAACAAGGTTCATAATATACACTCAGTGGGCCTACACATTGCACACCCTTTTTGACCAAGGAGCTATTGAAATTCAAATGTAAAAAAAGTTGGTACTTTGTTTACGCTCCGTAATTTATTCAACTAGGAATATGGAATGCTGCTCACATTTCAACATGTTTGTTAGCTTTGGAAAGCAAATTAATGTCCAAATTGTGAAAATAAGACCAGTGCAATGTTATGCGGAATTTTTCCAACAACATGACACTTGTTTGGAGTCTGTGGCTCAAGTGATTTTAAAGCTATTGAGGTTTGAAAGTGTGAATATCCATCCTGAAACTGTCTTTACTTCGGTGGATTATTTTTCCATCGCCACCCACCAATAATATGCACAGCTCAGGAAGTCCAACCAAGGATGCATTTGTAAATTCACAGAATAACTGATGAATTTACGAACACGCAACACCCGTTGAATATGACCGGTGTCAGTAAACGCCTACAAAAAAAAGTAATTAAATTGTTGCCGGCATCACAGTTACAGTAACCAACGCTCTAACTAACATGAAAACAGCCTAAATATCTCTGCTAGGGCGAGTAAAAGGGTCAGAGTGATTGTTCTCTAATTTGTGTCTGGAAGTAACTAGCAAGTTAGCCAGATAGCTTGGGTGCTTGACTGCCGTTGTGAGGTCAGAACGCTCAGATCAACCCTACTCCTCGGCCCGAGCGTCCGTCCAGTGTGCGATCTGAACGCTCCGAATGCCTACATAGACTGTTCTCTCTGAAACCACACGGAAAGCGGTACCGATGCACCAAGTCTGGGACCAACATGACCCAGAACAGCTTCTACCCCCAAGCCATAAAACTTCTAAATAGTTAGTCCGGGTAGCTATTGGTTAACTATTTAACTATCTGCATTGACCCTTTTTGATTCATCACATATGCTGCTGTTACTGTTTATTATCTATCTTGTTGCCTAGGCACTTTATCCCTACCTATATGTACAATCTACATCAACTACCTCGTACCCCTGCACATGTCTCGGGTACTGGTACCCTGTGTATATAGCCAAGTTATCATTTCTCACTGTATATTTATTCCCTGTCTTATTATTTCTCTTTTTTCTCTCTCTACATTGTTGGGAAGGGCCTGTAAGTAAGCATTTCACTGTTTGTCTACACCTGTTGTTTACAAAGCATGTGACAAATACAATTTGATATTAATAGGACACCAGTCATATAGTAGATGCCAAAGGGAAGGGGATATGATTTGACAGCTGCTATCTGTCTGTCACGTGAGTACCAATCTCCCCTAGTCTTCTTTGGTTTCACTCTCCATCCCACCCTCCCAATACTAGGATATTACTGGCATTGATACTATTACTGGTAGTGACACTAAGATACCTGATTCTCCATGGCAACAAGGAAAACACAAAGCAGACTTACTCTGTGGTCCTTTAATAAAAAAACGACTGTGTGTCAAATATGGTGTGCTACAGGCTGGAGAAGAAACATGTAATTCTGGGGGACAACATCAAGCTGCTTGTTTCCAACATTAAGACCGAATTTCCTGTGAAAAACAATCCGCTTCATCTTCTGTTTCTTTGCCATGATACCGCTGAGTATCGCGACACTGGTGTCCTAACAACCGTGGAGTGTTCAATGTTTCAGTTGCAGAGTAGAAGTGGTTTTGGAGCCAGTTCTAGACTTGTATAGACTTTAAGTTGGAAGTGATGATTGTTATGTTTTATCCTCTCAACCAATGTGCCCACGCGCAGCTCACCTCGGACTGCTAAAACTGTAACTTAAAGTGGGTACCACCTCCGTGTTCACAGTAAACGCACGCCGGAAGCAGCACAGAATTTTCACAACGTTCAAGTTTGCGCTCAGCAGGCTTGAAATTTGCTCAGTGCCGAAAAAACAATGAGATGGAACATTGCTCTCAATGCAGTTCTAGTTCCAACGGGCTAACTTGTGAATTGAATGACATCCAGAGCTAGTTATGATCAACTCCTCTGTTAAGCTATCTGCTCTGCAGTGTTGTCCAATGTCCACGGTAGGGATACTGACCCCTGGGGGACTCCTTGTTTCTGCTTGGAGGCCTGGCCTGGGGTGCTGTCAGAGGTGTCTCGGCCAAGCCCCACCGCCCCAGCCCCGGGGCTCATTTTCAGGAGTTCTGCAAATGAAAACAGCCCTATAGTGGCTCTCGTAAATTCTTCCACCGCAGAGCCCAGTTAAATCGATTCCGAGCCTTCGAGCAAACAAACTTCTTTGATCCCCTATATTATCAACTCCAGCTCTTTTTGTGTTTCTAATTTCCTCATCCCTGACTTTTTTTTGTTTTGTTTTCATCTCTCTCCAGCTGTTGTTTTCCAGCGCCACCCTGTACTAGGCCTATGTGTTGGACGTTTTCTTCTCCTCCGTTTTCGCCTGAGCCCTTGTAAAAATCCCCCTCTCTTTTCCTTTCCTTTGTCAATGGGAGAGGATTGCCAAAGCCTGTACATGTCCAAGGCACATTACACATTACAAGAAAAGCCCTAACTGTCGGCCAGCTGCATTTTGGTTGAGTGGCACGAGGCTGTCGTTTGATCCCTTTTGAACTTTATAAGTATCCCTAAAACCAAACACGCATCGCCGAAGATGTCTATAATGTGATTTGCCCATTTGTGCCTGTAAAGGAAAAAAACGGAGAAAACAATTAAAATACTTTTTTTTTTTAAAAACAGTTTATTTCATTTATTGTCATATGGTTTAGCTTTTTTGCTGTGTAATTCAATAATTTGGTTTGACCTAGTTGACCTGGAGCTTGTCGACAATTTTTTTGATTTCCAGACTCTGCACTGAGAAGAAACAGCTCCCTCCTTCCAAATTGCCAGAGAGAGAGAGCTAATGATAGAGGGAGGGGAAAAGAAGGGATAAGCTCATTTATTGACTTATTTTTATGACTATCAACATTTTCTCCCCTGGTTATCTTTCAGCTTTTCACCCCCTACAGACATGTACATTGATTGAAGTACAATCACCTAACCAAACCTACATGTACATATTACCTCAATAAATCACCCCATCTACCACGTTTCCCAGTGCATTGACTCGGTACCGGTAATCCGTGTATGTATGTATGTATGTGTGTGTGTATAATATATATCTCTATTCTTGTTATTTTATTATGTTATTGTGTTACTACTTTTTATCCATTTGTTAATTTTCCTGCATTGTTGGGAAAGGGCTCGTTAGTAAGCATTTCACAATAAAGTCTACACTTGTATTCGGCGCATGTGACAAGTAAAATGAGATTTGATTATCTCTGCATTGCTTGTGGAAGGAAGCCAGCCTCTTGAATATGATGTCCCACATGCTCTATTATTATGAGCTAACATGCCTGTGTGCTGTAGCAGCAACCTGGGATTCTCTTGTGGTTGTCTTGTCTTGGGGATGCTTCCAACTTCCCAGGTTCCCTGATGACATGAGCCTATATATTACATCCCTCATTTTTTAAATGTCTGTGCTGTACTGTAGCACAGAAATATAATTCTTAGAACATACTTTTCCATTTAACTGATGTGTGGATTGCCACAATTCTATTTCTCATTCTCTATTTCTCATTGTGTCTTGTGTTGGGGTTGCTTTCCCAAATTCCAGAATGTCTCTGTTTCAAGTGTGTCTTGTATTGTAAATACCTGTGGTTCTTTCTCACTGGTAGGTTCTGTTTTCTGGTTCCAGGTTCCTAGTAACACGCTCCCTACCCCTGGTCAAGATGTCGGGTCACACTCCCTCCGTGATGAGGCTGGAACAGCGGGCAGCCGAGGCCGACCACATCATAGACTACCTCAAACAGCAGGTCCAGCTGCTCAAGGAGAAAGCCAGTAAGAGACACCAAAAACCGTGCACACACACACACACAAGCAAACATAGAGATGCATGCGCACACTCAATCTCAAGCAGAGTATGGGGTCAAATGTATTCCTCGTTGAAATTCCTTCTAAAAAGATAAATCACTTTTTGAGTTTGACCTCTACTCTACATGAGTGCACATTCTCAGGGTGAAGTAGCCTAGCCGGAGAAACGGTTTAAAGCCAAAGTTGGGGAGGGAAAGAGGCTGTAGGATGAAACGAAATGATACATGTTTGACCCTATAAAAGTCTGACAGGAGCATTCTGTCTGAACAGAGGTGCAGGCCACCGTCAGAGAAGAGAAGAAACTGATGGTGGAGAACACCAAGCTGAAGAGGGACATCGAGCAACTGAAGCAAACACTGCTGGAGAAGGAGAAGAGCAGAGGAGGTACGTAGTTGGTTGGTGACAGTGTTCCATCCTCTGTCACATCCTGTTTAACTTCTGCTAAGACCTCCTCTGAGATTAAATACTGATGCTGTTCAGACTGCGATTGAGAATAACTTCATTTTTCCTGAGGGGGAACTTGATTCTTCAAAGAACAGACTCCATTCCTTTGGTACGGCCTTGATGTTATCAACCACATAGCTATAGCTAGCTGTAGGGTAAAGTTCTCACACTTGAGTGGTTGACGGTGTCTGAGGCAACTCATTAGCGACACATTGTTTGTTTAGCTGTATTAGTAACAGTCCTAGATCTTAATAAAATGCCTTCTCGTCTCAGTGTAATATTACAACCAGATCTTTTTTTTAACTATCAAAGTTCAAACAAATAATTGAACTCAAGTGCCCAAGTATGTCCGTCATTAGTGCCATGATGGGGGGGGGGGGGGGTACTAGGCAACCCCCCCCCAACTGCCAAACTCAAACGGCATGCCGTCTGCGTGACTGGCGGCGTGCTACAACCCTGTTGTGATATCGCGCCTCTGTCATGCATTAATATACAAGGGCAAACAGTCTCTGTGATCATTAACACGTCAGTAATGGCTTCCAGAGAGGAGAACTAGGTGGTAAGAAACCAGAGGATTCGTACAAATAGGCAATGTAGCCCTCATCAAAAGGCTATCTCTACATGTTATTTTTGGAGCGCTCAGGAATGTGTGCGAAAAGGACTGCAGAATTATGTTTTAAGTTTTTCCACGTATCCAATTCCGCTGTTTATTTTTGGTGTTTGTTTCAATGGGACTTTGTGATGCTGTAAAATAAGCTAAATCACAGTTTTGTTATGGAGATGACTAACTGAAGTAAAGTAAAGACCTTCATGGGTACGGTCTGGGCATTTTGAGCAACAGAGAACGACATGGCAAGAGCAGGAGGAATGACAGCATTTTTAAAAGGTTAATCGCCATGTTGTTTTAAAGGTAAACCTTTGAAGTTTCGAACCTCAGCTCTCAACATAGAATTAAAACGTGGATAAAGTATGACTTTACGTCCAAACTTCAACCTGAAATGATGGGTTCCCCACCCAAAAACAATCCGGAGATTGATTGAGGAGATTTAAAACTATATTTCCTTGGTTTCCGTGTTGCCATGGACACTGCCATTTTCCATTCCCAAACAAGCTTTAGGATGCTGGTCTTTCCTCACATTGGGTCTATAAATAAGGTTTTCTCTATCATTAAGCAAAATGATGTTGCTGAACCTAATTAGGCAAAGTACAGCTCGATGAAGAACCTTCATATCCAACGATCCCTCGCCGTCATTCTCAATTCAAAGTACCATCTGTCAGGGTCGATGGCTTCATTATACCCCTTTCATACTATCGTACCCACCCAAACCGTACTGCCCTGCTTCGGATATTTTATTTTCGCATTGTTCTTTCCTGAACGATTCCAGCAACTATGGTGGATGCATAGCCAGGCCAGCTCAGTATGGCTTGGCTCAGTATTGTGAAAAAGGATATTAATAATGCCTCTGGGTTCAAACGCAAAATAGCCAACCTGAAGATCTATTGTCTATTGGAACTTGCTACAGTATCATACAGCCTATCTGAATGGTAATGCAGATGAGCGTTCAACTCCAGTTCTGCTGGTTTTTATCCATCCCTTATAATCAGCCTCTGATCTCCAGTTACAAACCACTTCCCTGGATTCTAACCAGTAGCATCCCATTAAAACCAGCAGTACTGCTGTAACTGGAGTTGAATATCCTCACTCATGGCTCAGTGGGTTAGTTAGAGCATAGTGCCGGCAACACCAGGGTTCTGGGTTCAATTCCCGCATGGGCCAGATGTACTTAAGTTTGTATTGCGAAATCTGTAATGCTTCAGCTTTACAGACTGAATAGAGCCCTAAGTCTCTTTTGGATAAAAGTGTTAAATTAATCTTCTCTCTGTTTTTTCCTTCTGCAGTGAGGGAGGTGGCCATGCCAACAGCAGGAGACTCGAGTGCCCAGTGTGCCTCCAAGTCCACACCTCCTCAGCCCTCATCCCCAGCAAGGTCCTCCACCTCTCTTGTTGTCACTGCCAGCCCCCCTCCCAAAAACAGCGAGGGCAAGAAGAATAAACCAGAGAAAAAGGGTAAAGCAAAGCAAGAAGTGACTTGTTGTTGAAATTGCAGGAAATTGCAGGGCCCTTCCACATCTGTGATTTCACACACTCATAATTGTCAAACCCCTCAACGTTCCACCACACTAAAGTGAAATATGTCATTTGGTTTTTCAATTTGTCAGCAAAAATTGAAGTAGGCCTAAAAGCCTCTTCAATGACAATTTGAGTTGAAGTGCTCCGTGATTTAGCTTTGGGATGGGTTTTTTTTGTCTGCACTTCTCTGACATTTCTTTCCATTTGGAACACAAGCCCTTGTCTTAGATCCAGCGTTTCCATCAATGCTTGGCTGGATGCAGCGATCTGTCTGTACTTTAATGGCCATTTGTGATTTCCCAGGCAGGTATTCTCCATCTGAATTTCTAATATCTGGCGATAATGGACGAAAGGCGCGAGGGGAATCTGCAAATAGAGGGGATCCGTTTCATACTTTGGCCTAACGTTTACATTTTCAATGTTACAGACGGACCTTTTCCCAAAACAAATGAACTTTCTCCGTAACCTTTCTGTGGTTTATCCTGAAGTAGATTTTTAACCTTGACGATTTTAATAAAATTAAAAAAAATGATTGACTTGTTTCGGTGATGAGAGAATAGTCTTAGCAGAAGTGTCAACGCTGTAATGAGAGACAGGCAGAGTTCCGGTTTGTATGTTTATATTGTGTCGACGCCATTCATCTTGAGGCTTTGCACATCCACCCCAGGGCTAAACCAGAGATGCTCTAATGCAGTGTAATATAACATGCTGTTAATTTCCTCGGTGTCAAATTAGATCTAAAAACGTGTTTCCAGCTAAATGATTGAAATGCAGCGGTGTTGGGTTTTATTCTTTTGAACTTTTTTTGGTTTATTATTAAAATTATATTCTATATACAATAAATCAGTCGAAGCCTCGTTCCACTCAGACGTCAAACCCATCTGGGCTAATTAACTGTCACGGCAACAAATTAGGAATGATCTTCCCCAGATTATTTACAAGGTTATAATTCAGAGAAGAAGAAGAGAATGCTTTGCGATGTAGACTGAACCGGTTTGTATCTGGCTTTTCTGACTGCCAGATGTCAATGGAAAACAGAGCAGTAAATACCTGATGCTGTTTGCTTTTTATCGCCGCTGTTGCAGATTGCTTTGTTTTAGTACGTGTGGATATCCTCATTTCTACACAAAGGCTTTGATGTGACTGTGTTCGCAACTCACCTAAACAATCATCGCCTGGCAATCAAATAAATCATCCGGCCCATGGTGGGGGTGCTCTGCTGCTCAGGGGCCAGGGCGGATGACGTCGCACATCAATACGCTGTTTTCGTAACAGTGCAGAAGTTGACAGGGGCGTTAAGTAGGCAGCACAGAGGTTAGAGAAGCGGACCAGTAGGTTGCTGGTTCGAGCAATAGGGGAGTTGAGCTCCCAACTGGAAGGTTCTCACCATCTAGAAAAGAAATCAAGGAGACGAGACTAGGAGACGAGACCACTTCATACTATCCACCCCATATCATTGGAAGGGTCTGGCACGCTACAACACCCTAGTATCCGTGCAAAGCTTGTCGGGGCCTATGCTTCAACAGTGGTATTGGTATTTGCTTTAAGTCTCCTCAGAATTCTGGTGGAAAAGTAAAATGTACTATTATTTAACGCCTGCGGTGATCACAGTCAAGAATGGCACGCTGGGGCTTCAGAGTCGCCGTGCAGATTTGTTTTCACTTTGGGGTAAATTGGATCGGAACAGTCGAGATGGCTGAACCACTCAGCATAGTTTCCACACAGACTAGGTTCAAATGGATCCTAATGAGTCCCCAGGGAACACTACCATAGCAGTGGGCTTAACATAATCTCAAAAAAGTCTTGCATTAGATGCCTGGAAAAAATATCTTCTCTGGTGGACCTTTAATGTAATAAAGGCAGGGAGTCAGTATGGCATCCCTTAACCCAGTCCAGTATACTATACCTGCTGTGGCAGAGCCTGTATTGTAGCTTATATAATATATACCATTTGAACAGACACCTTTATCCAAGCGACTTAGTCATGCTTGCATACATTTTACGTATGGTTGGTCCTGGGAATCAGACCCACTATCCTGGCGTTGCAAGCACCATGCTCTACCAACTGATCTACAGAGGACCACAGTCACGCAGCTACAGAGTACCACAGTCACGCAGCTACAGAGTACCACAGTCACGCAGCTGCAGAGGACCACAGCTACAGAGGACCACAGCTTTGTCGAGCTACTTTATATGCCAATCAGTCATACAAACTCACTCTTTTCCAAAGTGACTTAACTTCAAGTTCATATCGGGTGTGGGGGTGTGTGTGTGTGGTGGTTTAACCCTTTCCTCTCTGTGTGTCCTGTCACAGAGAAGGGAGAGAAGAAGCCTGCAACCCCCCAGGAGGAGGCTAAGGTGGACGTGTCACGTCTGGACATGAGGGTGGGACGCATCGTCACGGCCGAGAAGCACCCGGACGCCGACTCACTCTATGTGGAGCAGGTGGACGTGGGAGAGGCAGCCCCCAGGACGGTGGTCAGCGGGCTGGTCAAGCACATACCCATAGATCAGGTACTGGAATGCACAGCCTAGTACCAACACAGCCTAGTACCAACACAGTCTAACACCGGCTACTGCCCAACCAAATGTCAGGTCCACTCTGAAAAATCAGATCAGCTCTGAATAAGATCCGATGGGAAAAGATCTGATGTGATTGGTCAAAGGACACATTTGTGGGAAAAAAGTTCAGCATTGGGCTACCTGTCTAAACGCAGCCAAAGAGCCTCATAATGTCAAGTATTCACGCACGGCCTGGGTTGCTGCCGGACCAACTCGTCGGGTTGCTGCCGGACCAACTCGTCGGGTTGCTGCCGGACCAACTCGTCGGGTTGCTGCCGGACAAATGCCCCTTTGGAATGTTTTGTGTGTCTGGAACCCAGTCTGCCCACCGACCAATACAGAGTAAGACTGTTACTGTACTTAACAGGTACTGGGAGCTTAACGGTCATTCAGGAAGACTTGGAAGGCTGACCTACTAGACTACAAAGCTCTCTACATGCTTTTGGTAGTCAAATAACATTGGTTTTAAAGATTGCTGTTTTAACACTACTGTGTGTTTCTTTTGCCTTATTTTCACTATAATAAATTCAGCTGTTTTTATTGGACACACGGGTGCTATAACTCTGGCTAGCCAGGGCCCTGTTCTGGTTTTAATAGCCCATGTAAAGTGACTACTCCAATGTAGTCTGTGTCAGGGTTCACGTGACGCTTTCTAATGTCTACGACGTAGGTTTCTGCACACACAGACTTGGTTTTCAGTTAGTCATTGCCCCGGAATTTACGATTTGTCTGCGAGACGCAAAAGTAATTTGTTTGCAGTCTTATTCACCTAGCAGAAGTCCTCCGTTTCTCTTTACAATCAAACCTCTTTTCTCGGTTTGCCTCTTTTGATTCATCTCCAAAACATAGGGAGTCTTTGTACATCCTGCTTTACATAGACAATGTATAATCCTTATAAATGAAAGCACATGCACGTTGGACTCTTTGTACCCAAACACTGTCGGAGTCATATATCTATGGTTCTATGAGAAGATTAATTGGGAATGACATTTTTTATTACATTTTTATATAAATGTATTGAAAGACTTGTAGTTACGTAGATATCTGCTAAATTACTAAGCTAGGGCCGACATTTGTTTGACAATCATTTTTATTGCATTTTAATGTACATTCTGTAGTTGAAGTGTTTCTTCACCACTGAAATAACCTTTTTCACTGAGACATTTGTCATAAGCCTGAGTCAATTACACAGAGACTCCAAGACAGTCCAAGCACATGTCCCTGTAATGACCGGATTTCATTTTGGTCATTTAAAGAGAGAATGCCTTCTTCCTTCCACACCGGGGCTTGACGAGCGGCCTTCTTCCTTCCACACCGGGGCTTGACGAGCGGCCTTCTTCCTTCCACGCCGGGGCTTGACGAGCGGCCTTCTTCCTTCCACGCCGGGGCTTGACGAGCGGCCTTCTTCCTTCCACGCCGGGGCTAGACGAGCGGCCTTCTTCCTTCCACGCCGGGGCTTGACGAGCGGCCTTCTTCCTTCCACGCCGGGGCTTGACGAGCGGCCTTCTTCCTTCCACGCCGGGGCTAGACGAGCGGCCTTCTTCCTTCCACGCCGGGGCTAGACGAGCGGCCTTCTTCCTTCCACGCCGGGGCTAGACGAGCGGCCTTCTTCCTTCCACGCCGGGGCTAGACGAGCGGCCTTCTTCCTTCCACGCCGGGGCTAGACGAGCGGCCTTCTTCCTTCCACGCCGGGGCTAGACGAGCGGCCTTCTTCCTTCCACGCCGGGGCTAGACGAGCGGCATTTGGACAAGTAGAACCCACAGTTAACAGAATCCTTACTTTTCTTTTCTCGTCAAGTCATTCATTGTGCGAGAGTCGACGTGACGACAGACCATGCATACAAGACATTGAGCCTTCCCTGTTTCAAGGAACATACTGGAGTTTGAAGAATGACATGAGGAGTAAAAAGCTAAACACTTTCACTGGCAGCAATGTAGAGGGCCCACTGGCAGCATGTTGATTTGAGTGCCCTGGCATGTTTGTCCGTACGTTGGCCGGAATAAGGAAACTCTGGAAACCCAAATCCTAGTGTGTTTGGATTGTGTTCAGTTTTAACCTTTGACAAGTGATTTCAGGCCTCATTGCCATTACATGAAATTGAATGTCAACCCCTCAATTGAGGAAATCACATAATCACAGGGTGAGAGTAGAGCTGTGACATACACACACAAAACTTGACTTCTGTAGTCCGCACATCCGACCGATTTACAAAACTGACGTCACACACCTAACACACACACACACACTCTTTCCCCGCTAAGCAAATGGCGCTTGAGGAAGAAAAGCTGCCGCAAGAAGGCTGTCAAAACAATGTGTCACACTGAAGGGAATGTATGCAGATGTATGTCAACATTTACTTTTTAAAAGGATGTTTCCAAAATGAAGACCTCATTTATTTTCCTAGCTGTGACATGCACCATGACTTTGTACACTGTATTCTCTCCATCCTCTTCTCTTTTGATGGAAATGGCTTCTGGCCTTCTCAGAGTTTGGGTAAGCCTCTGAGGTCACTCCACAGACATGAAAGAATAATGTTGTTTTCTCTCGCTCTTCTTGGTTTCTGAAATAAGGCACACCATACACACAAACCATATGCCACCGGAGGCAGTCATTATACATGACAAGATTGGACATGGGGGAATTGTGTGAATAGGATTCTGAAAACCACAGTACTGCAAAGAGATCGAGAGTGGAGACCACACCAATTGGTGTTTTCTCTTCTCAATCAATCAAGTCATAAAGTAGGCCATTCATTCTGAAGACAGCACTGTAAGATGCCCTGTGTGGTTTGTACAGAATCAAAGCAGCGCTCCCTAATCTCTCTTTGCTAGTAAAATATGTATTCTTTATTTCAATACTTTTTCCTCTTGTCCGTCAGAAGAATGTTAAATATATGTATTTAATATCTCTGTATCTCAGTATAGTTGTAAACCTTTTCCCTTTCTCTTATTCCCCCCAGATGCAGAATCGCATGGCGGTGCTGCTGTGCAACCTGAAGCCAGCTAAGATGAGAGGCGTGGTGTCCCAGGCCATGGTGATGTGTGCCAGCTCCCCAGACAAGGTGGAGATTCTAGACCCTCCCAGCGGTGCCGTGCCCGGGGACAGAGTCATCTTCCAGGGCTTCCCAGGTACTGTAATACCCCTGACCATCTTGGCCCGTATCCACAAAGTCTCAGAGTAGGAGTGCTGATCTAGGATCAGTTTGCCTTTTAGATCATAATGAAGAAGATTGTATGGACAGGTCCTAGATCAGCACTCCTTTTCTGAGAGGCTTTGTGAATATGGGCCCTGACCTCTAGGGTCTACTTCATCAGCCTGGTTAAACTAGACTGAATGCTGCGCTCAATGGGGAGCACAGTGTTCAGTCTGGTTTAGCCAGGCTACTTTATCATACCCTCTACAGCTCAACCTGCTTTTGACTAAGCTAATAAGCTGTAACCAGGAAGTGACTGTCCCCACAGCCTTGTAGTTTTTCAACTTTTGAAGTTTTCTTTTATGATCTTCAATGTGCAAAAACATAACGTGATGGTCTTCAAGCACAAAAACTTCCTACAGGGCATCTGGTAGAAGTACAGTCATCCTCAAAACCATATTTTATATCTATCTTAAATGACTGCGTTTTCATGGATTTGATGATAGAATCGCAACGGCCATTCAAAAAAGCATGGGAAACGGAAGCAAAGTGGAAGTAGCCGTCACTTTCAAAGGGTATCCTAACCTCGATAACACTTCACATATATCTTTATAAAGGGGGGTTGTCAAAGGTTTATAAAAATATAAACGCAACATGTAAAGTGATGGTCCCGTGTTTCAAGAGCTGAAAT
Organism: Salmo salar; assembly: GCF_965601325.2. Lineage (NCBI taxonomy): Eukaryota > Metazoa > Chordata > Actinopteri > Salmoniformes > Salmonidae > Salmo > Salmo salar. The sequence continues at coordinate 17,476,842 of NC_138294.1, forward strand.
AAAAGATCCCAGAATGTTCCATATGTACAAAAAGCTTATTTCTCTCCAATTTTGTGCTCAAATTTGTTTACATCCCTGTTAGTGAGGACTTCTCCTTTGCCAAGATAATCCATCCACCTGACAGGTGTGGCATATCAAGAAGCTGATTAAACAGCATGATCATTACACAGGTGCACCTTAGGCTGGGGACAATAAAAGGCAACTCTAAAATGTCAGTTTTGTCACACAACACAATGCCACAGATGTCTCAAGTTTTGAGGGAGCTAGCAATTGGCATTCTGAGTGCATGAATGTCCACCATAGCTGTTGCCAGAGCGTTTAATGTTCATTTCTCTACCATAAGCCGCCTCCAATGTCATTTTAGAGAATTTGGCAGTATGTCCAACCAGTCTCACAACCGCAGACCACGTGTAACCACACCATCCCAGGACCTCAAAATCTGGCTTCTTCACCTGCAGGATCGTCTGAGGCCAGCCACCCTGACCGCTGATGAACTGAGGGGGTTTTCTGTCTGTAATAAAGCCGTTTTTATGGGGGAAAATGTATTCTGATTGGCTGGGTCTGGGCCTGGCTCCCAAGTGGGTGGGCCTATGCCCTCCCAGACCCTCCCATGGCTGTGAAATCCATAAATTAGGGCCTAATGAATTTATTTTATTTGATTGATGTCCTTATGAACTCTAACTCAGTAAAATAGTTGAAATTGTTGCATGGTGAGTTTTTATATTTTTGTTCAGTATAAGTAGTTTGTAGACCAATTATTGGTTAGTTCATCTAGTTGGTTCAAATCCAGGCCATGTCACGTGGGTAACTGAATTACATGTGGTAAAGTATTTGAAGGCTTTCCACTGGTTGAAATAAAAGTAGCATACAATGAGTGTGGTATGATGGTGGAACACCACATTAGATTTGGTTGGCCTTATTGCCTTTACATTTGTACATTAAATGACATGTGAAGAACCAACTGTCCTCTTGCCATCTTGCCAAGGGTAACAAAGGCTTTTTTTTCTTCATATCTTTGAAGAGAGGAATCACAAAGCCTTCTCAAGACCCCACAGAGTTTTCCTATTGCAGCGTTTACTCCTCTGTTCTCTTTAGTGATTGGAGCTAAATGGACTGTGACTATTAACTGAATAGACAAACGAATCAACTCCCTCTGACTAAAGTGTAAGTCAGGTCCTCTTTTCCCACAATCCCACAATTAAATGTAAAGTATTTTGTCTTTTTTTGTTATGTCGGACCCCAGTAAGACTAGCTTCCGCCATTGGTGTCGGCTAATTTGTGCGGTTGTTGGTAGGGAACAATAGCTGAACTGGGAGTTTCCCTGAGATAGAGAGGGAGAATGGGGACGAGGGAGTGTCCATCACACAGACACCCTTTCATCTTCTCTCTCCTCTTCTCCTTTCTATTCTCCTCTCCCCTCTTCTTTCTTTTCTCCTTCTCTCTCCTTTCTCTTCTCCTTCCCTCTTCTTTCTCTTCTCCTTCTCTCTCCTTTCTCTTCTCCTTCACCCTCCTCTCATAGCGGCCCTCCCTCAAGCTGTTTGTTTAACGAGGGATCCCCCTCGGCCAAAAATACTTGTTTTACGACTACGCACGTCAATTAGAGCCACATTCAGGTTGGCCGCACAGAGAAGGACCACAGGATGGAGGAGAGGAGAGGGGATGGAGGGAGGAGATGGGCAGGGGTGCTAAGGCGGTCTCATCGGTTTCTAGCTGTTCTGTACACACGTCTGGGTCGTTAAAAAAACATAGCCGCGGCGGTGATGGAAAACGCTTTTCCAACAGGATGTGTTGACATTGAGGGATAATGGCCTATTATTCCCTCATTTTGACATTCCTTCTCTCTTATTTTGATGTCAGCTTTGGTCCCCCAGGATTCCAGATTTTTCTCCAGATTTTAGGGAGTTGTACTGTTGCAAAATTTGAGATTTTCCTATGAACTTTGGGAAACCTTCCAGAATTGTGCACCCCTATTTTATAGTGACATTTCTGTGCTAGCTAGTAGCACTAAGTCAGTCCAGCATTGGTCTTGGTGTGGATAGATCACAGTAATTGCTCACACATTCACCAGCCCTAATGAGCATCCAGGTTCTTGTTCTAACTGTAGAGGGTGTCAAAGCTGGGAAAATTCGACAAAAAAATCCCTTCGCACGTCTTCCAGTCTGTTTGTGATGATGAGTAGGAAAAGATCACACCCCAACAGAAGCACGTTATGAATCCAATGTGGAGTGCCAGTTATGAATCCATACAGATGCCAAGTAATATCCAAACTGCCAATAACACAATGCTGAGGTAATGAAGAACTCCATTAGTTGCCGACAAATATGGATGTTGTATACGTTTTGAATTAGCGCTAAAGGAGTAAAAGCTTCTGTAAAACTTCTGGTTCAGCTTTTTTTACGTTTCAAAATCGACACTACGCCAAGGAAGTACTCCAGCAGCACAAACCAATGGTCTATCACAAGGCTACAGAAAGCTAGCAAGGCAGATATAGTGTTGCCATTGGAGTTGTCATCTACTGTGGTTGCCCCTAGAGGCGTCATGTCATCGAAACGAAGGAGGCACGTTCCCCCTCCAATTTTATTCAAAAAGATACAAGCGATGCACAATGAGATATTCAATATGGCCCCCTCAAAAAATCTAGTGCATAACACCACTGCATTGCTCCATACAAGGTGTGCATGTCATCATAACTATCGGAGCTGTCATCTAGTTTCTCTCTCCTATGTTTCCAGGTGAGCCAGACAAGGAGCTGAACCCCAAGAAGAAGGTGTGGGAGGCGGTGCAGCCGGACCTGAAGACAGACGGCCAGTGTGTGGCCAACTACAAGGGAGCCCCCTTCGAGATCGCCGGCAAGGGAGTATGCAAAGCTCAGACCATGAGCAACAGCGGCATCAAATAAAGGAAGACGAATGCAGAGGACGGAGCCGTAGAACTAGAATGGTGGAGAAAAGTGGGATTGGGAAAAGTGTGAATGACCGCTCCAGTCATTTTATTTCTATAGGTGGAACTAGCGACGTTCCTCGTTCAGCCTGTGGAACTGCTACTCATCCATGGTGCTAAAGGTGATGATGTCGACGGAGGAAAATGAAATGTTTTGAAGATGTTCAATTAAAAAGGTTATCAGTTGGTCTTAAACTCATTGCAGTTGATTTCTTGTTTGGTTCTTCTTTGTAAAGCCTGACGTCCGTCGTACAAGACTATACAAGTGTGTTTACATCCTAGAAATCCTTTATAATGCTCTCTAGCATTCTGAACTCATCCTGCAAGTCACTTTTGTGATTTATTAGTTTGATTAGTGCTTTGATTTCTCTGGTTCGTTATGAGCTGAAGGGGAGAAATGGGGATGTCATTCTGCAAAGCCAACGAACAGACGGATCAATTTCACAGATGCTACGCAGCAGGCCTTTTGGATAGTGGGCAATTCCTTGGTAACAGAATGATGCTGAGATGCTAAGTTTGGTAACAGAATGACTGTTTGTGCTGTCACAAAGTGGAAATGCCCATGTACTCAGTCCTTTTACCACCATTCCTGTTCTCACAGTCATTATCCCGCTCATTAAGGTTCAGTCATTAGCCCGCTCTTCAAGGCTGTTGCTCAGCCCAGTTTTTCAGGATCAAAGTATCCTGTGTTTAATTCTGTTCCTCCCGTCAGATTTGTTCCCTCTGGGCTTTTGGATCAAACCAATCTGAACTAATCTCTTTCAGTGGTACCCCTTCATATGCTACAGCTAAGGTCATGTCCCATGATATGACATGCACTTGTATTGCCTCGGTGTATTTGAAGGAATCTAACGGTTAACAGAATCACATGTTACCCATTATAAACACAGCCCTGGATCATTTTTATATAGATGACATCTTCTGAAAAGAAGGCTCCTGGTACCAGTGTCATTTGCCTGGTATTACCATCCAGCCATACCCAGAACATTTACATTGTTTCCCTCAGGAAAGACCGTCTCCTACCGTTACAACACACACGCATTCCACGACAGCAAAGAAAATCATTTGATTTCTTACTGACCAACACCTGAATCAAGGATCTCTTAGTATAATCTCAGGCAATCAGAACAACAAGGACTGGATCAAAAGTTCTAGCTCTCTGACACACCAGAGTGCACTGGGTTCCTCAGCCAGGGACCATACCAGTCTGTCTGGGTCCTGGTTCTAGAATGGTCTGGGTCCTGGTTCTAGCAGGACTGATTCATATGTCCTCATTGCCGGTCTGTTCTCTTGCGTCGATAGTAATCAAGTCCATGTACACACAGCCTGAACATGTGTAGTTGGACTGAAGAAGCCGAGTGTAGCATAGCCTTGTGTTTAATGTCCCATTCATTCTGCCCTCCTTTGAGATCTAGCCCATCGGCAGCTTCAGTGTATTTCTGGGTTGTAATTGTTCATAGTCGACCACATTTGTAGTTTTCATTATTATATGATGCTCTGTTTAGTGTGTGGATGTCATTCGCATATCTGATGTGCTGCATATTGTGAAATAATATATTTTGGCTAGTAACCGGACTGAAACGGACTACATGGACTTGCCCGAATGAACATGACCCTCATTCTCCTGTAGGAATGGGCAATTAGACTTAGATGAGTGTCCCAAGACCACTGGGGTAATGTTGAGACATGGGACACATCTCATCAGTTGGTCATGAGTGAATGAGAAAGAGAATGTTTTTTTTGGAAAGGATTTGATATGCGTAATTAAAATGGTGGAAATCTGACAGTATCTCAGAAGTCAAAACCATCCTCCTACAATTTTGTTTCCAATAGCCTCAAAAACATTATCTCACGTCTCACCCACAACATTTCACTCAAAGCAACAGATCTGAAAGGACTTGATTGGTGGTGGGAAAAACCTGTTCATATATCAGTAGTGAAGAAGGGGAGAGCTTTCCAGAGTATTGGAGTGTTGCTGTTATAGGATTATTTCCTGAGTAATTATTTCATATTTATGGCAGTTATACTCATTGCTGATATGTTGGGAATTTGTGTTACACTAAATATCTGTCTTTACCTGGTAACTAATTATCCTTTGTCCTATTGGCAAATGCTTTAATTGTGTAGGGTTAAGCTTTATTGATACAGGAAGTGAGACAGTTCTAGTTCCGGTGGCTGATGGTGTTCAATGTGGTTTGACCATTAAAGCTGCTGAATAGTTATCCATCTCCGCCCAGTCCTGGCTCCTACAGAAAGTCATCCTGCACCTGTACTTGAACCCTCAACTTACTCGGTGATGGAGACAGTGAACCATTCCTATCTAATTCCTCCACTTACTGTATGTCTGACGGCTATGATGACAGCTATGATGATGGCTATGAGGGTGGCTTTGATGACGGCTATTATGACGGCTTTGATGACGGTTATGATGGCGGCTATGATGACGGCATTGATGACGGTTATGATGATGGCTATGAGGACGGCTATGATGACAACTATGATGGGAAAGGGGATACCTAGTCAGTGGCACAACTGAATGCATTCAACCGAACTGTGTCATACGGATTTAACCCAACCCTTCTGAATCAGAGGGGGGCTGCCTTAATCGACATCCACATCATCCGTGCCCGAGGAGCAGTTGTTGTTGTTGGGGGTTTACTGCCATGCTCAAGGGCAGAACGTTACATTTTTCCACTTTGCCGGCACAGGGATTCTAACTAGCGACCCTTCGGTTACTGGCCTAACACTCTTAACCGCTAGGCTACCTGACAGCTATGACTGGAAAACTTCAGTTCGCTTTTTAAACATGTCAGTACCTAGCATGTCCATGATAGCACAAGTTACTCAACCAATGGCTAAAAGCTGAAACTTCCTAAAAGCGGTAACGTGCATGAGGACTGTCTCTCCTTTTTCAACACCATCGGACTGTTCGTTAGGCCGAGTTGAGATGTGACAATCATCGTGTCATTAAAAAGTGTTGATTCATCCAGTTCAGTTGATTACCTTTTCAATATTGCGTGATTTGATGTCATGTGATGCGAAGAAAATCTAATGTAAGTTCATGTGTTCCTGATTACTTCAAGACCTGTTGGATAATGTGTCAATGTGATGAATGGCTTGTTTTGGTTTCTGAAATGATTTATAATCTCTTGATTCCATGTTATCCTTTTGCTTGTGTTATGTAGTGAGAAAATCACTCTTTGCCCGTTTGCTTTCCCTGTCACTATGTATAACACTGACCTCATCCAGACGGGCACTGACCTCATCCAAATGGCACCCTATTCCCTACGTAGTGCACTACTTTTGACCAGAGCCCATGGTCAAAAGTGGTGCACTATATAGGGAATAGGGTGCCATTTGGGATGCAGACCTAATGTATAATCTCCGTGCTACATTCTTGTTGCACCACACAACCACACTACAGTGTCACATGCCCCAGATTGTAGTAACCCCTAAACGCCATTATGTTTTAACAATGACACCGAAGATTGTGGACATGGGTTCAAATTGTGTTTGAGAGATCTCAAAGAGTGTTCAATTGTGTCTACCTGGAGTGCCAGATGGTCTGCGTTGCACTTTTAGGACTAGTCTATTGGTTCCATTGCGCCAGACAAGCTCAATTGAGCACAGTATAAGTATTTGAAAGATTTCAAAGACTATTTGAACCCAGGTTTGCAATGGAATATTGTAACAGATCATGGGACTGGAGTATACATGATTAATTGAACTGCCTTCGCACTTGAACAATGTTAACGATCAGAAATACAGGGAGCGGGATCAAATGCCAACTGAAACTATCAGGGGAGAGTGTACTCCTTTTTCCATCTGTAGTAGTAAAAAGCGATAACCTCTTTTCTTTGGCAAATGTAAGAAAGACTTGGTCCATGAACAGTTCTAGAATCTGCGAGCGGCACAATTTACACCGTTCTGAGGGCTCCGCCACGTCTAGTTTGTGTTAGAAATGCTACAGATTTCTCTTTCTATGTGTTAACTGAGTATCTTCTATCCTAACCTGGCAGGGCAGAGTAGGGATGTTTTGGCTGTCACTCTGCACCTTGGACGAGTCGACTATGATGTGGAGGGCCAATCATCATTTCTATCATTATTTTCAATGGTTTCTTTTTGATGAAAGCGCTAGCATTAAAAAGTCTTCTGGATCGAAGGAAGAATGTGTTGAATTTCTCACATTTTCCACTGTGATCTAGTGGAATCTTGATTAAGCTTTTTGTAAACAAATAATACCAGAACTTATATCAGTATTGTGGTATTTTTCCCCCGTTGCCCTATTTTAAAAGTGGAACAAAGGCGAGGAAAACCATGAAAATAATTTGTTTGGAAATTCTCATCTGAACGTAACACTGAACTAATTCATTAACAACAATGGCGGTCTGGAACACTACTGATTCAAAGGGGCCTGATGTATAAACAAAGACCATCAAAGCATACTTGTGCACTTACAGTCTCACTGCTATGAGCGACAAATAACAGGGAACACGCACAGCACATGGATCAACAGAGAGAGGAGAGGGGACTGCCTAGATGGCCCAGATCCATTTCTATCCCTAGCCCCTGCCATGGCCCAGATCCGTTTCTATCCCTAGCCCCTGCCATGGTCCAGACCCATGTATATCCCTAGCCCCTACGAAGGATCCATATGTACACTAAACCACATACTGTCATACCACTAAGCTGTAATTAAAGTGATATGTGACAAAACACAAACTGCCACAATAAATGTGACAAACAAGTGTGCAATTAGACAGGGTACTAAGCATCACTGATTGACTGCACGTTAAATGGTTAACACGTTCAAATGTCTTCAGTATGTCTTCAGTATCTTATCAAACCAACTAGTACAAACACTATGAAAAGCTTTATTAGGGAGGATTACAAATTATTCAAGACAACTTACCTCTTGTCAATATTAAATGTAGAGAGAGCGAGAAGGAGAGAGTGAAAACGCATACACAGAAAGTAGAAAGTAGTACATACTGGGAAAAACACTCCATGGACATATTTTGGCTTGAGCTGAACGTCAGGCAGCTCTTTGCATGCTCCTCTGTGTGGTTTGATGGCTAGCCAATCAACACAGATTACCACAGCTCCTCTAAGCTATAAGGAAATCTATTAGCCATATAATGGGTCAGCAGGGACTTTTAAAAATGCTGGTTACGAACAGCAAACATTGCTTTTTTTGTCTCTGTGGCCATGTTGATTGTGCTTTTAAGAGCCCTTGTGTGACATTTGGATTTATAGGCTAAATGTGCTCACCTTGGTTAAGGTTCTATGCGGGAAAGATTTCGACCTTTTGAGAAAGATTTATATTGATGTTTCAAAACACTAATAAGCAAATTATTGCACAGATTTTTTAGCAAATAACGTGTAGCCTACATACAGTGCCTTCAGAAAGTATTCACACCCCTTGACTTTTTCCACATTTTGTTGTATTACAACCTGAATTCAAATTGAGATTTAATCACTGGCCTAAACTCATTGAGATTTAATCACTGGCCTAAACACAGTACCCTGTCATGTCAAAGTGGAATTATGTTTTTAGATTACAAAATAATAATAATTTTAAAGAAAATGCTGAAATATCACATAATAAGTTGCATGGACTCACTGTGTCCAAGAATAGTTTTTAACATGATTTTTTACGACTACTTCATCTCTGTACCCCACACATACAATTATCTGTAAGGTCCATCGGTCGAGCAGTGAATTTCAACACAGATTCAGCACAGATTCAACCACAAAGACCAGGGAGGTGTTCCAATGCCTCGCAAAGAAGGGCACCTATTGGTAGATATATATTTTTTAAACAGACATTAAGTATCCCTTTGAGCATGGAGAATTTATTCATTACACTTTGAATGGTGTATCAATACACCCAGTCACTCAAAGATACAGGCGTCCTTCCTAACTCAGTTGCCAGAGATGAAGGAAATTGCTCAGGGATTTCACCATGAGGCCAATGGTGACTTTAAAACAGTTACAGAGCTTAACGGCTGTGATAGAAGACTGAGGATGGTTCAACAACATTGTAGTTACTACACAATACTAACCTAATCGACATATTGAAAAGGAAGCCTGTACAGAATACAAATATTCCAAAACATGCATCCTGTTTGCAACAAAGCGCTAAAGTAATACTGCAAATAATGTGGCAAAGCAATTAACTTTTTGTCCTGAATACAAAGAATCCAATACAACACATTACTGAGTACCACTCTACATATTTTCAGGCATATTGGTGGCCGCATCATGTTATGGGTATGCTTGTAATCTTTAAGGACTGGGGAGTTTTATAGGATCAAAAATACATGGAATGGAGCTAAGCACAGGCAAAATCCTAGAGGAAAACCTGGTTCAGTCTGCTTTCTACCAGGCACTGGGAGATTAATTCACCTTTCAGCAGGACAATAACCTAAAACACAAGGCCAAATCTACACTGGAGTTGTTTACCAAGAAGACAGTGAATGTTCCTGAGTTACAGTTTTGACTTAAATCTACTTGAAAATCTATAGCAAGACCTGAAAAGGGTTGTTTAGCAGCGATCAACAACCAATTTGACAGAGCTAGAAGAATTTAGAAAAAAATCATGTTGCACAATCCAGATGTGTAAAGCTCTTAGAGACATACCCAGAAAGACTCACAGCTGTAATCGCTGCCAAATGTGATTCTAACATGTATTAACTCAGGGGTGTGAATACTTATATACATTTGATATGTGTATTTGATTTTCAATCAATTTGCAAAAATTTCAAAAAACATGTTTTGACAGAATTTTTTTTATTGAATCCATTTTGAGTTCAGGCTGTAACAACAAAATGTGGAATAAGTCAATGGGTATGAATACTTTTCTGAAGGCACTGTAAGTCCTCAAAGTAGCAACAACAGATTTATGCAAATTCTATTGAGCATCTCCCTCATTGCATGTCTTCTGTAGAACACAGAACAGGGTTCTGAAAGTTCTTGTTCTCTCAGTGCTGCTGTGTGATGTGGATTTGGCAAAAACACACAGAGAACCAGTCCAGCCAGGCAGCCACAATGTAGTAGCCTAAAACCATTCCCCTGTTAAATTCATAATGACAAACTGAACTACTTTGAACAAGTCTAGAAAACAAGAGAAACTCTGACAATTTCCTTCTGGGCCACACAGTTTACTACAGAATAATCCACCTCATTGGTTTCTGATTCAGGGGATGGTAGAAAACATGGTCACCGCATAATCCATCAGTAGAACAATACTACTGACATTGTCACTATGTCCCCATTGGGTCAGGAAAACAACAGCAGTGAGAGCACCGTGTTGTTCTCGCCACTCTAGACAATACCCAACGTCATCATTTGTGAGTGTCCCTCCCATCCATTGGAGTCGCAGAACTACTCAACACAGCCCTTGACTGGACTAATCAAAAATGTCACTTACAGACAGTGCGACGGTAGTACTTGGCTGTCAGTCAGTCGGACAGACAGCTTCTGTGGGGCTGAGCCTTCTGATGAGGCACTAGGGAGGTTGATTCAGTAGCTATGGCGACCACAGGAGGGCAGAGCCACACCATTAATAATAAACATTCCTAGACAGACACAGTGGGGAATGGGGATAGATTGGATTTACACAGGAGAATTCCTCAAAGATAAAGGATGTTGCATTCTACTACAGGATGCTACTGCACTTTTACTGTTTGCTGTCTCTCCGTCTAATTTCCTTGACTACGATTATTACTATTCATTTCATATCTGCAGTGCTGTACATATCTGGAATGGAAATGTGTTGGGTGCGATGGAAGAGAAGAAGAAGAACAGGAAGTGAATATATCCTACTGTATAGTTTGTGTATGTAAAGTCTCAATCAGCACCAATAGGCTAGGTCCCTCTGATAATTTAGCTCAAATGTATTTCATATATTTCATTTACGGGTGAAAGCAAGCACTTCATGTCTATGCTTAATGTGATGAAATATTACTTAATGAGCCAAAATTGAGTGAAGGAAAACTCAAATATCATAACAGGAAATGAGGATGTGGTTAGCATAGTTGCTGATTACCGGACGGCCCCGTTTCCAAAACATGAAAAGGGAAGTGGGCCGAGTTGTGTTTTGACATGTGCACTGAGACAATCCCCTCAGTCTCTCACTAAACATATTCCTCTCAGACGGAGACTGAATGACTGAATCGCATATTTCAAATATGAAATGATTCATCAGGAATAATAGGGGCGTCTCTGGCTCACAATTTAAAGCAAATTATGGAAATGTCCAATGACAGCTGCAAAGAAGACTGCAGGGAAGTTGGCTGCAACCTTTGAGAAGTAACACACATACAGGATGACACCAGGGTACTGTCTGCTGTAAAACCACGACAAGCTCCGAGTCCAACGTTTCATGTCTGCTACTTCAGTGAGCTCATTCATTGTGCAGTGTGTGCGTTTTAGAAGGGGTTGAGTTGGCACATTGTGCTTGTCTGTTTCAGATTCCCATAGAGGCATTAGACATAAAAGGATGAGACCGTAAATTGAGATTAGAATGACAGGCTCCACAGATATTAATTCACCCTTACATTTAGAACAAGATATAAGCTTGCATTACGTTTTTCTAGGTGTTGGTTTTTGGTTCTGGTATTTAGTATTTATTTAGTATTTTATTACGATTCCCAATTATCTGTAAAACCACGACAAGCTCAGAGTCCAAAGTTTCATGTCTGGTACTTCAGTGAGTTTATCAATCACCAGCCAATGGGGCTTGTGGAGATAACGCACAGGGCCCAGAATTTACACACTTCCTATAAGAGTCTCCAGTGAAACTCAAGTCTCCTCAGTCCTCTCAGAGAGTCCATGGCCAACACATACGCAAAGTAATCGATCAATCACATGTATTTAATATCGTTTTATATCAGCAGTTGTCACAAAGTGCTTTACAGAAACCCAGCCTAAAACCCCAGAAAGCAATCAAAACCGGGCAGGGTCTAGGAAAAACTCTCTAGAAGGCAGGAACCTAGGATAAAATCTAGAGAGGAACCAGGCTGCAAGGGGTGAAGTAAGTAACATGACTGGGAAGATACGACGAATATACTGTATGCCTAGTAAAACCATGAGAATCTCTATGACAAAACCATGAGAATTTCTCTATGACAAAACCATAAGAATCTCTCTATGACAAAACCATGAGAATCTCTATATGACAAAACCATAAGAATCTCTCTATGACAAAACCATGAGAATCTCTATGACAAAACCATGAGAACCTCTCTATGACAAACCCATGAGAATCTCTCTATGACAAAACCATGAGAATCTCTATGACAAAACCATGAGAATCTCTATATGACAAAACCATGAGAATCTCTCTATGACAAAACCATGAGAATCTCTCTATGACAAAACCATGAGTATAGCTCAAGTGACATATCCTTCAATGAGTAGTTCATCTTCTACGGCTGGTACCTCAGTATCTCTCACCAGCCAATGAGGCTTGTGGGGAGTCTGGAGAACATTCTGTAGGGTTGAGGAGGTAGACAGACACTAAGGCTACTATAGAGTCTGAACTGAACAGTCAGACAGCACGGGAGTGTCTTCATTTTCCTTCACACCTAATGAGTCACTGTCTCAGCCTATGTGGCATCAGGAACTTTGGTTGGGCAGGGGGGGGGGGGGTTCCCCCGGGGAAACTTTGAGGTGAGCACCGTAATTAGAGCCAAACAAGGATACTAGTGTCCTGAGACGCTACAGGTGAAACTCAAGACACGAGGGTGAGATCCTGGGATCAACATAGGGAGTTTAGGGACAGATTAAGGACCTGTGGTGTGTTTTGGGTTACAGTACAACTCAACGGCCCCCTTGTTAACATCAGTTGGCACTACCGCTTATTAGCATGCTGCTGGTTAGCGAGATGTATTCCTTGGCTTTGGTGGTGGATGGACGACAGAACAGTAACGCAGTAATTTCAGACGTCGAATTCATCGGTGAAGGGAATATTTGATTTACAGTGCGCGAGGCTGGACACAGAGACTCTTGTTTCGTGCTCTGCGGTTGTGTTTTTTTACGCTGCGTTCTCAAACGATATCAGCTTACGTCTCTAAGCTCCATCGAGGGACTTTTCCCCCCTCAAAGACAACGTCCGACTCAAATGAAAGTCATTGTGAGACGATCATGCACGCAGTCAATTAGGATAATGCGGACGGGTGTAAGTGATATTAGTGAACAGCACCATGTAATCCAGCTTTGTCTTAAATAACATAGGGCATGCTCAATGGAGCAGCTGGTTCAAGTGTAAACAAAAGGGGATGATTGGAGGGGCATTATTGGTGCCCACAGTTCTGCGTAGCCAGAATGAGATATAGTGTGCCTGGCTGTTTGAGTGCCTGTTGATTTGGCTGAGTTGCCCTGTGGCGTTTAGGGGAAACCCCCTTTATAAGAGGGCATTAACTGCTGATCCAGGTTTTAACATTTTGGGTTGCCAGCGCTGACTCACTCAATAACCCACATGTGCACCCAATCAACCTCTGAAGTAGTGTGGACTTGACCCCTTATGGATCCCAGGCAGAAATATGCTGGAAGGAAGGGATGTTCTCCCCTTACAGGCCCAGTCAGTCTGTGACCACTCACAGCTAAGATTGATTTAGCACTGTGATGGAGGAGGAGGAGGTAGAGGAGAAGGAGGACAGGGAGAGGAGGAGGGCAGGTAGGTCCGGTCCTGATGTTTTACAGCTTTAAATTGGTTTTCATTATCACGCCATGAACACAAGCAGATTGGGCAGGTGCCTCTACGGCTACAGTATAATGATGGAAGTATTTTTGCTGTACAAAGATGACTCCGTTAGGCAATAACTCACTGTAATGAGTAGAGTCATTTTCAGTAGCCAGTGAAGCATCAATAAGTTGTGTAAGGAAGCAGTAGACAATGGAAATAATGAAGAAGTCACTGACATCATCTGTCTCACACACACACACACACACACACACACACACACACACACAGCGAAATCTAGGTCTGAAATGTAGACCCCAAACACACACCTGAGGTGTTCCAGGGAGCTCTGATTCACTCTCCTCTGTCTGTTTGTTTGTGTGAGTGTCCTGGTTACAAGCACACACACACACACACACACACAGTCTTGTACAACTAACTTTGTGGGGACACATTATTCAGTCACATTCAAAATCCTATTTTCCCTAACCCCAAACCCTAACCCTAACTCAAACCCTTACCTTAACCCTAACCTTAAACCCGAAGACCTAACCTTAACCCCAACCTAACCCTAGCTCCTAACCCTAACCCTAAACCTAACCCTAAACCTTATTCTAACCCTAAAGCTAATTCTAACCTTAACCCTCTAGAAATAGCATTTGACCAGTTTGTCACATTTCTGTTTGTTTACTACTCTTGTGGGGACATCTGGTCCCCACAGGTATATTTAAACACGCGCCCCCCCACACACACACACACACACACACACACACACACACACACGTCAGTAGACGGGGCCAACAGCAGAGTAAAGCAGCCAGCCTCAGTGGGGTCTGATCCCAGATGACATGCCTCTGGAAAAACACACCGACTATATGACCAGGCTTGGCAGGTCAGTACAGGATGGAAAACTACACTCCCAAAGAGCTTTATCCCATGTCCACTTAGTGGGTGAAACCTACCACATGGAATTACCATCATCCCTAGCAGTCCCATCATCACTAATACTAACATTAATATGCCAGGGGGTTTCCATATTACTGTATAGTATTCCCCTTTCATACTAAACTGGACAATGTTTCAAGGGGCAGAAATATGGAGTCAGTCAGTTCCTCCGTTGATGGAGAAAAACTGTAACAGCAGCCTAAACAACAAGAGAGAACTAGCAGAACTTAAACCCTGCAATTTAGGGCTCATCACCACATACATCAACATTTACAGACCCCCAAATCCCCATTTTGGTGACCCCCTGTTTAATCCCCATTTGGGTGACCCCCTGTTTAATCCTCATTTGGGTGACCCCCTGTTTAATCCTCATTTGGGTGACCCCCTGTTTAATCCCCATTTTGGTGACCCCCTGTTTAATCCCCATTTGGGTGACCCCCTGTTTAATCCTCATTTGGTAGACCCCCTGTTTATTTCCCATTTGGGTGACCCCCTGTTTAATCCCCATTTGGGTGACCCCCTGTTTAATCCTCATATGGTAGACCCCCTGTTTATTTCCCATTTGGGTGACCCCCTGTTTAATCCCCATTTGGGTGACCCCCTGTTTAATCCCCATTTTGGTGACCCCCTGTTTAATTCCCATTTCGGTGACACCCTGTTTAATCCCCATTTTGGTGACCCCCTGTTTAATCCCCATTTGGGTGACCCCCTGTTTAATCCTTATTTGGTTGACCCCCCTGTTTGAATCACCAGTCAGTCAGTCACCGCACTAACGCCCTGTCTTCATTGAGTCGAAGAGAGGGAGAGAGCGAGAGATATGCTCAATGTCACGTACAGAGTATATAGCCGTCTTCCCCGGTGATGGTATTTGATCTGTTCCAGGCCTCAGATTAGGTTAGCAGTAAACACAGAAAAGAGAGACAACGAGCAGATAAAGGAGCATCAACACAAGAAATTGTTCCTTGTAACAAGGAGGACGATGCCATGTAAATCATCTCCTCCTGATAAGGGCATGGTTTATCTGGTTTATCTCCATCACATTGGGGTTATCCGTCCTGAAATATATTCTGCCTGCCTTACCATGCATGGGTAGTGTTGCCTGCCTCCCTCAGCTGGTGGGGAGAAGAGAGTTTCACGTCCCTATTGTTTTGTCTGGACAGTGTACTGGAACTGTGAGTTCTCCAGTCACTTTGGGACAAGTTATTAAACAAACAAGAGATTATACCAATTATTGATTATACAAGCGGCCCTGTCCAACACGTGAACAAGTGTTTAGGAGTGGGTCAATGAGCAAGGCCAGGCTCCTATGATTATGAGCTGTCCAGTGTTCTGAATTCCAGAGCAATAATGAGTCATTTTTATTCAGCTGTAATTCCCCATGAGTCATGTTGTTTTGCAGTGTTTGTACAGCTGTTCAACACGGATAGCGACAGTAACACGTGTGTTTTCGAGTAGTGTTCAGTGGTTTCAAATCTTTCCTCAAGGAGCCCCACCACCCTTTTTTTACTGCATCGCTATCCTTTGTTCTAGTACATCACTAACACACCCGAGTCAACTAGCCAACTGATCATCAAACCCCGGTCCTGTATGGCTCAGTTGGTAGAGCATGGCGCTTGCAATACAAGGATTGTGGGTTCAATTCCAGGGGCCACCCATGCGTAAAATGTATACATGCGTGACTGTACGTCGCTGTGGATAAAAGCATATGCCAAATGGCCTATACAGTATAATAGACTCAGGTGTGCTGTTCATTCCTGGATAGTCCCGATGACCAGACGGGGGAAAGAATATCAGGGCAGTCCATGGTTGTGGGGAACACAAAAAGCTCTGCTTTCAAATAACTGCGTTCGTCAGGTTCAATATAGACCTGACCTGTCCATTCATTGTATAAGGAGAATAGATCACATGGTAATATAACTTTTTTATTGTCACAGTGAGCGGTCGCGGAGACGCTTGGATAAGCACTGAAGTAACATAGAGGAGGTGTCCGGTTGCAGCCGGGGCTATTGGGAAAGAAAGGAGCGCAAAAGGCATTGTGAAAAACCATTGTTGTTCCCTCTATCTTCTATTCCGGGGGTAACTCTTCTTACAGACCGGACACAGGCCATCATTTCTCCAACACACACAAAACAACATCCTCTAAGGCCTCCAGACAAAGGGCCAGAGAGGAGACCTGATATAATAATTGGTGCTGGTTGAGTGGTGGATGATGTTTGGCTCGGGAGTAGTTCGTGATCGACGGTGGCCTGGGGAAAAGTCTGGACTCACCGGGGCCTCTAATTGGCTGAAAGGGGCCTGTGGCCAATCACGTCAGCTGATGGTCAATGAGGTCGTGACATAAAGGAGAAATCAGGTCAACTTCAACCATTGTCATAACCCAGGTTACTAAGGCTAGTATCCCAGCAACTCAACTCATCCAAGGCATAATTGGATGAATAGACTGTCTCGGACCTGAAACTGAAACTGAGCATATCAGTTTCCATTCTAGAGCAATTCTAACTGACTATCCCTCACTATCTGAATCTTTGACAAGGAGGGATCAAATTAAGTGCTACCACCAACAACTCACATCTGTGCTCGGCTGGGTATCTGAGTTTTGTGCCAAAAAAAATGCTCTGTCTATGTGGCACTCGCTTGTTGTAAAAACAAGGCCCAAGAGAAGTGCAAAAAGCACTGGGTTTTTATTGGGCCTCAGCGAAGTATGTCGAGAACACTTAAGAGTGCACTACAATGAAAATTCCCCCTCTGAATCAGGACTTAGTCAGAGTTCAGTGCCACGCCACCCACCAAGAGTTGGAAACCAGAATCTAACTGCCGTTCAGTGTGGTCAAGGGCTTTCGGTTGGGGCAGAAATGTACACTTGAGGCCTCTGAAACCTCTAAACCCTGTAGACATTATCATTATGGGTTTATTTCATTTTAAGAGGCAGCCGCCTCTCCACCATACAACATTGGCGAGTGGATTATGAAATTAGGCCTACTGTAGGGGAAAACAAGAGAGGAGGAGAGAAGAAGAACAAATGTCATTCTTAATGTAATATTACAAGTCTCTCTTATTCTAGGCCTTTGATAGGCCTAGTGAGTGAAGCAGAGGGAGCTCCTGGCTTACATCTATGGCCACATGAAACAGGAGTTGTGCCGGAGGCCTTCACTTCGTTACGGTTTCATTCTCCTGACGTTCGTTTTTCTGCGGCCATCTTCCTTAATGAGTTTCTGTGGAGCGACTAGCACAGAAACATTTTGCTGTTGTTGTTCATTTATCTCCTTATGAACAACACACAGGAGTTGTTTTGTTTCCAGTTGTATTTTGTCGTCACTACAGACAGCAGCCTACTTAGAGGAGAGAAGAAGAGGTCATTTAAGCAATAAGGCCCGAGGGGGTGTGGTATATGGCCAATATACCACGGCTAAGGGCTGTTCTTACGCACGACTCAACGAGGAGTGCCTGGATACAGCTCTTAGCCGTGGTATATTGGCCATATACCACAAACTTCCCAGGTGCCTTATTGCTATTATAAACTGGTTACCAATGTAATTAGAGCAGTAAAAATAAATGTTTCGTCATACCCAGTTTTTGTCATAAACTGGGCTCGAAACACCCAATTTATAAACAAGAATAACTAGATCATGGGACATTGACTTGGATGGGGAACCCCATTCTAGTAATTATATTTCTATGGGTATAATATTGAATATCTCTATTTAATCAAGCCACTAATACAATACAAGCCTTGACACTCTTGGCAAAGACTGCCGTCCTGTAAACTGGTTCGGTTTCGAGTTGCACACTTCTTCAATAAAAAGCTGTCATTTGTCACAGTCTGTGACTGCTATCCGTAGAAGAGTATGCTTTGAAGGTCACACGTTTGGTACTTGGAGACTGGAGAGTGTGACTTCGTTAGCCTGGTCACGCACCGTCAGCCTCCGATTTCTCATCCCCACCCACCCTGAAAATGTCTTCCCTCGCCGGTTTGTTTTACAGCTGTTGTTCCGATCTCCATGGATACCCTCACACCGAGCCGCCATCATTTATATGGTAACAAGTGTTTTGCCATATCCTTGAAAATATCTTAGGGGAGTGCTACTGCTAACTTCTCATGACAGTGTAAGATCTGGTTTTTTATATAGAGGATTGTTTTACCTGCCAATGACTACATCATACCACCTATGACGGGACACAGATCTACTCTCGCTTTCTCTCTCTCTCTCTTTCCCTCTCTTTCTCTCTGATCTGGGTAAACAGATGGTGTCATTTCTGGTGCTGCTGCCCAGGTGGGATGTTATAATACATCTATAGGTGTCATAGGGCTGATATAGGATCAGTTTTCCCTTTTAGATCATGATGAATGACATTACATGGACATGGGGGACCTCTTCCTAGACCAGCATTCCTGCATTGACACTGAATACAGGATCTGCTATTCTCTGCAGTGCGGCTGATGTCAGTGTAGCCCGAGGTGCATCTCAACCAGACTTTAGATTGAGGGATGACCACCTAACGTTAGCATGCTGGAGTTATAACGGACCAGGTGTAAATAAAGGCTACGTTTCCAATATCCATATTAGCATGGCCAATACATTGCTTCATTGGAAGTAATATGCCTGTGTGGACATTGGAACTGAGCCTTCGGCAGCCAGCACATCTTGATGTTCCAAAGACATTCAATAAGGGTCAGATATCAGACCATTCTGAAAGAAGTCGATCCAAGTGAAAGTGGATGTTCATGATGCTGAATTTCAACATAATTCAATCGTACATGGTCAGAAAAACATTCAGCATCCATCCCCTTGAGCGACATATGTAGGTTAAAACAAATCTAAATAATTCCACTTGATATGAGTATCTCTCCAGAAACATGATAAACGCAGACGTTTCAGAGGCTCCAGGAACGATGGATAAAGGAGGGAAAGAGAGAAGGAAGGATGAAATATATCTAGTAGAAGACAGATGTTCCCAACATCAAGACACAGGCCAAGTCATACATGCAGAATCATTTCCTGGGCATATGTTTCTCCATTCATTCATTGTGCTATTTCTAATCTAAGATCAATATCATCTTGAAGGTCATAACTGTGTGTGTGTGTGTGTGTGTGTGTGTGTGTGTGTGTGTGTGTGTGTGTGTGTGTGTGTGTGTGTGTGTGTGTGTCCGTGTGTGTGTGTGTGTGTGTGTGTGTGTGCGCGTGCAAGGATGTCTTCCTCAAGGGATATCACTGTACTGCATGGTTTAATCTGACTTTTATTGAGCTGATGCCCAGAGAAAGCTCTCTGAAAAAGAATGATGAATTAACTCCGCCAAAATAGGAGGGAGAGAATGTTTTAATCAACTCCTCAGGAAAATCTTTCCACAACTTGAACCATTCATTCTAGCCAGCGACAAATCATTCCCTGGCTGTATCGCAAATTCACCCTATTCCCCATATAGTGCACCACTTTTGACAACAGCCTTATGGGCCCAGTCAAAAGTAGTGCACGTTATAGGGAATAGGGTGCCATTTGAGATGCGACCCGCGGAACAGAGATGGTGCCATTGGTTCCAGTTAATCACAGAGAAGTGAGGCGGGACGTCACCTTGAGCGCCTGTGAGGAAAGAAAAACAGCAGACCACCGATGAGTGATGGAACACACACACACACACACACACACACACACACACACTGGTGCTGAAGAAGAGAAAGGAAAGACAAGGTAAAGCTATCCTGTGGCAGACGCCCTGCCTGTGTGTGATGTGGCCATTGAAGTGGGACGGAGGGGAAGAGAGAAGGGGGAGGAGAGGAGGGGGGGAGCGGCCCTTTTCAACGGCCAAAGAGAGGAAGGATGTCTCCTGTCTTGATGAAACTTTGGCGTCCCTTTGTTGTTTGTGAAAACAAAACACACAAAAAGGGGAAGAGGACAGAGGGAGAGAAGAAGGGAAAAAAAGAGGGGAGGGAAAGAGAGCGAGAGAGAAATAAAAAAAGGACGTTTGAGCCAGTCACAGACAACAATGCATCTGCTCTCTGGCAGAGACATGATGTCACCATGAGGTCCCTGGCGTGAGGGGTGGCCGGTGGGGTGAGGGGTGTAGGTAACTGGGTGGGGCTCTCCCAGACCCTCCCTACCTCTCTAGTGTCTCTCTGTGAGGGAGGAGAGGGGTGTAGGTAACTGGGTGGGGCTCTCCCTGTCCCTCCCTACCTCTCTAGTGTCTCTCTGTGAGGGAGGAGAGGGGTGTAGGTAACTGGGTGGGGCTCTCCCAGACCCTCCCTACCTCTCTAGTGTCTCTCTGTGAGGGAGGAGAGGGGTGTAGGTAACTGGGTGGGGCTCTCCCTGTCCCTTCCTACCTCTCTAGTGTCTCTCTGTGAGGGAGGAGAGGGGTGTAGGTAACTGGGTGGGGCTCTCCCAGACCCTCCCTACCTCTCTAGTATCTCTCTGTGAGGGAGGAGAGGGGTGTAGGTAACTGGGTGGGGCTCTCCCAGACCCTTCCTACCTCTCTAGTGTCTCTCTGTGAGGGAGGAGAGGGGTGTAGGTAACTGGGTGGGGCTCTACCTGTCCCTTCCTACCTCTCTAGTGTCTCTCTGTGAGGGAGGAGAGGGGTGTAGGTACCTACACCCAGTCCCTTCCTACCTCTCTACTGTCTCTCTGTGAGCGAGGAGAGGGGCGTAGGTAACTGGGTGGGGCTCTTCCAGTCCCTTCCTACCTCTCTAGTGTCTCTCTGTGAGGGAGGAGAGGGGTGTAGGTACCTACACCCAGTCCCTTCCTACCTCTCTACTGTCTCTCTGTGAGCGAGGAGAGGGGCGTAGGTAACTGGGTGGGGCTCTTCCAGTCCCTTCCTACCTCTCTAGTGTCTCTCTGTGAGGGAGGAGAGGGGTGTAGGTAACTGGGTGGGGCTCTCCCAGTCCCTTCCTACCTCTCTAGTATCTCTCTGTGAGGGAGGAGAGGGGTGTAGGTAACTGGGTGGGGCTCTCCCAGTCTCTTCCTACCTCTCTAGTATCTCTCTGTGAGGGAGGAGAGGGGTGTAGGTAACTGGGTGGGGCTCTCCCAGTCCCTTCCTACCTCTCTACTGTCTCTCTGTGAGGGAGGAGAGGGGTGTAGGTAACTGGGTGGGGCTCTCCCAGTCCCTTCCTACCTCTCTAGTGTCTCTCTGTGAGGGAGGAGAGGGGTGTAGGTAACTGGGTGGGGCTCTCCCTGTCCCTTCCTACCTCTCTAGTATCTCTCTGTGAGGGAGGAGAGGGGTGTAGGTAACTGGGTGGGGCTCTCCCTGTCCCTCCCTAGTGTCTCTCTGTGAGGGAGGAGAGGGGTGGCCGGTGGGGTGAGGGGTGTAGGTAACTGGGTGGGGCTCTCCCAGACCCTCCCTACCTCTCTAGTGTCTCTCTGTGAGGGAGGAGAGGGGTGTAGGTAACTGGGTGGGGCTCTCCCAGTCCCTTCCTACCTCTAGTGTCTCTCTGTGAGGGAGGAGAGGGGTGTAGGTAACTGGGTGGGGCTCTCCCTGTCCCTTCCTACCTCTCTAGTGTCTCTCTGTGAGGGAGGAGAGGGGTGTAGGTAACTGGGTGGGGCTCTCCCAGTCCCTTCCTACCTCTCTAGTGTCTCTCTGTGAGGGAGGAGAGGGGTGTAGGTAACTGGGTGGGGCTCTCCCAGACCCTTCCTACCTCTCTAGTATCTCTCTGTGAGGGAGGAGAGGGGTGTAGGTAACTGGGTGGGGCTCTCCCAGTCTCTTCCTACCTCTCTAGTGTCTCTGAGATTTTTGTGAATGAACGGCAGGAGGATAATAACACCAGGGCTCACAGCTCCACTTCCACACGGCTGTCATTTGAAACAGTGAGATTTCCAGGTAGCCCATTCATCCCACTTAGTTCCCACTGAGTACGGTGGGGGTGGGGTGAGAGAGAGGGGTGGTGGTGTGTGTGAGTGAGTGTGGTGTTATGTAAGGGGTAGTGGGTTGGGGAATAGCCTGGTAAAGGAAACAGGAGAGGAGGGCATATGGTAGGTAAAAGCAGGAGAAGAACGGTTATAAACAGCTCATTCTTAGAAAGTGTACACAGCAACTATAGTAAATAACTACACGGCAGAAATATAACAGAAGGCAGCAATACTGAGGCCAGGATTAAACTGCATACTACAGAAAGTAGGACATTTTACTGCACTGTTTATCCGTTACTCTACCACCAACTGACAGAGGAACAGGTGATAAAAGATGAAAAGAGATACCAATGGGGTATGTACACCCTTAAATCAGGTATTTTAAAAGTATGTACACCCTTAAACCAGGTAGTATAGAAAGTATGTACACCCTTAAACCAGGTAGTATCCACTATTTAGATATCTACAGTATCAACAGACGTAACATACTGTAGTTCAGGCTAAAACTACAAGATACACTACATGACCAAAAGTATGTGGACACCTGCTTGTCGAACATCTCATTCCAAAATCATGGGCATTAATATGGAGTTGGTCCCTCCTTTGCTGCCATTCCAGCCTCCACTCTTCTGGGAAGGCTTTCCACTAGATGTTGGAAGAGAGCATTAGTGAGGTCGGGTACTGATGTTGGGGGGTTAGGCCTGGCTCGCAGTCTGCGTTCCAATTCATCCCAAAGGTGTTCAATGGGGTTGAGGTCTGGGCTCCGTGCAGGCCAGTCAACTTCTTCCACACCAATCTCGACGAACCATTTCTGTATGGACCTCGCTTTGTGCGAGGGGGCATTGTCATTCTGAAACAGGAAAGGGCCTTCCCCAAACTATTGCCACAAAGTTGGAAACACATAATTGTCTAGAATGTCATTGTATGCTGTACTGTTAACATTTCCCTTCACTGGAAGCAAGGGGCCTTGCCCGAACCATGAAAAACAGCCCCAGACCATTATTCCCCCTCCACCAAACTTTACAGTTGGCACTATGCATTGGGGCAGATAGCATTCTCCTGGCATCCGCCAAACCCAGATTTGATCCGTAGGACTGCCAGATTGTGACGCATGATTCATCACTCCAGAGAACACGTTTCCACTGCTCCAGAATCCAATGGCGGTGAGCTTTAGACCATTCCAGCAGATGCTTGGCATTGCACATGGTGATCTTAGGCTTGAGTGAGGCTGCTTGGCCATGGAACCCCATTTCATGAAAATCCTGACGAAAAGTTATTGTGCTGATGTTGCATTCAGAGGCAGTTTGGAACTCGTTGTGAGTGTTGCAACCGAGGACAGACGATTTTTAAACGTTACGCGCTTCAGCACTCGGCGGTCCCGTTCTGTGAGCTTGTGTGGCCTACCATTTCACGACTGAGTCGTTATTTCTCCTAGACATTTCCACTTCACAATAACAGCCCTTACAGTTGATCGGGGCAGCTCTAGCAGGGCAGAAATTTGACAAACTGACTTGTTGGAAAGGTGGCATCCTGTGACGGTGCCACGTTGAAAGTCACTGAGCTCTTCAGTAAGGTCATTCTACTGGCAATGTTTGTCTTTGGAGATTGCATGGCTGTGTGCTCGATTTTATACACCTGTCAGCAACGGGTGTGGCTGAAATAGTCGAATCCACTAATTCGAAGGGGTGTCCACATACTTTTGTATATATAGTGTATCACGGCACGCCATGCAATTAAGTTGCAGTCTCTAAAGTGAGTAGTTTATAAACCAGTCTCCAATGGTAAGAGAGGTCACAAATTGACTTGTAATGAAATTCAGCTGCGTTTTGAGTCAGCATTGCTAAATCCTGACTTTTCCATCCCCTTTTCAATACACACTGGATTCATTCAACAGGGCTGCAGTCTGCACTTTTGCTAAAGTTCACTATGAATTTATACAGTTTATTTGTGGTACAGCACACATTGTCCAGTACATGTAATTACAAGCTCAACACACGTGTCCTGACTCACAGCATGTGGTATTGGCTGCATCTGGGTGGTCATTACATCCAGAGAGCGAATTAAAGAAACATTTGGAATTTTAAAAAAAACATTTGGAATGGCGTCAGATAAACCATTCCCTGTAATACATGATCAGGCACAAACCAACAACGAGGACTTCGTGAATGTGAATTCTCTCTAGTGTACTTGCGGCCGTGCACTTCTCCTGAACTGTCTCCCACCGGAAAGTGAGGGAGTGAGGAGGAGAGAAGCAAGGGGGGGAGAAGAGAGAGAGAACCTGTTACCTTCAAAACCACCCATCTAGTCTTAAGCAACCTCTAGTGGCGCACAGAGCACTATCTGCCAGATGACCCAAGGTCTCTCCGCAGCACTGGAGTACTGGACAAGCTCTCTAGTACTAACAGACTCCGGAATACTCAGTCCAGAACACTCCACTACTTACAGCATTCCACCCACTGTCCCATTTTCTCCAGCACCAGAATGCTGCGAGTGCCCCAACTAATAATTTGGTGGGTGCTTACATTTGTCCTAATGACACATCCTCAGAGAGTGGGTTCACAGCCAGGGTCAGCCATTATCACCAATGACCCTGGAGCAATTAGGGTCAAGTGCCTTGCTCATCGATCGATTGTTCACTCTGCCGGCTCTGAGATTCGATCAAATTACCTTTTGGTTACTTGCCCAACACTCAAACCGCTAGGCTACCTGCCGCCCTCGTCATGACAATTATACTAGACTACCCTACTAGGAAAAGTGGTCATGTCCACATTGTCCGCTCAATTAGGCAGACACTGACTGAAGTGGCTGTTTGGCCGGCGCTGGGCCGGCATGTAAACAATAAACCCAAAAGAATGAGGATTGCATGACTTGTAGCCGAGGCTGGGCCATGTGTTTCTGCCTCTGTGTTGATTGCTTACAGAGACAGCTGGCTCAGAGAGACTGTGCTGCTCAGAGTTAAATCATAGTAGTGGTGGTGCTGCTGTCTGTGCTATGTGATATATCCCACCTTCCTCTAATGCTTCTCTGTGGTCTGCTCTAGATGTCCTCTATTCCTAGATCTCTCTCTCTCTCTCGCTCTCTCTTCTGTTTTTCTCTCTATCCTCTTAGGTCTCATCTTTCTTCTCTCCATCTCTCTATACTGTAAACATAGGGTTCTCTCTCTTCTATACATAGGTGTCCTCTTTATCTCTCTCCATCCACAGGTCACTATATAGAGAAGAGAGAGACAGAGAGGAGACATGGATAGAGGACAGAGAGATAGAGAGATAGAGTGACAGAGAGGAGGCATATGGATAGAGGACAGAGAGATAGCGAGAACAGAGTGATAGAGAGATAGAGAGAACAGAGCGACAGAGAGACAGAGAGGAGACATATGGATAGAGGACAGAGCGATAGAGAGAACAGAGCGACAGAGAGATAGAGAGAACAGAGCGACAGAGAGATAGAGAGAACAGAGCGACAGAGAGACAGAGAGGATACATATGGATAGAGGACAGCGATAGAGAGAACAGAGCGACAGAGAGGAGACATATGGATAGAGGACAGAGAGATAGAGAGAACAGAGTGACAGAGAGACCTATGGATGATTCATCCCAGGAAATCTCCTTTTTTTCCCACTACCGAGGAGGAAATTGTACCCTTTGCCACCCACAAGCCCTCAATGGTTCCCTATCAAGTTAAACTGCCAAAGTGAGACATCCTGACAAAGCCTTCCTTTTGCAGATGAGGGATGACAGTGGATGGGGGAATGACGGGGTGGGGTGGTGGTTGAGACCCCCCTCCTGGGAGTAGGAGGGGCAGTGTCACCGTTTGGAGCTGTTGAAAGTAGCACAATAACACAGTGTATCAGGTTTGCCTGTTTGACAAATGGAGCTCCCACAGTCCCGTTGACTGAGGATGTGGGCAAGTGCTAGCGCTCGTATCTAAGGGAGCACAGAACGGCAATGGATGTTGTTGATGATTAAAAAATGCCATATCATATCCCTACATACTGTATGCTGACTCATCTGAGATTAGCATGATATTGGAAACAACACAGTATTAAATACAGTACTCTAACCACATACAAGTTAGGGAGGGTTTGAATATGGTGCCTAACGCTCCATGTGATGCACTATGTCCTCATTTTCCTACATGTGTTTCAGTGTTGGACACAGTGGCAAAACGTTTTGAGTCCTGTTGAAAGATCCCTAATGAAACACATTTGGGAAGATGCTGCTCTGTGAGAGAATGTGAGGACAAGATGGACGCAAACACCCGCCGCACAAACCGCTTGTTTGAACCCGAACGTCCAAAATCGGCACTCCTCTCGACTTCTAAGGGCGCGTGACACAAACACAGGCAGTTGTTTGTTTACTGGCAGACACATTTGGGTCCCGAAACATGTTGAAGATGTAAACAAAATGGAAACCCGGGTTTAGAGGAATTGGAACCACCACCCGCAAATGAGTTGAAGGGGAGCAATACAGCATGGTTTTGTCTCTTTGTATCAACGTCATGAGCCAAGACGAAACACAGATTGACTTAATGTTGGGATATTATGGAGAAACAACACTACTTGGCCTCGTACACAGTTCATTATGAGACAAGGCCTGTTTCACACCTCACCACCAGCTACTGTGATTCAGACAGGGGTCAGTCTGTGGGGCCAGTCAAATGAAGTCTGCGAGTAGATGATATCCTGGTTCCGCATCACTTTGTAATGTCTTGCCAACTCCTATTGTCAAACATGTTTGGCATGACACAACAGATCACAGCACAAACAAGTCTGGGACCAAGCTAGGTGATACATGCATCATTCATATCTACATATTTAGCTGAAGTATTTCTATAGATCCAAACATATAGATGTGATATCAGAGCCAGCACGGTGACTTACGGTAGCATGGAACAGTTGCTACTCCCTTTACAAAAAAAGATTGAAATTGAAACTGCAGTAAAAGTTCAGTCACTGCAGGTGACTGTGGTATTTTGGACGCAGTAATTGCAGAATAACTGCAGTATACTGCAGTTGAACTGCAGTTATACTGCACTCTAACTGCAGTTACACTGCAAAATTACAGCAGTAAAAAAAACTGTTATTTTGGACACCGTTTTTGCAGCATACTGCAGTTATAATGCACTCTAACTACAGTTATTCTGCAGTGTACTGCAGTTATACTGCACTCTGACTGCAATATTTTTTTCATAAGGGTGAGCACAACCAAATGCTGCCTACTCGGATAAAAAGTTCACCCACGCACGCACGCACACACACCAACACACACCCACCCACACACAGCCACACCATTAAAAGGACTCCGTAACCTGTTCTGACATACCTGGGCATGAAGGAGGTATAGCACTTTGAAACCGCTAACAGTTTTGAACTAGGAGTCCGCTGTCCTCAATTTACTCTCGCCAATAAACCCACACACAAATCTTCGATCCAGGCCAGTAAATCAGGGGCAGACACTGATCAAAGCACGGTCGTGAATCTTAGATGGCATATCCTGCATTCCTGCCTAAACGCATTCACATGCTGGGCTTCCAATGTGTGCCGCTTATTTGTCGACCCCTCACCCCTGCTCCCAGCTAACAATTCTAGGGAGAGCCAACGTTTTTGTAATGTTACCAGTAATGTTTGAGTGTTCAGTTTTCAGTTAGTTTATGGAACATTCCATCTATGTTAGAAAAAAACCTTCTGTGAAATCTTGAGCATGCTTTGGCACACACCAAAAAGGTGGTTACCACGTTCTCATAATATACAACATCAGAGTTCTAGACACGTTTCATAGGACGTTGCAGGAACATGTATGTATCCAGTTGTGGGGATACCTTCACATACTGTTTGACTTTTTATTTATTTTATTTTATTTCACCATTATTTAACCAGGTAGGCAAGTTGAGAACAAGTTCTCATTTACAACTGCGACCTGGCCAAGATAAAGCAAAGCAGTTCGACACATATAACAACATAGAGTAAAACAAATAAACAGTCAATTATACAGTAGAAAAATAGGTCTATATACAATGTCAGCAAATGAGGTGAGATCAGGGAGGTAAAGGCAATAAATAGGCCATGGTGGCGAAGTAAATACAATATAGCAATTAAAAACACTGTAATGGTAGATTTGACAGTAGATTGTGCAAAGTAGAAATACTGGGGTGCAAAGGAGCAAAATAAAAAAATAAATACAGTAGGGGAAGAGGTAGTTGTTTGGGCTATTTATAGATGGGCTATGTACAGGTGCAGTGATCTGTGAGCTGCTCTGACAGCTGGTGCTTAAAGCTAGTGAGGGAGATAAGTGTTTCCAGTTTCAGAGATTTTTGTAGTTCGTTCCAGTCATTGGCAGCAGAGAACTGGAAGGAGAGGCGGCCAAAGGAGGAATTGGCTTTGGGGGTGACAAGTGAGATATACCTGCTGGAACGCGTGCTACGGGTGGGTGCAGCTATGGTGACCAGCGAGCAGAGATAAGGTGGGACTTTACCTAGCAGGGTCTTGTAGATGACCTGGAGCCAGTGGGTTTGGCAATGAGTATGAAGCGAGGGCCAGCCAACGAGAGCGTACAGGTCGCAGTGGTGGGTAGTATATGGGGCTTTGGTGACAAAACGGATAGCACTGTGATAGACTGCATCCAATTTGTTGAGTAGGGTGTTGGAGGCTATTTTGTAAATTACATCGTCAAAGTCGAGCATCGGTAAGATGGTCAGTTTTACGAGGGTATGTTTGGCAGCATGAGTGAAGGATGCTTTGTTGCGAAAAAGGAAGCCAATTCTAGATTTAACTTTGGATTGGAGATGTTTTATGTGAGTCTGGAAGGAGAGTTTACAGTCTAACCAGACACCTAGATATTTGTAGTTGTCCACATATTCTAAGTCAGAACCGTCTAGAGTAGTGATGCTAGACGGGCGGGTAGGTGCAGGCAGCGATTGGTTGAAGAGCATGCATTTAGTTTTACTTGTATTTAAGAGCAGATGTAGGCCACGGAAGGAGAGTTGTATGGCATTGAAGCTCGTCTGGAGGGTTGTTAACACAGTGTCTAAAGATGGGCCAGAAGTATACAGAATGGTGTTGTCTCCGTAGAGATGGATCAGAGACTCACCAGCAGCAAGAGCGACATCATTGACATATACAG
The DNA here is from genome assembly GCF_965601325.2 of Salmo salar. NCBI lineage: Eukaryota > Metazoa > Chordata > Actinopteri > Salmoniformes > Salmonidae > Salmo > Salmo salar. The sequence continues at coordinate 17,506,362 of NC_138294.1, forward strand.
AGAAGAGAGTCGGCCCAAGAATTGAACCCTGTGGCACCCACATAGAGGCTGCCAGAGGCCCGGACAACAGACCCTCAGATTTGACACACTGAACTCTGTCGGAGAAGTAGTTGGTGAACCAGTCGAGGCAATCATTGAGAAACCAAGGCTGTTGAGTCTGCCGATGAGGATGTGGTGATTGACAGAGTCGAAAGCCTTGGCCAGGTCAATGAATACGGCTGCACAGTACTGTTTCTTATCGATGGCGGTTAAGATATCGTTTAGGACCTTGAGCGTGGCTAAGGTGCACCCATGACCAGCTCTGAAACCTGATTGCATAGCGGAGAAGGTACGGTGGGATTCGAAATGGTCGGTGATCTGTTTGTTAACTTGGCTTTCGAAGACCTTAGAAAGGCAGGGTAGGATAGATATAGGGGGATGACCGCAGCTGCTTTCCAATCTTTGGGAATCTCAGACGACACGAAAGAGAGGTTGAACAGGCTAGTAATAGGGGTTGCAACAATTTCAGCAGATAATTTTAGAAAGAGAGGGTCCAGATTGTCTAGCCCGGCTGATTTGTGGGGGTCCAGATTTTGCAGCACTATCAGAACATCAGCTGACTGGATTTGGGAGAATGAGAAATGGGGAAGGCTTGGGCGAGTTGCTGTGGGGGGTGCAGTGCTGTTGACCGGGGTAGGGGTGGCCAGGTGGAAAGCATGGCCAGCCGTAGTAAAATGCTTATTGAAATTCTCAATTATAGTGGATTTATCGGTGGTGACAGAGTTTCCTATCCTCAGTGCAGTGGGCAGCTGGGAGGAGGTGCTCTTATTCTCCATAGACTTTACAATGTCCCAGAACTTTTTTGAGTTTGTGTTGCAGGAAGCAAATTTCTGCTTGAAAAAGCTAGCCTTGGCTTTTCTAACTGCCTGTGTATATTGGTTTCTAACTTCCCTAAAAAGTTGCATTTCATGGGGGCTGTTCGATGCTAATGCAGAACGCCACAGGATGTTTTTGTGTTGGTTAAGGGCAGTCAGGTCTGGAGAGAACCAAGGGCTATATCTGTTCCTGGTTCTAAATTTCTTGAATTGGGCATGCTTATTTAAAATGGTGAGGAAGGCATTTTTGTAAAATAACCAGGCATCCTCTACTGACGGGATGAGGTCGATATCCTTCCAGGATACCCGGGCCAGGTCGATTAGAAAGGCCTGCTCGCTGAAGTGTTTCAGGGAGCTTTTGATAGTGATGAGTGGAGGTCGTTTGACTGCTGACCCATTACGGATGCAGGCAATGAGGCAGTGATCGCTGAGATCTTGGTTGAAAACAGCAGAGGTGTATTTAGAGGGCAAATTGGTAAGGATGATATCTATGAGGGTGACCGTGTTTACGGCATTGGGGTTGTACCTGGTAGGTTCATTGATAATTTGTGTGAGATTGAGGGCATCAAGCTTAGATTGTAGGATGGCCGGGGTGTTAAGTATGTCACAGTTTAGGTCACCTAGCAGCACGAGCTCTGAAGATAGATGGGGGGGGCAATCAGTTCACATATGGTATCCAGAGCACAGCTGGGGGCAGAGGGTGGTCTATAGCAGGCGGCAACGGACTTTATGGATAGGTCAATTCCAATTCGGAGAGACAAGCATTCCACTTCACATAAATCAAAGGTCTGAGACGACTCCTTCGCCACAAGAGTTAATGACGTTGGCTTGCAAAAAGTTTTTGACTATGTTTATGAGAGCGGATATTTGACATGCAGCACAACAACATCGTAGTAATTGTCTTGCTCACGCACACATTCGTTTGGCTGCACTCTCTGCGCTCTTTTTCTGAAAAGCAAATCACTGTGTATATTAGAAATGGCTAATCCGCTAAGATTTACTAAAATTCTCGACTGCACAGCGCTTGGCACCAGGCAAAGGGCCGACTAAGGCAGACCAAAAAACAGATGGGCCATGTTCAAAGGAGTGAGAATCATGAAAGAAAGAAAGAGGTAGAAAGAGAGAGAGAGATCGATAGAGAGAGAAAGAGAGACAGAGAAATGAAAACCCAACAGGTGTAAATGGAATTAGAACGGAGAGATTCTGACATGGACAATATAAATGGACAAGAAACTCGATCATCTGTATTTATACAGGTGTCCCGAGAAATCCATCTCTTCTTCCTGGTCCTGGTCTATAAAGGATCTGAAATGTGATAACAACAGTCCCATCAATCTTATTGACAATGGTACGAGGTGTTAACACAGCTACTGGATGTCTGGATGAACCAACTAAAACCCTCTACATGATGAGAAAGGTTAACACCATCTGTTAGCTTAGCAGGATGCTACTGAGACAGGGGGAGAGCGCAAAGGGTAGAAATAAGATGCTACCTGGGAACATAAAGCGTTCTTTGGTTGACCCTACCCATCCCACAAATCATATTTTTTCTAAGAATAGCGTTTGCAGGCCAAAGGCCTAAGGGTTGAAGACCCGGCTCTATTTAAACTGTGAATGTGTGGGGTCTGAAGTGGGGGTGTTTGATTTACACCTGTCTGTGAGTGGCACAGTAGGCTATCTGACCCTAAAACAACTGTTAGGTGTACTGAAACGGTGATGAAACCAACAACTTCGGGGAACATGTTTGATTCTCCAGTCTGTCATCACACTGCTAATAGGTCTGCTAGTACGATACAGCAGACAGATGGCCCGATCCTCCAGCACTATATCGATGGGCCTTTCCTCCCAACCAAAGGAGAGGCCTTTGTAACAGAGGTGATTCTGTGACCCACACTCTTATGATAAGTACCGTTGCCCAAGACCTGAAGACCCAGAGCTAATGCCCAGGCTTCGGCTCAGAGGGCTAACAGTCTTGTGACATGCAGGAGATCTCTTTGTAACGGGCCTAGATAGGCCTGCTGGCATGCTCTAGTCGATCACACCTGGACCTGTACAGTATGGTGGAAATTTGGTTCTCATGGAGGCAGAAAAACAAAGATGGCCGCCAGGATAAACAGAAAGGAAAAGGAGAGAGTGAGTGCTTTGGCGCCACATCACTAAACCCCCATCATCCATCATGCATCCTCATTCCATTATTTCAACCAGTCAAATGATAACAACGTTTATTTTCTCGGCTCCTGCAGTTTATCGCTACTCAGCGCGCCCTTCCCAATCTATACATCAGATGATTTCCACTGGGCTGATTAAGGAATAAAATATAACAAATCTCTCAGAGATCAAAGTAGGCGTCCATGTAACAACCTGGGTAGGATCTGTTCTGCCAAGGCATGAGTGTTTCGCTGTTGCTCTCATCCGTCTATAATGAAGCTCCAGTGGGTGCCAGCAGGCCTATCCGTCTTCCAGGTAAAACACAGTAAAATACACTTAGGACATGATTGCAGACCGGCGGAGCCTTCTTCTGCATTCTCTATACGATAAATAACGTTGCATAAGAACCCGCGTTTAGGCTAGAAACGTTTGATTTGAAAGATACGCCGGACAGTCAGACGTGTCTACGTCACGTTTACAACGAGTCTTTCTCGACTTTGTGTCGACACAGTGCCTTGTATTCATATTCTTGTTTTTAGTGCTTGTCCTTTAGAATTCTAATAGGCACTCGCACATCTGAGCTATCTTGTTGCATGTGCATGGTAACAATTGAATAACATGAAAGAAAAGAGCTTGTCCTTTAAAATGTCTTCAAATAGATAAAATCGGTCACATTTCCTCGATGGTTGTAGAAATTCCATTGGCTGGAAACAGGAATTTCTATACCATAGAATGGGTGGGTGGGCAGGTAGCCTAAATCAGGAAACCTTGGCTTTTATAGACAGTTAGGAAATATATAGACCATATGGACCCAATGAGGATACTAGTCTATGTAGGAAGGATACAGGGCCATACTCTAAAATAACTAAGACGAGAGATAAGGAACTCAAACACAGAGGAAGGCCTCAGCATCATTTTATATGAGATCCAGATTCTCATCACAAAAGCACTGAACTATACAACATTTATATCTCGTCTCCCTTTATCATACTTCCAATTTTTCTCTGAAGCCGATGTTACAGTAGATCAGACTGGCCGACAGTTACTACAAACAGGATTAATTGGTGATCCTTCACTACACACAGGATTAATTGGTGATCCTTCACTACACACAGGATTAATTGGTGATCCTTCACTACACATAGGATTAATTGGTGATCCTTCACTACACACAGGATTAATTGGTGATCCTTCACTACACACAGGATTAATTGGTGATCCTTCACTACACACAGGATTAATTGGTGATCCTTCACTACACACAGGATTAATTGGTGATCCTTCACGTCACACAGGATTAATTGGTGATCCTTCACTACACACAGGATTAATTGGTGATCCTTCACTACACACAGGATTAATTGGTGATCCTTCACGTCACAGAGCCCAAGGCCCATGATGTCTGCGCTTATTATGTAGCAATTACGTACTTGTTGCATGGCTCTGGGTATTTCCATTAGGCACTAATACAACTGTTTAATCATCGCTGGGGCAAAGTGACTGAGAAGTTGAGAATAGACAGAGAGCAGTGGTTGGACCAGGCAGGGGTCCAGCCAGGAATTGGAAGTTGGCAATGAGGCTACGCAGCCAGTCTGTTTGGATCACCGCTGAAGTAAGAACGGCTCTTTTCTTGGACTCGGGGAAAGCGTCATTTTAGGCTGATTGAAATCATTTGACAATTTGCAAGAGAAAAAATAGATTATGTAAAAAGTATGCTGCAACAACAAGAGGTAATGGAAAATGTGAGCTTTAAGATGATAAAGCCTTCAGTCTCAGCCAATTGTAATGACTGCCATGCCCAATGAACAGACTGCCACTTAGCTGGTGTTGAGCGAAAGATTTAGCAATTTAACAACGGAAAATAATAATTTTAGACATTAATATAATTAATTGTCTGCACCTTTGCTATAACAATGAGTCTATCAGGCTTTTCTAAAATACTTTATGGACAAATTACTTTTTTCCCCACCTGGAAAATGACTTGATTTTCTATGTACAAAAACAAAGACCTTAGACAGAAGACACTGTGAAACGGGGCTTGGTGTTTGTGAGTGTCCGACCACGTATTCTTTGTGGTTACTGCTGACAAGTTATGACTGGAAGACTCCAAATGAACAAGTGGAGAGAGTCACCGAAAGACACTGACACATCTTTGTTTAAGCTAACAATACACTTTTCTATACAGGCGAGCACAGAAGTGACTGTGTCAGCGGTCTGTACAGTAATGTAAGGGGTATGAACACTGACACCAACCCCGTGGTCAGACGAACACATAAAGCATACTGTAATTCTTGAAATGCACCGTACACATTTTCATCACATGACTTACTCTTTAGAAGAACACTGTCATACATCCATTTTTTTTTGTTGTAAAGTCCTTCGGAAACAGAAAGGACGGCTGTCATGACAAACATTACTCTTACCAACACAGGCATCCAACACAGGCCCCAAAAAAGACGACAATATCAGGATACGAATCATTCTGTAGTATGTCATTAGTCTACTTCTCTCCCATTACCCTTATCAGCTGTATGTGAAGAGACAGATTTCTTACCAGTCCTAAGTGCTAAAGTCAGCCTGTCTAGGCCTTGGATGCCAATACGAGTGCCAAATAAAAGCATTCTATTAATCATCAAGCGTTTCAGTCTTCTGGAACCTACAATGGCAGCACTAGAACTTTCTACGAGGACGACTCGTTTGTTCCTCTTGCTGATACATTTTGGAATCTGTGTACCCAGAGACTTGACGCTGCCTCGTTAATCTTGATGGGTACCGTGGAGTCTGTGGGTGGCCCTGCCACTAAGCAAAAGTTGGATATTAGCATTCAGTATCCGACTGCTCTTTCCAGGGAGACCTGAAGTCTTCACACTCTCATGGTACTCCTGGTCTCATCTTCCCTGCGTCTATATGAGTACCACGCTCTGTTCGGGTGGCCTATCGCTGCAGAAAATCTCTACTCAGTATCCAACCGTTCTTTTCCAAGGCGCCCAAAAGTCTCCATACAATCTAATGGTCCTCTTCCCTGTATCTATCTGAGGGAGTAGTACTGAGTCTGAGTAGATGACAACCACTCCAAGGAACAGCCAATATTTCAGACTAGCCTCCAGAACTCTCTCCCAACATAGGTAGGGTAGGGTCGTTATTTTATATCAGAAACACATGTGGAATAAGTAAATAACGTCTGGACAGTCATCTAACGAAGAGAAAGCATAACTTTGTTAACCGCCGTGGAGTTAAGGGCTCGCTATTCTGTAATTATGGCAGATTGTCTCTTTGTACTGTCACAAGAAGTGAGAAAATGATTTATTGTATATCTCAGCACCTGAAACGAGGTGGCTGTAAAATATCCATAAAAGCAAAAGTGTAAATGATTGAAAATAGTACTTAGTGTGCTTTACTAATTGCCTCTTCACGGTATAACAATTCTAGTCCACTTAGAATGAAACGGTCATAGCATACCAGCGCTGGCCTGGATATTAAAAATGATATAAATCTCTTCATAAAGTGCAGTTTCCATGGAATGTGGCAGCAAATTATTATATATTTATTTTTGCAAAGGGAGGTGTTTATAGTTTCAAGGTCCATGGCATCGAGAGGAACTTTGGAGAAACCCTGCTTCATTACCAAGCAGCGTGGCTTCAGCGGCTAGCGGTTCATCTGATTCGCTGCTCTTAAGACTTTTAAGTTGGGAACATACTCAAACTAAAACTGGACCGTTTTGTCTCAATCTCTTCATTCAAAGACCCAATCATGGACACTATTTCTGATAGTTGTGGCTGCTTTGTGTGATTTATTGTTGTCTCTACCTTCTTGCCATTTGTGCTGTTGTCTGTGCCCAATAATGTTTGTACCATGTTTTGTGTTGCTATCATGTTGTGTTGCTACCATTTTGTTGTTATGTTGTGTTGCTGCCTTGCTATGTTGTTGTCTTAGGTCTCGCTTTATGTAGTGTTGTGTTGTCTCTCTTGTTGTGATGTGTGTTTGGTCCTATATTTATATAGTATATATTTATTTTTATCCCCTTTTTTTTATTGCCTTTTGGTAGGCCGTCATTGTAAATAAGAATTTGTTCTTAATTGACTTGCCTAGTTAAATAAAGGTTAAATAAAATAAATAAATCAAAAGTCAAATCAAATAAAATCACATTTTATTTGTCACATGCGCCGAATCCAACAAGTGTAGACCTTACCGTGAAATGCAAGCCCTTAACCAACAATGCAGTTCAAGAAATAGAGTTAAGAAAATATTTACTAAATAAAATAAAATAAAAAGTAACACAATAAAATGACATAACAATAACGAGGTTGTATACAGGGGGTACCGGTAGCGAGTCAGTGTACGGGGCTACAGGTTAGTCGAGGTAATTTGTACATATAGGTGGGGGTAAAGTGACTATGCATTGATAATAAACAGCAAGTAGCAGCAGTGTAAAAACAGGGGTTGGGGGGGGTCAATTTAAATAACTCGGGTGGCCATTTGATTAATTGTTCAGCAGTCTTATAGCTTGGGGGTAGAAGCTTGGCGCTAGCAGAGAGAACAGTCTATGACAACGCAGTTGTGGGTGAACAGGGAATACAGGAGGGGACTAAACACGCACCCCTCAGGGGTCCCAGTGTTGACGATCAGCGTGGCAGATGTGTTGTTGCGTACCCTTACCACCCGGGGGCTGCCCGTCAGGAAGTCCAGGATCCAGTTGCAGAGGGAGGTATTTAGTCCCAGGGTCCTTAGCTTAGTGATGAGCTTTGAGGGCACTATGGTGTTGAACGCTGAGCTGTAGTCAATGAACAGCATTCTCACATAGGTGTTCCTTTTGTCCAGGTGGGAAAGGGTTGGGTGGAGTGTGATTGAGATTGACGGTGTACAGCTGATTCATTATAACCCAATTCAAATTTTCATTAACATTTGCAGATTCTCCAAATTAGCAAGACTCTCCAAAGACAGTGATAAAAGGTAAACTAAAATTACCCAACTAATTGAGGATTTTGTGTACTACTAGTCTACACACCCAGACCTCCATTGCCGACAGGGCCTCATTTTAAAAGTGCCCAGAGTGTATAGTAATAATCCATTTTAATACCAATATCAGTACTGACATTCCCATTGGAGTATGCCCGGTCATATTACACAATATGTTGATCTGCCGAATTGAAGAAAAAAGAACAGATTTCACTGGAAATAGTGAAAAACGAGCTCATTCAAACATTTTCAGGAACGTATTGATGGTTTTTCAAGTTAATTGAACATCTGTCAAACACATTTCCAACAAAAGGTCACTTTCCGAAAAGTATCATTTTAGTCTGTAAAATAGTTTAATAACTGAGGAAAAATATATATGTAGAAAAAGGTACGATTTCCGAGCGTGGAATGCCACAGAAAATAAGTGATAAAATTAGGAGGCTATTGTATAGCTATAAAGTAGCTACTTTACAGTATACATTCAATTAAGATTCTACACAGTGTGTATCATGTTAAAAAAGTAGAAACATCTCCAAGAATATAAGCCCACTGTACCCTATCAATGCAAATGTTGGTCTTTGACTGCTCGATGCGACTGTGCAATCCCAGACTTTTGATGGAAAAAAATCTGAATGTGGACAATAAATCTCAATGATTTGGCTGCAGACAAAACAGGACTCAATAAAGTCATGTACAACCATTGAGAACAAACTTTATGGTTTTTAGAGTGATCTTTGGAGGGGCTTTGAGTAAAGCAATGAGGGATTATTTGGTTGGTTCCAGCCTTCCAGGCCTTGTGAAGTGGGGAGTAAGAGTAATGATCCTACTGAAAGAGTTCTTTGTTTGTTTGTTTTGGTTCATTTCAAAGACAAACCTAAGATTTGACAGTCGACAATGCCAATCATGCCGCTCTCAATGAGCACATTTAGGCCACAGCTTCATGGTTGTTGCAAATGAGTGAAAAATGGAAGGCCTACTTGACTTGTTGGTGTTTTGTCATATTTATAGTCTTCAAATGAGAGAGGAAGTTAATATTTGTGCATTCACTTCCTTGATAACGTGCCAGATGCATCATAACTCATAGCTGTTTCACCAATTTCCCAGCTGGACATTTCAGAGTTTCCTGTTACCGACAAACACATGAACGTAGCATTACTCCTTGCGTGCCAAACACACACTAACTCAGCATGGCTTTATATTCTGCATTAGACAATTGATTATGATAAATCGTTGACTATTAACTGTAGAAAGGAAACTAGAGGCAAATTGCCTCTTATTTTCAGTCTCACAAACATACAATTTCATTTAGCCAATATTTCAAGAAAATTGTCTTGTCTTTGGCCGCCACAGCTTGTGCCTTGTCCAATGAGAGACCCATACGAAGGTTTGCACTGTCTCGTAAGCATGAGTGGAGAATTGTCAGTGGCCAGAAGACAGTGTCCTCTTACCTAGTCCATCTAGGTCTTTATTGTTGGACTCTGAAGATATGAACATCTACTGAAATGACCGGAGTAAACTGTAGCAAACTGTTTCCCAAACCTCTCCTCCATTACACCCAGCCAGTTCAACTAATGAAGAGCCTGGTGATAAGCTGAACTAATAATAATATTCGCCATAAGCAGGCAGTTTTTATCCAAAGCAACTTACAGTCATGTTTTTATATTTTGTATTTTACATGTATGGGTGGTCCTGGGAATCAAACCCACTATTGCAAGTGCCATGCTCTACCAAATGAGCTACAGCGGACCACTAATGAAGGGCTTGGTGATTAGTTGGATATTTGAATCAGGTGTGCTTGTATTGTATCAAATAAGGAACAAGATGGAGGTTTGGGAAACTGCAGTAGCCTATACACTCTTAGAAAAAAGGGTTCAAAAAGTGTTATTCGGCTGTCCCCATAGGAGAACCCTTTTTGGTTCCAGGTAAAACCATTTGGGGTTCCATGTAGAACCCTCTGTGGAAAGGGTTCTACATTGAACCAAAAAGCATTCTACCTGAAACCGAAAAGGGTTCTTCAAAGGGTTCTTTGGCTGCCCCCATATGAGAACCCTTTGAAGAACCCTTTTAGGTTCTAGATAGCACCTTTTTATAGGCCTACTAAACAGTGTTCAGAGTGTTCCGGTATCAACTATTGATAATAGTAAAGTAACAAGTCGTTTGTAATACAAAATACATTCTTTATTTATTCATCCATCACTGTAAATGCACAGAAAATATCTGCTGAAAACAGTAGGACAGTGACATTTGCCTCAATGCGATCGTATTCGTGGCTTATTGGGTGTGTGGCTTTCAGTTAGTTATTTTTGGCCACCCATCCCATGAAAGTGAATGTCATTCCAGTTCATATGAACGTCATTCCAGCTTGCTATGAAATCTATCTGATGGTATTTGCATGTTTAGGTAAAAATACCAATAATGTCCCGTTTGGAACACTGACAAGTAGAGAGCCTATAAACACCGCACAATCTGATTGGGGCCAAGCCCACCCAGGGCCACCAGTGCCGACGCGACAGACTTGAACTAACCTTGCTGCAATGTCCCCTTTTAATCATCTCACCCAGTCATTTTTGTTGTTACCTTAATATCTTTCTAATGTTTATTATTATCTGTACATGATATACATTGATTCTTAAATACAATTTCAATCGTTTCCACATTATATACAATATAAGAGCTTATTGAAGTTAGAAAACTGTTGGAAATGGTGCCTGGAAAACAAACGTAAAACAAAATGGAGGTACATATTATTGCATTGACTATGTACTGTGAACAACTGGTTAAGTTTATCATTGAAAATCATCTAATATTGAAAAACAATGAGCAGGTAGGTACACTGTACATCCAGTAAGACGTGTAAAAAGTAAGCATTTTCCCAGACTCATGAGAAATAAAAAAGATGAAAACATTCTAGAAGGTGCAGGTCACATTTCATAGGTATTGTATAGTGAAATTATTAATTGAATACAGATTGCAAATGTTGGGGGAAATACCAAAAGGTTATTGGGCATATTTGCAATTACGGTAATATTTTCAGGAATTGTAAGTAGTAGTAACAGATAAAACCATGTGTTCAATATGTCCTGATTGAATTCCTGGATTCCTGGTTGTGGTCTCAGCTCCAGTCATATGGATGTCATTTGAAGACTAGAGGCACTTTGGGGTCTGGTATCAGTTCTACACCACTGACCCTCCAGTCCTGTGGTTGAACCAATCAAACTGAATCTCTTTGGATTCTAGCCTGCAATCAAACTGAATATGTTTGGATTCTAGCCTGGATTCTATCAAAATATAGAAAACTAAACATGTTTGGATTCCAGGCTCTTAATAGCCTTACTATGGCATACGTCTACACTTAGACTCAACTGAGACAAATCCAGGCGAGTTCTCAACCCAAATGAACACTTATGCGAGATTCTGGAGCGGTGCCTGAGACAGTATTTTCCACCACCATCAACAAAACACCAAATGATGGAATTTCTTCTGGAAGACTCATCTCACATCCCTCCAATAGAGTTCCAGACACTTGTAAAATCTATGCCGAGGTGCACTGAAGCTGTTCTGGATCGTGGTTGCTCAACGGCCTATTGAAACACTTTATGTTGGTGTTTCCGTTATTTTGACAGTAACCTGTATATCTATGTTCATAATCTATACAAAACATATATGCTTTTTGTTCTTTACTAGCATGGTTGAGCCTACATGTTGGTTTGAGAGTCATTGTTATTGTAGGCGACTATTCGTTTGGAGATTCCCACATTGGTTACACTATTGGAGTGAACGTTACAAATAGAATCAGAATAGTGAGATTACAATAGAGCTTGTATCGGTTAGCTGGGGTTCTGTCATTCCCTTAGTGTGAAAATATCATATGTGACATATGTGCCAAAAACAAACAGAACTAGTAAACAAAGGGTGCATCACAGCAGTCTTGCCTTCATAAGGATAGACAGGAAGAGGATGATGTTTCTATGCCATTGGTTAATGATGGCTGTAATAAAGATATGTCTTTTCTTTTCATGATGTGAAAATATATGCAACATTTTAAGGAACTTGTACATAAACCACATCCAACTTTGTGAAGAGCCTTCGACATAAAGAAGTTATTTTGCATAAAGTCCTCGAGAACCCGCTGAACAACTTAATGATGAATGCAACATTCTCAGAACTTTGTGGGAATGTTCTGAGCTGGAACACAACCAAACAGGAAGGATCATACATGGAACGGTGCCAAATGTTCTCAGAAGAACCTTCTTCTTTGCTTTAGTTTGCTGGGTATCAACCAGCCCTTAACATCTTCCATTCACTCTCTTAATCTCTCTTTCCCAGTCTCTCATCTCATGTCATCTCCTGGTTCTCCTCCCCCGAAAGCAGGTCGGAGGAAGACAAAGAGAAAGGCCTCGGCGGACAGCCCTGCCTCACCCTTCAGATCCTCTGGCACATGTGAAGCCTGGACTTGGAGGAGGAGGTGGCATCCTTCCAGACCTTGCAGGAGAGGCCCTTGGCACAGTCGCAGCGCTGGAAGATCTCCAGGCCGTGGGAGCCCTTCTTCCTCTGCTTGGTGCACACCTCGCCCTGCCGCAGCACCGGCTTGCAGATCTTGGTCCAGAAGTGGCGAGCGCAGCAGTAGCCCACGGAGCAGTCTGACGAGCGCAGGCACGGGTCGCCCTCGTGTCCTGGTCAAGGGATGGAGAGAAAGGAGTCTTAACATGGACTACTATGAGGGAAGATGTAGGGTGCACATGCAAAACATAGACCTTTTTTTACTTTTCAGCATGTATTGATATACTCTGATCCTTTACTGCATGTACTAGTATAGAATACTATATAATCTACTGTGGACTCTATTACCATTCCTTATTTAGAGTATGGACAATTCATGGCCATTCATCAATTTGTAGAGAGTAATCATGCTCTTACATGTGAAAGGTACAGTACACTCTACAGGGAAAATCCCCCAACTACTAAGCCACAGGAAATGCCCATTATCTTTGTTTTGATTTCCATAGGAAAGAGCTCAAACATACCTTAAGCTTTCTTTTCATCTCAATTCAAATTACATTACAGGGCTATTATATTAGTGGAAATTAGTGAAATGTCCTTAGATTTATCAACTAAATTAACCTATTTCAGGTAGAACTTGATATTCTTGGCAGGAGGTTTATATTACAGGTTTATATAGTCTTTCAAAGGATGTAATTAGTACGACAAATATTTATGATCCATGTTATTTAGTCACGCAAGTTTTCTGTGAAACAACCCAGTTTCCCCTGTGCCAGAGGGGCTTTCTCGACACACCCCAGCCGTCCTGTAACTCTGGCAAAACCTCAATTTCTTGTAAGAGGTTTGTTTCGAAATGAAGTTCCAATCAACAACATGAAGTTCCCACTCAGTGCTCTGCCTGAATGGAATGTTTAATATGTTGTGTTGATCTCTCGACTCTCCCTCCAATGTCACTGCAATTGAGTTGCAGAGGCGAGCAAGATGAGAGTCAGACGCAAATTAAAAAGTGAGTAGGCCTAGCGTTTACTCAAAATGACCTCAAACACCGCACCCTTTTTATACTGGCATTTTAGCATTGCGGCTATTCATTTCTCCAGAGGGCATTTATTGCACCGCCATTAAGGTGTCTCATTAGAGGGTAGAACTTTATTGACAACAACACTGCTTATACGAAGTGTAGGCCTATTCACTTGTTGAGTCAGGCTAAAACGAATGCCAAAAGGGGACTCAATAATAACTCCAGTTATTAATACCCCTACGAACCCCGCCAACTCTACATTCTGTGGTTTCACAAATGTATATGAGACAGCGTGGTGCTGTCAGCGAGAGTGTTTGTATGCCTGGTTTATGTAGGTGCCGTGGGGAACAGCAAGGGGCCACTGTGGTTTGGTTTCTCTCAGCCAGGCCCCCATGCTGAGCCGTGGTCTCTGAGGTTCGCAGCTGATATACGAGCTAGCGGGTAATTATAGCGGTCGTTCGCGGACTGGCGTCTCTTTAACTTCGTGTGACTACAGACAAGTAACAGAGAACAGGGACAACAGAGATTCAGCGCCGTGGACCAGGATCAGCCAGAGATATTGCGATTGCGAAATCGGAAAAGGAAACAGAGATCCCTTCATATGACTCTATATCTTCTCCCAGGCCAGGCCGAGAGGCAGTCTTCAGACCTGGGTTCAACTGGTATCGAAGATCTTTCAAATACTATAGCTGTGCTTGACTAAGCGTGCCTGGTACAATGGAACCAATGGAGTAGTTCCAGAAGTACAAACCCCACCCATCTCTCCAGGCAATCTCAATCGAACACTCAAAGCATTTTATGCAGATTTTAAATACTATTTAAACCCTGGTCTGTTTACAGCTGTATAACAAGTAGGTGAAATGGCTACCTTTAATAGAGTGTTTGGCTTGCGCTGCTTTCCCACTCTTCTTCCAGTCGACAGTGCTGTCCTTGGTGGAGAGCTTGTTGTGGTCGTCCAAGGCTGAGATGTGAGGTGAGAGGATGCTCTCCGAGATAGGGACACAGACATCTACATGGATACGGCCAGCGGAGAGAGAGAAGTTAGAGGTGAGCTCAACCACCACATAGTCATGATTGACTTGATTTCGTTACAGCTAAAGACAAGCCAGGGTTTGATAGATACAGCGTCATATTCCGTCTTCTATATGAATTTCTGTTGAGGTTGGTCAATGACAGTTGTTTAACTTGTGTTATTAGAGATCATATTGCCATTACAGCTACCCCGTGACTAGTACATGTGGTTATCATTCATGTCTATTGCAGTTCATCTCTCAGAGAACACAGAGCAGAGAATTCAGTGCTGACCTATGGGTAGAAAGCATGTGTTCAATATGGTTTAAATGTAATTGCTCCCTCATTTTTTATTTAACCTTTATTTAACTAGGCAAGTCAGTTAAAAACAAATTCTTATTTTCAATGACGGCCTAGGAACACTGCCTTGTTCAGGGGCAGAACAACAGATTTTTACTTTGTCAGCTCGGGGATTTGATCTAGCAACCTTTCGGGTTACTGGCCCAACGCTCTAACCACTAGGCTACCTGCCGCCCCATTTAAATTTCCTCTGTACTAGATAGATATCCCTCTCTGTTGCATGACACCCATCCAATATGTCTGTTAGGAATGTTCTTGTAATATGACAGAGGCATGGTGTGCTGACAAGTTTTCACTTCACACCGACTTTAGAAATGCTGACTTAAGAAGTAAGAGAGGTCAGTCAAGACAACGTACAGTTGCTGCAGCGGTTGCTGGGGCAGCACATGGCGTCTCTATGGCAACGCTTCTTCCTCCGTCGGCAGGTGAGACAGCGGGAGGGTGCTTGCTGAGGGCTGTGGCAGTAGCTTCCTACAGTGCACTCCTTATCGCTGCTGCATGGGTACACCTGTAGATGTCAAAACAAACACATTCAGAATCATGGATAATGATCACATGTATGTATCAATTAGTGTCTTGTTAGCCCACATGGGCTGGGAACCTAAAAATAATAAATCAACTGATAATATTGGGGTTTATTAGGGTGGTAGCCCCGACCGGGACTCGAACCCTTAGCGGTTATGCCAAGAGGTCTGAAACCTCTGGACGAGGTCACTAGGTATTGGACTAAGGTCACTAATGCGGTCACGTACAGTCATTAGTTAGGGAACAGTGACACTGCGGTTCAACTCAGGCTAACTAGCAACAAACCTGTCATCCATAACGTTGCCGTTTTTTATAATTGCATCATAAAAAACATAATGTTTTGTCGGTAATGGTTACCAGACATGACGGAAAACGCTTTTGGTTCCACTTACAGTCATATAAACCCCACTCCTAGACTCCACTACTTCTAACCGTCACTAATTTCCCTGTCTCCCATGGCATTTTTATGTGACGGCTTTAAAAAGTCCAACAGAAATTGCTCAAGACAGTAAGCAGATTAGCAGAGTGTGTTCTGTAGGAATTCCTTCTGAAGAACCAGACCTTTTTCCAACGGTGGAAAACAGTCCGTAGACTAGAGAGAGAGAGAGAAGGGGGACAGCTGCCTCTCGCTGCCTCTCACTCAGCTTCTACGTGCCAACCTACGGCCAGGAATATCTTCAGATATTCCAAACAATGGAGCCATTACCGTATCCCCGCCCAAGAAAAACACAAGTCAAGGTTCACTCTATATCGAGATGGCTTTCAGAAGCCTAAATAGTTCAATGAAGCAGTCATTGGATAATAGCACCACTTGGCTATGGAGTTAGTCCGTTTTGCGACCAACCGTTTTTCTAATTGGGTACCTGGGGATTTGAAAAGCAAGTATTTGGCATCCGTGGTCCTTTTCTTACTTTTCCATCTCATAATTCCCCAGATTGATTCTCTAAGATCCCTGAGATCTGAAATGGCACCTGGTCAAAAGTCTACTATTTAGGCAATAGGATGCCATTTCAGACAGTGCCTGAGACATAGGCCGTAGTCTGGTGAAGCGATGGCAACGTGATAACAATTCAATGTGATTTCCTTCAGTCCTCAGCCACCAACCGGGTCTGCTGAACACATTGATTTAGGTGAACCGAGATGACCGAGGAAGAACCGCGGTGTGACCATAAACATAGCAACCATTCAACCACAGTCCACACGGCAGCCATAATGAAAGCTCACTTTCACAACAAGTGCATACAGCAATACACACAACCACGGGATTGTACTTTTTTTTTTTACACATGGCGTACCGTCTGGTAGCCCCCAGCGTCGCACGAGTATGAGGGCAAACGAGTTCAAATGAAATAATATCATAGTCAGATTATATAGTGTTGTGAGAGGGTTTTGAACATGTCGAGTGAGAGGGGACACTGTACTGTACACAAGCAACTCCTCCTTGGACAAAGTCCAGAGTCGATCGATGAGGCTGTTTCAGTCTTTTGCTGAGGTCTGGCCACTCCAACATCAGCCACCAGGCACCAGCCACCAGGCAACATGCCACCAGCCACTAGCCACCAGGCACCCGTCAACATGCATTAGTGTCCACTTTGTATAAACTACACAATACCAACCCCAAAAATGCACAACAATGACAACAGACATCGCCACGAACAGCCTATTTAGGTTTTCTCCGTCCAATGTTAGATTGACGTAATAGCAACATGTTTGGGCTGCCCTACATCGGGCTGGTGCTGTACTGACAGATCTGCATAAGAACTGACCGCCATTGCAAAGCATTGAATAATAAACATGTGAATACTAGAACAGAAAATCATTACAGTCACATTACAGTCACAATAATAACGTGGATTAGGATTCAGAAGGGTTACGTCACCATAACAGGCCTTGTTGCTAAATGAAAATGTACACCACATGTTCGAGCGGGCTCTCAAAAACCGAATATCTCAATATCTTCAGATCAGATGTTATTTAAAATCCATGTGCTTAAATAAACTGAACAGGCTTAGAGGTATTTGGACCTTGTGTGAGCAACGTCGAGTTTGTCACATTGAAAACACATGGAGAAACGAATAAACGTCCAGTAATACGATGACAATAAGAGGAAACAGAAAAATAATAAGTTGCAGCACGGTAATATCGTAAATGGTGCCACAGCTGTTATCGAAGCTCAGGTCAACCTTTTATGTATGGAAGGACTTGCTTTTCCAAGACTTATCAAGACATTTCCAAGAAAGTATTATTGATTAATAACCTTTAAGCAATAATGCGTTCTTGGAAGTGAAACCATTAAGCAATAATAATAATAATAATTGGAAATGTTTTGATAAGTCTTGGAAAAGCAAGTCCTTCCAACCATAAAAGGTTGACGTGTTTCTGAACTGGGCTTGTGCCCAATTTCTCCTGCAGTGAAGCGAGGCGAATGTAATGTAGAGCTAACAGGGTATTTTACATGCTAGCCTATGTCCACAATGACATCGTCATAGCCAAGACTTTCAGATCATGTTCATGTTCTCAAGTTCAGTGGTATCAATTTAGGCCTGTGGCTGCCCATAACCTAATGTAGCAGGCATGAAAGAAAACGCCTGAGCGGAGTTCCCACATCCGGTCTTCAGCGGAAAAGGAAGCTAGGTTGTATCCGGTCGTTGGCAACTCTGCTGCCCATGAACAATTAACTAGCCCTAAGAGAAGAAGAAATAAGACTTGGTTAACCTCACAATGCTCTGAAGCATTGACCAATGAGATCAACACCACATGAAAGTGTGTAGCTATGTTCTGATGTTGAAAAATAGCCTTTAATCTTGAAATGTGAAGATACATATCTTGGCCCTACAGTACCCTATACAGTCTCTCAGATTTTTAGCAGGTGGTTCCTGGCTAAGCAGTCTAGGATTGATTACAGTGGAGCTGTACTGTACTCTGCTGTAGGAAGGCCCTCCCCTTCCTCCCTCACCTCTTCCATCAAGCCTCCATCATTTCACAGGAGCCCTTTGAAATCCAATGACCGATAATCTCACTTTATCTTGCCATATTTCAAAACACCTCATTGACGCCACGGTCCTCTGAGGGGAGGCGGCGGTTTCGTTTGGATGCGTCTCATTTGATCACGACTCCACTAGCTGACTTTATTGACCACTTTTTTTTGCCGCCGCCACTCCCAGTCCCCTATTTTCCCTAGACGCACCATATCACATGAAAGCAAGAGGCTATCCCTGTTAGAGGAAGTGGGCTGTGTACCTCTCTGGGCATGCAGGCTACACCATAAAGAGGGAGACAGACGCGGAGCGATGAGGGAAGGCCCCTGGCTCCCCAGTCCTGTCTCGTGCTGCTCTCGTGGTGTTATAAGTGGCCTGGGCTTTGAAGGTAAAGGGAGGGAGGGAGGGAGGGAGGGAGGGAGGGAGGGAGGGAGGGAGGGAGGGAGGGAGGGAGCAATCTCCAGCATACACCAGTTTAACTCCAGGATACATGAGTCTTTGAACCTGTCCCTTACTCTGTATTTGCCCGTATTTACCCAGCATCAGTCATTCCTAAGGACTGATATCATAATATGATAGGAGTGTAACACATGTTCTTTACACCACAACACAAAGTTAGTGGAGTGTTATTTACCTCAAGTCTAGTCACGGCAGATGAGGCAGCTACTGTACTTCAGGGCAACTGTGACACGTAAGATTCTGTCATTTAGCCAACTGTCAGAATGTATATTCAAACCGTTCAAACATCAAAAGTCTGGTTAGAAAGGCGAGCTCTGCTCACTATTCACTTAAGAAGATTAAAAGTATGGCGTAAGTAATATACACACACGCACACACACACACACACACACACACACACACACACACACACACACACACACACACACACACACACACACACACACACACACACACACACACACACACACACACACACACACACACACACACACACACACACACACAGTTAAGAGAACTTGGAGGGCAATTGAACTTGACCTTGGATAATCAAGCATGGAAACCTGAAACTGTGATTGGTAATCACGGTCAGCAGCACCGAGCTTCACTGAGTCTAATAAACTATGTCACCAAGTAAACAAACATCCTCTGCCCTCTAAGGAGAGACGGTCTCACAGTATCAGATAACAAAGGGACAGCATAAAACACGTACGCGTCATAAGAACCTTAAGAATACAACTTTGGCTCTTTCATCACTCAAAACACAGGTCTTTGACGGGTTAAATCCTGGATTGTATCGGTCTGTGACTCTGGTGACAGAGTCTCCAGATAGGCTACACCAGAGTCATGTGCTGAATTTAGAGAGTTGGGTCAACTTGGAACATTTTGTATATTGTTCTAATTCCAGACATTCAGTTACATAAATGTTTTTAAATATTCCCCATGTAATGTTAATGGAGAGCTAACATGGCTGCCGTACACTGAGTATACAAAACATTAGGAACACCTTTTGCCCTCAGAACAGCCTCAGTTAGTCGGGGCATGGACTCTACAAGTTGTCGAAAAGCGTTCCACAGGGATGCTGGTCCATGTTGACTCCAATGCTTCCCAAAGTTGTGTCAAGTTGGCTGGATGTCCTTTGGGTGGTGGACCATTCTTGACACACACCGGAAACTGTTGTACATTAAAAACCCAGCAGCGTCACCGTTTTTGACTGAAACCGGTGCGCCTGGTACCTACTACTGTACCATGCCCCGTTCAAAGGCACTTCAATCTTTTGTCTTGCCCATTCACCCTCTGAACGCCACACATTCACAATCCATGTCTCAATAGTCTCAATGCTTAAAAATCCTTATTTAACCTGTCTCCTCCCCTTCATCTACACTGATTGAAGTAGATTTAACAGGTGACATCAATAAGGGATCAAAGCTTCCACCTGGATTCACCTGGTCATGAAAAGAGCAGGTGTTCTTAATGTTTTGTACACTCAGCGTAGAGCGTTGAAGTGTCATGGAAACGTATCAGAATGCAGAAACCTCAATGTCCTAACTCTTTAAATACACTCAGAACCATATTGGCCCTACAGCAGCGATCAAAAGAAGGGCACATGACTGAGCCGGAAACCCCAGTCAGAGCTGGGTGTAGCTGTGAGGTGTTAGCCTGTGGATAGAGAAGGGCTCTGTGTCTCCTGACTCTCATTAACAGGTCTAAGTACAGAGGGAAGTGAAATGAATTCCCCTCAGGATACTCTGCTGGCCTGCTAGGGCCCCTGATATCCATTATGGCCCATCTGGGGCCCACACTCGCCCCCCAGGGCCTGCTGACTGGAGGGGTGAGAGACAGCCAGGAGACCTGCTGGGCCCCCCTGACTGGAGGGCTGAGAGACAGCCAGGAGACCCGCCGGACCCCTGAGACGGAGGAGACGGAGCCTTGACGGCGGCTAGCCTAGCGCTAACAAGCACTCACACCTCGGCCTGCTTTGTTTCCCCCTCTCAGATCGTTAAGATCACTAAACAGTTACTTAACCCTGGAGGGGGTAGGGCGGGGCGCTGGCGGGGCGAGAGGGGGGGAAGAGAGGGGACCTAGCGCTCAACTTTTACAGGGGGAGCCTAAGCGATTCGGTCCTGGCTTGTTAAAATAATCTCTGT
Organism: Salmo salar; assembly: GCF_965601325.2. NCBI lineage: Eukaryota > Metazoa > Chordata > Actinopteri > Salmoniformes > Salmonidae > Salmo > Salmo salar. The sequence goes on from NC_138294.1 coordinate 17,527,318, forward strand.
GTTGAATTAAACACAGTTTTAAGACTACTTAAAACTATATGGATGTCCAGGCACTGGTAGAAACAGCCAACCACTGTTACTGTACGCATGCCTCCACTTCCCCTTGTGGGTTCAGAGGTTAGGGTGGTGAACGTTCCCTGCCCATACCATCCATCTGTACTGGTTCTCTAACTTACTGGGAACCAGTGGCCACCCAGGAGCATTGGGTCTGAACATCTCCCAGTCAAGAGGGCCTTTTACTTTGCGTTACTTCGGTTTGGTTTCACTCAAGTCAATTCAATGTGAGGGGGAATAGGGGACGGAGCCACACACCCATGCAGCTTGTCTTAATTGTAATGATTGAATCACTTGGGACAGTCACAACCTGACCTTGAGGTTGGAGCGCAAAGTGATTCATGTGACATTTATAGTCAGCCAGAGCGGAGAGCGGCAAAGTCAGTGCAAAACTTTATCAACAGCCGAGGGAAACAAAAACACATTAGGCTGTCATGGTACTTCCTATATAGATCCACCAATAGCTTTGACATGTTGGATAGAGCCCAAATTTACTAATCTGACCATTTAAACCCCAAATTACACCCGGGTTTCCTGCAGGCTTCTCTGGGTGGCCGCCGTGCTCCCCTCCCCGACTCCCCGTCTCTAATTTGTGACTTTTGAAAGTGAGCCAGTGGGGGTGATTTATTGAGAGCTTATGTTGCAATCTTTCGCATATCCTTTCATGTCGGAGAATTGGAGGCCCTGAAGGAATACATTTCAACAGCCTGAATAATGCTGTATAAAAAATGAACACCATTCTTTTGAGGAGGTCTGCTGTTGGAGGAATCTGAGGGAGAAATGTGGGAAAGTGACGAAATGGATGTGATGGTGAATTATGGCGATAGTCTCTCAAACTGTGAAGTTTAGAAATGTTATAGGCGGACGATCACTCATGTCCTGATCCACTGCCTCTGTGAAGAAAGGTGTAATATTCTGCCAACGCTTCATCACGAATTATAACGACCTCAACATTACACCAACGTCTTCATAGATCTACAGGGTAGAGAAAGCCAAGGTTCAGCCAGAAGAGATTGGTTATAAAATGTGAGGTTTCACACCACCGCTTTCCACTGATGCCCCCCACGCAGCTCTAACCCACCGCATGTCTCTGACCCGGCCCATGTCTCTGACCCACCACATGTCTCTGACCCGGCCCATGTCTCTGACCCACCGCATGTCTCTGACCCGGCCCATGTCTCTGACCCACCGCATGTCTCTGACCCGGCCCATGTCTCTGACCCACCACATGTCTCTGACCCACACAGCTCTGACCCACCACATGTCTCTGACCCACACAGCTCTGACCCACCACACGTCTCTAACCCACCGCATGTCTCTGACCCACCACATGTCTCTGACCCACCGCATGTCTCTGACCCACCGCATGTCTCTGACCCACCGCATGTCTCTGACCCACCGCATGTCTCTGACCCACCGCATGTCTCTGACCCACCGCATGTCTCTGACCCACCCCATGTCTATGACCCACCGCATGTCTCTGACCCACACAGCTCTGACCCACCGCATGTCTCTGACCCACCGCATGTCTCTGACCCACCGCATGTCTCTGACCCGGCCCATGTCTCTGACCCACCGCATGTCTCTGGCCCGGCCCATGTCTCTGACCCACCGCATGTCTCTGACCCACCTCATGTCTCTGACCCACCGCATGTCTCTGACCCACCGCATGTCTCTGACCCGGCCCATGTCTCTGACCCACCGCATGTCTCTGACCCACCGCATGTCTCTGACCCACCGCATGTCTCTGGCCCGGCCCATGTCTCTGACCCACCGCATGTCTCTGACCCACCTCATGTCTCCGACCCACCGCATGTCTCTGACCCACCGCATGTCTCTGACCCACCGCATGTCTCTGGCCCGGCAGGCACCCTGATCACCGGATAAGTGTTGGTGCAAATCAAAAAATCAAGGCAGGTTCACTTCAGAGTCAGGCCATTCTCTATAGAGTAAATTGTTCATTATGAGTATATCATCTAACATAAAAAGCTAGTGAGGACCTTTAGTCGCAAACAAAGCAATCACCATGACCCACTATTTGCATGGTTGACTGCTCAGTATCATCCACACTATAACAAAAGCTCCTATAAGCCATCACAAATCGATGCCACACGTTGCCAATTAAAAGCCCATGAAGACTTCAAGGTTCGTTACCTTTGATTTACATCAAAAACAACCACTTCAGATGCCACACAGCAGGTCAATAGAGTTTGCCTGTGGCCCGTGATTCATGTCTATGCTGTTGTTGAGTGCTGGCTGTAACGTTACAATGTTGGAAACCATTCTAGCAGACAGGAGAGACGGGGAGACAGACCACCTCCCATTGAAACCATTAGCCATCTAAATGTGCCGTGGCATTTCACTCTTATAACAGTATGGTGGTGGTCTCCACACATACACACACTCATCCCCAGTGGTCCATTCTATCCAAACCACTCCAGTTTATTGCAATGGCAAAGTTGTAAGCAGACATTTAAACAGAGGTCTGGCACAGCTCTGTTGGCTGGAACGGTTCCCACTACACAGAAGAGACTGAAGCTATTCCCTTTAATCCTCACTGTCTGAGTGGTAGGATCTCAGAACAGTGCTCTCAGCAGTAGGGAGCAGCTCCCACACTACAGTGTCCACACACACACACACACACACACACACACACACACACACACACACACACACACACACACACACACACACACACACACACACACACACACACACACACACACACACACACACACACACACACACACACACACACACACACACAGCTCCCTACATAGGCTACAGACAGGCATATCCACTTCATCCACTGGTATCATTCCAAGTGACATTCTGGAGACCTATATAAGCCTACAGCAGACACTAGTCCAAGCCAAAGCTAAACTGTAGCCAACCAGTAGTTACCCTGGTATAAACACTTTGATTGTAAAAGACAAAGAGAATCAGCTGTTTCTTCTCTGTTGAGTTGAAATTATCTTTTTTTTTATGTGAAACGCTGGCTTAAAATGTGTAGCAGGGGAAAACAGAAATGTGGCGCCATCTACTGTTCAAGAAGATTCCAGAAATTACATAAACAGTGTTTCCTTTTACATTTGATAACAAAGCAACAAAAAAAAAAACATCTAAACTAATTTTGTCAACTTTCATATTAATTTACGTCATAAAACATTCATAAATAGTCTCATGAAAATATGTCAAAATTCAAATCAAATGTATTTATAAAGCCCTTTTTACATCAGCAGATTTCACAAAGTGCTTGTACAGAAACCCAGCCTAAAACCCCAAACAGCAAGCAATGCAGATGTAGAAGCACCGTGGCTTGGAGAAACTCCCTAGAAAGGCAGGAACCTAGGTAAAAACCACAGCTCTTCTGTCTGTGCCAAGTGGAGATTATAAGAGTACATGACCATTAAGGCCAGGTCGTTCTTCAAGATTTTCAAACGTTCAAAGGTGACCAGCAGGGTCAAATAATAATCACTGTGGTTGTAGACAGTGCAACAGGTCAGCACCTCAGGAGTAAATGTCAGTTGACTTTTCATAGCCGAGCATTCAGAGGTCGAGACAGCAGGTGGGGTACAGAGGGGAGGGGGAGGGGAGGGAGGGGAGGGAGGGGAGGGAGGGGAGGGAGGGAGAGGGAGGGAGGGAGGGAGGGAGGGCTATTTATATGTGTAGCCTATTTAACTTCACCTACAAAATATGAACACATTATATACCTAAACATACAGTATGAACACATTATATACCTAAACATACAGTATGAACACATTATATACCTAAACATACAGTATGAAAACATTACATACCTAAACATGCAGTATGAAAACATTATATACCTAAACATACAGTATGAACACATTATATACCTAAACATACAGTATGAACACATTATATACCTAAACATACAGTATGAACACATTATATACCTAAACATACAGTATGAACACATTATATACCTAAACATACAGTTTGAAAACATTACATACCTAAACATGCAGTATGAAAACATTATATACCTAAACATACAGTATGAACACATTATATACCTAAACATACAGTATGAACACATTATATACCTAAACATACAGTATGAACACATTATATACCTAAACATACAGTATGAACACATTATATACCTAAACATACAGTATGAACACATTATATACCTAAACATACAGTATGAACACATTATATACCTAAACATACAGTATGAACACATTATATACCTAAACATACAGTATGAACACATTATATACCTAAACATACAGTATGGCACCTGAGATCCAGTTTCAATAAAACAATTGGATAACTAATTAGGTAGAATGCTTTTCTACAATGAACCAAACTATAGCGTAGCTCCAGTGGTATAAAGTACTTAAATAAAAATACTTTAAAGTACTATTTAAGTATTTTTGGGCATATCTGTACTTTACTATTTATATTTTTGAAAACTTTTACTTCACTACATTCCTAAAGAAAATAATGTACATTGTACTCCATACCTTTTCTCGTTACATTTTGAATGCTTAGCAGAATAGGAAAATGATCCGATTCACGGACTTATCAAGAGAACATCCCTGGTCATCCCTATTGCCGCTGATCTGGCGGACTCACTAAACACATATGCTTCGTTTGTAAATTATGTTGGGGTATTGGAATGTGCCCCTTGTAATCGACACTTTAAAAACATTTAAGTGGCACCGTCTGGTTTGCTTAATATAAGGAATTTGAAATGATTTATACTTTTAATTAAGTATATTTTTGCAATTACATTTACTTTTGATACAATTATATTTAAATTGAAATACTTGTAGACTTTTGCTCAAGTAGTATTTTACTGGGTGACTTTCACTTTTACTTTAGTCATTTTCTATTAAGGTATCTTGACTTTTAGTCAAGTATGACAATTGGTTACTTTTTCTACTACTGTGTAGCTCTTTACCCCGAGGCACTAGGCCTATGCAGACAGCCAGGCTAATTCCCCACTGTGTTGAAACAGCAGGAACTGATAACACTTGGAGTGCATATTAAGTGGTCGGTAAGAGTATCCTTCACACTCAGCCCACAGTTCCGTCTAATAATTCCAGAAAGCGTCTGGAGCGGTTTAATGACATTAAGAACCAGACAGAAAATAATCCTCGGTGTTAACTTACTTTCTCTCACATTTCTACTGATCATGTTAATGATTTGCCTTGGAAGCGTGTTGGACCCGACAGTGGCGTCAAGGTCTGAGATGCAATTAAGGTTTATGAGGGGTCCAATCCCTGTAATTTCCAATAACGATTCACACATGAGAGGAGTTTTCATGGTACAGGGGCTGATACCGCTATTTTAGTTCTCGTCAAAAAACTTCCATGGGCAGTTGGGCACCTCGCGCAATGTTTGGGGGCATGCGTAAAGCAAAAACGCATGTATTGGAACAGTTGTAACCTGCCATTTAAAGGCAAAACGGAGACATCTAAAATACTTATACCAATACGATTATAAATTATTATTACCAATGTCCTCGCCAAAAGTTGTTACAATCAAATCATAACTACAGTAATATGTGTGTAAATCAAAAGAGAACGATGAGATTACCTGCGCAAGGATGTTGCCTTTCTTGGTGATCCCGGGTTGGAGGTTGGCTGAACGGTTCGTGGCCGGCGTGGGCTCTCCCAACAGAGCCGCTTTGATGGAGTTTGGCTTGGAGCGCTCTGCTCTCTGCGACTCTCCCATCCTCAAGGCCGCGACAAGCAGCGCGAAAACACACCAGAATCTATTCCGACTCAGGACGAGCATCCTTGGGAAACAATTGTTTAGAAATGTTGCCCAAAAAATAAAAACTGATTCGAATAGGATAAAGCGGGCGACCCGGACCTAGCCAATTACGCATAAAGGTATCACAGAAACGCGCGCTCTGTTACACTGTGTCCATGTGGTTAAGTTGACCGCTTGCAAATAAAGTCAATAACGGTAAGTGTTCTCTTTTCAACGAATCAGAAAAGGAAACGGGTTATTGCCATCGACATAAATGCCACTTTTATGGCAACACCAATAGCTCAATCTAAAAATCAAATCAAAATGATGAGCTTCAATGAATAAAAAAACGCTGACGCTCACAAGGTCAGGGTGAAACTTGACAAGCGACTTCCAGTCTGTCTCTCTGGCAGTAAGTGAATGCTTAGTGCGGCAGCCTGATATTTTATGATCTCGGATACTTTCTTTTTATAGGATTCTAATGGGTTTACTTCCTCCGCCCCCATTCAGAACTGACAAAGACTGAAACCGATCTGTACGTGCGCGCTGCGCATTGTCGTCTCGAGCCCCCGTCCCAGACTGGTCCCAGACGCCTGCACCAGAAGCCCTGTTGGGGAAAAACCTATAAAATTATACACTGTATAGTTTAACTGTGTGTGCTGACCTTTTTTATAACGAGACGGTTGGGGGCAAAGGAAATGAAAGAGAGGAATGAATAAAACTTCAGATAGATTGTCCAAATTTTTCTTGGTCTGTAACCTCCATCACACCTTCATGTAATGGACAAGTATCTAATTATTATTTAAAAAATAAAAACACCACAAAACACATTTATTTCCAATAGGCCTATAGTCATAATGTGCTTATGTACTTGTAATGAGGTATTTTATTGGAATTTTTATCTATGGTATGTGGATCTGGTTGCAATACAAATGTAGCCTTCTATGACATGGTTCATGAGGTTCAGGTTGGCATACTAACTTATCTTTCCCACCTTAATTATATGGGGTGATGTGGCTTGGACTCATTGACACCACCAATTTAAATCGGTATTCACAAAAATAGCTTGTATAAGACAATCAGATAACCATTGTTTTGGCCAATGGGAAAGGCTTCCCTCATGATGCGAGGAATGTTCTCAGTGATATGGTTAGTGATATACCTAACATATAGAGACTCCTTTTGTTAGATATCTGGGTGTATGGTCCCTGCATCAGAATAACCTATGTTCATGATGGTTCGATAACATCACAACAGTCTTGAACTGGTAAGGTAAGGTGCCTATATGATTTTGGAGTGCTAAGGCACATTGAACAATACATGTATACTTACTTTAGGTGAAGGCCATCGGGAATATAAACTTATCTAGAATTATGCTATCGAGAATTGTGAGATCTGTAGAACGAAGAATCATTGTGCTGATCTAGCATCAGTTTTGCATTTTAGATGACAATTAATAGGGTTATATTGACAGGGGAGACCTGATCCTAGATCAGCACTCCTACTCTGAGATGCTTTGTGAATACGGGCCCAGAAACCAAATATTCATAATCATTCCTGATAAGGGAATCTGTAGAAATCAGCCAAACGTCATCAACCAGACACTCATATATCTATCAGTGACCTGGATGTTTTTCTGTCTCTAAAGATAATTAATGGAACATATGATTCAGCAGCAGAAACCACAGTGCATGTTAATCAAGAACTACAGCTGCCTTATCAACATAAACGATGAAGAGCCTGTTACCGAAACCAGCATGCTGCACCCGCAAACTCTCTATGGTATGTGCAATGCTCTAGTACACACACACACACACACACACACACACACACACACACACACACACACACACACACACACACACACACACACACACACACACACACACACACACACACACACACACACACACACACACACTTCTGACCTTAAAAGTGATCCGTCACACGCCTCAAACCAGTGTGCCAACCTCTTTTGTTTGGGCAAGCAGCCAATCAGGGAAGCGGGACGGATGTATTGTGCTTCTGTGATGTATTACAATAGTGAATACTTCCTGTGATGGGCCTGTACTCTAGCTTAATTGAATGAACAAATGCATTTTTGTACACGCCTATCATAACAGTGACATTGAGGCCCTTGAATGGTGTGATGGTTACAGCACTATTCACTACTCTCTTTATACTCAGGGAAGTTGTAAAAGAAAAAGACATTGTTTGACAAGAGGCGTCAATACCATCAGCTTTTAATCGAGAACAGGAAGGGGAACCAACCAGAACGTAGACTTTTGCACTTTGAAGTAACACTATCCATGCAGTGTAGATTTGATTATGTTATTTTTGTGGTTTGAATGAAATCACACTCAAACATCCAAGTGAAGAACACAAAGCTCCACAACATCAACTGTCTGTAATACCAATATGATTTATCCCATAAATCCAAAGCGCTGCTCAGCTGGAATCTGTCAGTTTCTCTAGGCTTTTGTTTTAAAAGCCCCAGCAATGTTTTTGCATTGAAATAGTTTAAAAAGCTCCCGGGGACGAGAGACGAGTGGCCCAGAGCACCAGGAAGACCAGAGAAGATTGAAATGCTCTATCACAAACATCACCATGAATGAATGACACTCGAAAAGTATTCAGACCACTTGACATTTTGTTCCGTTACAGCCTTATTCTAAGATGGATTAAATTGTTTTCCCCCCTCATCAATCTGCACACAATACCCCATAATGACAAAGCCAATACAGGTTTTTAGAAATGTTTGCAAAAACGGAAATATCACATTTACATAAGTATTTAGACCTGTTACTCAGTACTTTTGTAGCGATTACAGCCTTGAGTCTTCTTGGGTATGAAGCTACAAGCTTGGCTCATCTGTATTTGGGGAGTTTCTCCCATTCTTCTCTGCAGATCCTCTCAAGCTCTGTCAAGTTGGATGGGGAGAGTTGCTGCACAGCTATTTTCAGGACTCTCCAGAAATGATTGATCGGGTTCAAGTCCAGGCTCTGGCTGGGCCACTCAAGGACATTCAGAGACTTGTCCCGAAGCCATTCCTGTGTTGTCTTGGCTGTGTGCTTAGGGTTGTTGTCCTATTCAAAGGTGAACCTTCCCCTCAGTCTGCGGTCCTGAGTGCTCTGGAGCAGGGTTTTCATCAAAGATCTCTCTGTACTTTGCTCCGCTCATCTTTCCATCAATTCTGACTAGTCTCCCAGTCCCTGCTGCTGAAAAACATCCCCACAGCATGATGCTGCCATCACCATAGGGATGGTGCCACGTTTCCTCCAGATGTGACGCTTGGCATTCAGGCCAAAGACTTCAATCTTGGTTTCATCAGACCAGAAAATCTTGTTTCTTATGGTCTGCATCCTTAAGGTGCCTTTTCGCAAACTTCCAGCTCTAGGAAGAGTCTTGGTGGTTCCAAACTTCTTCCATTTAAGAATGATGGAGCCCACCGTGTTCTTGGAGACCTTCAATACTGCAAACGTTTTTTGGGACCCTTTCCCAGATCTGGGCCTCGACACAATCCTGTCTCGGAGGGACAGTGGGACCTTATATAGACAGGTGTGTGCCTTTCGAAATCATGCCCAATCACTTGAATTTACCACAGGTGGACTCCACTCAAGTTGTAGAAACATCTCAAGGATGATTAATGGAAACAGGATGCACCCTGAGCTCAATTTCAAGTATCATAGCAAAGCGTCTGGATACTTATAACAAATAAAACAGAAATACCTTATTTACATAAATTTGCAAACATTTCTAAAAACCTGTTTTTGCTTTGGAGAGGGCTACCTGGAGGTTATTTAGAGGTTTTGGAGAGGGCTATCTGGAGATTATTTAGATGTTTTGGAGAGGGCTATCTGGAGGTTATTTTGAGGTTTTGGAAGGGGCTATCTGGAGGTTATTTAGATGTTTTGGAGAGGGTTATCTGGAGGTTATTTAGAGGTTTTGGAGAGGGCTACCTGGAGGTTATTTAGAGGTTCTGGAGAGGGCTATCTGGAGATTATTTAGATGTTCTGGAGAGGGCTATCTGGAGGTTATTTAGAGGTTCTGGAGAGGGCTATCTGGAGGTTATTTAGAGGTTCTGGAGAGGGCTATCTGGAGGTTATTTAGAGGTTCTGGAGAGGGCTATCTGGAGGTTATTTAGAGGTTCTGGAGATAGCTGTGAAGTTGATCTGGTGCCCTGGCACCTCTGACGCAATGATGGGCAAGTCCCTAGGAAAAAAATAGATTGAATGAAGATTCCATGCCCCCAAAAACTGGTCTTAATAACATTTTACGGAAACAGCAGGTTTGGGAGTGCTTCACAGCAGCGCCGATTGACGAGTATGCAGTGTAAAAGCAGTTGGCCGGTGCTAAGCAGGGTAATTGTTTTCTTGGCCTGTTTATTTGGCCAGGCGGAATGTTTGGAACAGTGTTGGTGTTCTGAGATTCTATCATCACCCCAGCGACCATAAGGTAATTGAGTTTTGACCACTATCATGCCATGTTTATGCGCTCACATAACGAAAAGTTATTTAGTCCTGGAGATTTATCGATTGAACAGATTCAAACCATCTGTAAAACGATATGTGGAGACAAATTGACAACAGAGAAGGCAGGCATCGTTGTTTTTGATTACGATTTGGAAGTCAAAGATTGAAGGAAGAATCCAATACCAGGTAGGGAGTCGCTCTCTCTCTATGCCAGACCATAACTGGACCAGCTCCAGCCCAATGGAGTCATGGCAACATGCGAAAAATCGGTCTTACAGTCCATGACCAAGGTGGTCATATCTGCCAATTAATGAGGCAGATGCAAACTTTCCCTCGGGGGTCACTAACAGTCACAAATCACTTCTCTCAGCATTATTTTCCATCCTCATTTGAATCTGTCTGCTGAAGTCACAGGCTATACAGTAAAATCCATATATATTCCAAACAACAACATAAGGGTACGTACATAATGTATACCCAGAGACTGTCGGCCGTTGTGTTGACTTACAGAATTTACAGCAGACTGCCTTTTCTCTTTCGCGGCTGGTTGTCAGTCTGTGGTTCTAAACAAACAATATGTCTCCAATCTGTAATCATCATATGGAAAGAAGCGTTATCATGTATGGGTGGGGGGAGGGGTTGAGGCAATGAATGACATGATGCTTTTATGTTTGCTTTTAAAGCATTCCACTGACTGGGAGATTCAAACGCTGGGAACTTGGTTAAGTAATTGTGGTTAAGGTCTTGGATGCAACCCATGTTGTTGTAAACCTTCTCGACCCGGCACATCAGAACTGGTTTTTATTAATGGATCACACAGCATGTATTGCCTTGGGTTGGGTTGGGTATCGCCTCCTCCACCCTCCACGTCGGACACAATCCCCCACGCATCAATCCCAAAAACGTCAGGGGGCAAGGGCAGGTCGACTGGCCCAGTATGCTGCCTGGAGTCCACCCTGACTACCTCTGACTTGGATTGAGGGGAGTTGAATCGGAAGGCTTGTGACCTGTGCAGTTGTAAAAGCAGCGTTCCCCATCCCCACAGTTGGGTCCAGACTAGACATCTATAAATCATGCGTGGTGACGTTGGGGTTGGTCGCTGGTGTGGTCAAAGTCAAGCCCAGAGAAAATGTAGCTCTCTTTTTGATGTGTGACTTTGATGTGAGTCATTGAGTTTCCTGCAGATGGGCTGGCCACACCCAGGCCAGCTAGACGATAAACAGATGATCCAAGCGGTCTGTCTGTGTCCTGTAGTGTATACACCACCACCTCTGTGGTCCAAGCAGACGTGATGATGATGATGATGCGGTTTGAACCGTTTGATGGCCGAGTCGTTTCAGCAGGTGGCTAAACATTTGTAGCACAGTTGGCCATTAAAGGAAGGACAAACATGTTTGATTCCGGAACGTGAACCATAATGAGATCCTGGAAGAAGAAAGCCATTATCCCATGTAATTCCAATAGAGAATATTTTCTTAAGTTTAATTGCGGATAAAAATGTTGTGTTTTTTGTATTTCTATGACTGGAATCAAATCACTTATTCCGTTGTTGACGGCCTGTCTGGAAATGTATTTCCATAAAAAGTAGGAAAAACAAAGCATGTGGTTTCCAGTATTATTTGACTGAGTTATTCATTTTTCTTGTGAAATCCAGATAAGAACTACATGATGTGAAATGGGTTTTGTTTCAATTCCTGCCAAATGAAAAACAATAAGCAACAACTACGTGCGTCAGCTGCAACATACATCCCTTACTAAATGTAGCCTATCAGGACCACAGAATAAGAAAAATAATGAATGAATCATTGAAATTGGCAATATTAAGAGGGGAAAGTCAAGTCCTCCTTTTTCTTGGCTAACAGGAGAAAAGGAGAGTGGGCAGATGACAGTTACAGATGTAGGATCTTAAATTTGAGACAGTTTTCTACAGCAGAAAAATAATCCTGTAGCAACATGTCCCGTGTGGCTCAGTTGGTAGAGCGTGGTGTTTGCAACGCCAGGGTTGTGGGTTCGATTCCTACGGGGGACCAGTACGAAGAAAAAAAATGTATGAAATGTATGCATTCGCTACTGTAAGTCGCTCTGGATAAGAGTGTCTGCTAAATGACTAAAAAAAGTTAAAAATGAAATGGGAATTATTATGTGGATTATAATTCATGGAGATTGTTGTAGAGGACAAAACATTTTCGGAAGGGAAAAACAAGAGGAGATTACAAACTTCCGAAACCTTTTTAAACCTCTAATACACTACAAGTTTAAAATGTCCTGTATTACAAGGAAAGTTGTCCTGCAACAGGGTGATCAAATTAAGATCCTACATCTGTAGTGAAGACGACATCCCGGAGAGAGCATCAAAAGGGTCTTGTTCATACTTGACTATTATCACCAAGAAGACAAAGACGTAGACGGATTAGACAGGAACACATTGTGTTTTTGGAGAGGCACCACCACTTCCTACTACATCTGCCAGCCATCTTGTTAAGGCTTGGCACTCAATTCCATTTAAAGCCCACAAGGACTGATAAACCAATACTCAAATGCTTTCTATTTCTAAGTGAATATTGTCTGTTTATCCATAGGCTACGTGGACGCAGCTACTGTACATGTGCTGCATGTTAGTCTAAGAAAGCCGTTATCCCATGCACTTCCAACTGAAAATTGTGTTTTGTTTAATTGTGGAAGATAGTGCTGTTAGTTTTTGTATTTCTATGGCTGGTAACTGATATCAGGTTCTATATGTTAGCCTATCTATAGGCTACGTGTTTACAGTAGCTGTACGTTATAAGGCGATTGAGCATCTCAGTGGAACTACAGTACATTTCATTCAAACGGGTCCTTGTTCCAGCCTCTGCATGGCTGTAACCCAGACTACATACAAGTCCTGCCGTTCCTCTGATTTGCAACGTTAGCCTCCTCCACTCTAATCAAAAACTGAGCGACTTCTTGCGCAAGCTCTGACTTCTCACATTGTGGAGCACATTCCAGGAAGTTCAATTGGAGGCATTTTGAAAAGGAGTGTGTGTGTGTGTGTGTGTGTGGCTCTGTTTAAAGAGATGCTGCTGCCTACCTATCGGGGGCAATTCCTCTGATTTGCCAGGAAGATGGATTAGGACTATTTGCGAAGAGTCAAGCCTTTTTGGAAACAAGAATGCCGCCCCGTTGCTCCCTTTAAATGCCTCAGATTATTGAATTGATAACAGTGACCCCTCTTTAGCGAGAACGCTGACCACATGAAAGCCGGGCTCTGATAATCAAGTGTCCCGAAAGGCCGTCCCCAGACTCTAAGTCAAACGGCCGTCTGATGATGCCCTCTCCTCTGCCTTGCCTGGGGCTGTGGAGACACACTGACACGCTACCATTGTTGTCAGCAGTGTGACAGTAGTGAGTCGCAGGTCTCTGAAGAAGACACCCCGCTGGGCACAGACGTCAGTTCAACGTCTAGTTCTCATTTACATTTGGTTAAAATGATAACTAACGTGAATTCAACAATGTTACGTTAAAGGTTGGGTGGAAAAAAAGACGGAATGCCCTTATGTTGATGACTTTTTGCAAATCCAATCTGTTTTCCACGTTGATTCCACGTCATCACATATATTTGTTGAGTTGAAATGCCTCAGTGGGACAGATCTCCTCTTACTGATACGCTGCTACAGACAATTGATGTGAGAGATTAAAAGACGTTTGGAGACTGGTAGCGTTTCATGATGATGTCTCATGCGTTAGATGCACAGTAAAGCCTTACCAGGACATTAAACCTAAAGCCTCATGGTATCTGTCTACAGGTGGAGTATGGAGAGCAATGATAAATACAGATACTAGTAAGGCTTTTATTCATCTCCACAACCAAATAAAGTCCTACTATTCCACACCGTGGCTGTCTGACATATCTAAGCAAAGCATTTATGCACGCCTGTCTATTGACTACACTCGAGCGTGACTGAAAAGCGCTTGTAGCCAGGTATGTATAGTATTCCAAAATCCCAGCATGCATTGGGGGGGCAACGCTTTGGGAGAGATTTACGACGTGCTTGACCAAAATAGCGTATAAATACCATGTTCTCATGGTAAACTGTAATTTTCCAAATATTCCATTGAATCAATGATCAACCTCGAAAATGTGACAATACCATACTGTGGTATTGTTAATGGAAGACTTACAGGCAGGCAGTGTGTGGACAGCTGCAGATCAATGGAAGGGTAATTATTGTTGTGAAGAGTGTTGATTGGGTAAGAAAAACATCTATCTATCTATCTATCTATCTGTGTGTGAGTGTGTGAGTGTGCATGCAAATGAGTGCATGCATGTACAGTATGTATGCATGTATGCACACATAGTGGTATAGTATAGATGCTGGTCCTGTGTTATTATACACACTCACAACACTTCACTGTAGAGGGCTTCTGTAAAAATGTCCACAACAATTACCAAGGCATGCATTTTGTTACTCCCTGTAGGAGAAAATGTACAACTACTTAGTTTCCATCTGAGTCCAGAGACATTTTTCAAATCAGCAGGCAGAAATAATGCAGTATTTGTGCCATGAAACAAAACAAATAAACCATGAAGTAAATGATCGGCCTCTTTACAGTAAGCTTACTGAGGTACAGTAAAGATAGAGTATTCTGGGATTGGTACTATACATCAGAGGAGGCTGGTGGGAGGTGTTATAGGAGGACAGGCTCATTGTAATGGCTGGAATGGAATAAATGGAATGGAGTCAAACATGTGGTTTCCATATGTTTGATATCGTTATATAATATTCCATTCCAGCCATTACAATGAGCCTGTCCTCCTACAGCTCCTCCCACCAGCCTCCTCTGCTGTGCATGTCACATTGAGATACTAAATAAGCAGATGTCATCCCTCAGCTCAGAAGTATGTAAACTAAAGTCATTCTGGAGCATCTTGATGTGAGGCGGCGAGGGGTCAAACCCCAGAAAGAGTCAACAAAATATCTTTGCCACTCCGTCACTCTGGAGGAGAAGTTAGAGTCCCTTATTGCTGTGTAATCAATGAGCCCATCTATGTTATTAGGGTCTCTTCACGCTCCTAGTGATCCATACAGCTTTAATCTGACCACAGATCAGATTTGCCATGTCTTAAGTTAGGTAGGTCTTTGTTTTTCCCCGAAGGCAGCCGCGGTGACATCATTTTTATGCCATCACTCAGTGTCAATGTTACGGCATGGCAGCGCTGGGATTGAATGACGACCACACAATGTGCCATTGTCCCCAAACCTGTGATGTTGGCAGCAGACAGGAAAGTCACAGAGCGGGACCCATATACTGATTTCAAGTGTCGGTTTCGATAAGCTAAATTCCCCTTTAGATCTTCCCCCAACACATCAGTGACCCCTTAGCGTTACTTAAGTACTGTAGGTACACTATATGAAATAGTTGGCATTCTATGGCTGATTTTCAAAGAGGTGACTAAGTAGTACCATCACAATAAATCCATTAGTTCTTTTAGACAGGTCTAAAGAAATACGATATGAAGAAAATGTAGTTTATTTCAGAAGAGCAGAATAGCATACTCTGAGTTGTCCTTATGTTAGGCCTTGATGTCTGTGGGCTACACTAGTTCATTTAGCAGACAAGAATTGCTTAGAATTCCGTGACATTATTTTATAGTATGAAGAATACAATTGAACATAGATGAATAAAATCCAAACGATTTCCGAGGCAGTGCGCACATGGGGCTAATCTGTGTTGAGCGGTTAAGAAAGAAACATGTCCAACTATATGCTTAATTTAGAGCTATTTATCCAACTTTAGTTGTGATACAAACGTTGGGCTATATGTTTAGATTTTTAATACATTCTAAGGCCGCATGATGCAACTCTAATGATGATTTGAAAAAAGCTGCATGAAAGGGATGAGCTCTGGTAGTACAATGAGTCAATGCTTAACTTCATGACGACCCACTGCGGAGAACATTACCCTACATTATATCCACCTATAACATATAATGTAAACCATTGAGCAGATGCTTTTATCAAAAGCGATTTACTGTCACGCATACATTTAGGGTGGTCCCGGGAATCGAACCCGGAATTGCAATCACCATGCTCTACCGACCAAGCTACAGAGGTAATAATCATTCATTTCTATTAAGTAACATTCTCTCAATGAGTGAATGTTTGTACCCTAGCCTAACCGCCACTCAATGCCTGAAGCCAGGACAGTTAATATGGCAGAAGAAGCGACTGTGGGTTTATTGAGAGAGAGTCTTTCTTTGAGAGCGCTGACATTCTGTTGAGGCGACAATTGATTCCAGAAGACCTTCAGGGTGTCAAGGAAAGAATTGTGAGACACATTTCAAATGAAATATACCCACAATTCACTCTCTACCGCAAGAATCCGTGTGTGACTGTGAATACCCCCTCTGTTACTTCAGTGTGTATTTTGATCCAGTTCAGTCATGGGTCACCAAAATATGTGAGTCGGTGTTGGGATATTTTGAGGTTTGGACCAAAAAATGTGGAAAACGTTTACTTGGGGAAAAATGTGCTAGAAGATATGGACAATGATATATATTGGTGAAGGGGAGGGAGAACAGTCAACTATGAGTAAGCATGCAATCAACACAAACCATCATTTAGCCAAAAGAGGAATTTCACACCCCATTTTGAGGCTTTGGCCACAGCCTTTTTAGGACCGAAGTCATATTGTAATCTCCAACACGCACACAAGACGGTCGTATCCCATGATGCACACTATAGCCAGGCCAGAGAAGATAGATAACACTGCCTACCAAAGTCATTGAGGTCAGTTACAGACGCTAGATACAGGAAGTGATGCGGTCGGGCGACTGGGAAAATGTGAGTCTTTGGGTGTGACCATGGTTAGGGACATACAGGAAACAGATGCAGCGGTAAACAACACATTTCAGCCACCTGTGACTACATCCCCCCCCACCACACACACACACACACACACACAGACAAAAACATGTTGAGGAGGTACTGTAAAAGGTAGTGTGTTGGTGAGCTGAATCTCCTCACTGTCATTAATTAATATAGGCTGCAGTGCGTACAGGTAACTGCCAAAATAATGGAAACACTTGAATAAATGAGGGGTACAAAGTATATTGAAAGCAGGTGCTTCCACACAGGTGTGGTCCCTGAGTTAATTAAGCAATTAACATCCCATCATGCTGGGCAGGCCATTATAGTGGCCATTATTTTGGCTACCATGGCGATGCCCCCATAGGATGATAATGCCCCCATCCACAGGGCACAAGTGGTCACTGAATGGTTTTATGAGCATGAAAACAATGTAAACCATATGCCCTGGCCGTCTCAGCCACCAGATCTCAACCCAATCGAACACTTATGGGAGATTCTGGAGCAACGCCTGAGATAGCGTTTTCCTCCTCCATCAACAAAACACCAAATTATGGAATTTCTCGTGTAAGAATGGTGTCGCATCTCTACAATAGAAATCCAGACACTTGTAGAATCTATGCCAAGATGCATTGAAGCTGTTCTGGATCATGGTGGCCCAACGCCTTATTAAGACAGTTTATGTTGCTGTTTCCTTTATTTTGGCAGTTACCTGTATCTATATAATCATTTGAAGACGGCATCTAGTATGTCTAGTAGGAAAACATCCATACAAGGAGAAGTATACTGAAACAAATGGACACTTCACTCTTCAAATAAAAAAATTCACCTTACAGTGAAACGCCCACTCTTACTGTTTTTTCTCTATTTTGTCTATATTCCATGCGTCTCTCACGCACGCACGCACGCACGCACGCACGCACGCACGCACGCACGCACGCACACGCACACACACACACACACACACACACACACACACACACACACACACTAATCCTCCTAACAGAGAGGTGGGTTGTTTTTTACTACGATCAGACTATAATCCCTCCTGGGCCTTGATGTTTTTATTGGTTGGATATGCTCTCTGTCCAGATGGTTCAAGGTGTTAACTTTGACCTGCGAAAGCCTGTTTTGTCTTCTCCCCAACAAAAGCCCATATTAAAAAGAAAAGAGGAACTTAAAAAGAAAGAGAGCGGCGTGCCCAGCGACTCGGGGTATGTTTCCAATTTCACCATCGTGAAGCCGAAACCTAAGCAATTCTATGCTAACGGTGGTAATGGAAGATGAGGTAAAACTGAATGGTCTTTGAGAGGAGACTATTCCAAAAGATAACTTCCTGTTATGTGTCTTCGGTCCAACATCCATTACTGTACACAGAGACCTCAAAGAAGTTTCCGGAACAAACGAGAGACTAAAGAAAGAGCAGTCCTTTAAGTTCTAAGCCCTTCCGTTCAATTAGCCAAAGACTTTATCTTGGCCACAGCATGAGCTCATCATGCAAAAATCTCAATCTTCTCTTCTTTACCATTGTGTGGTGACTGGTGAGGTAGTCTACGCCCTTCTCTCTCTCTCTCTCCCCCTCTCCCCCTCTCTCGCCCTCTCTCTCTCTCCCCCTCTCTCTTTCTTTCACGCCACTTACATCTAATCAGTGGCTTCTTTGTGTCTCAACTGACCAATGACGCTGCTTGGGATGATTAACATTATAAATCACTCATCCTTTTCCCTCCGCTTTATGTATCATCCATCCATCCAATCTCCATCATCCATCCATCCATCCATCCATCCATCCATCCATCCATCCATCCATCCATCCATCCATCCATCAATCAAATGTATTTTATAAGCCCTTTTTACATCAACAGTTGTAACAAAGTGCTTTACAGATACCCAGCCTAAAACTCCCAAAGAGCAACCAATGCACAGGTTAACCTTTTTCGCCATTTTAACTGGAGGCAGCTCTGCATAGTGATCACTAGCTGGAACAGGTTTTAAGTCATAAAATATTATGTTAAACCTAACCCTAACCTTAACCCCACTGCTAACCCTAATGCCTAACCCTAATCTTAAATGAAGACCGAAAAGCACATTTTTGTTTTCATGAATATTTACAATATTTTGACTTTGCAACTGGCCCATCTAGTGGAAATCACTCAGTTCTGCCTCCAGGCCAAGATTCAGGACAATAAACATCAACCTGCAAGCAATGCAGATGTAGAAGCACAGTGGCTAGGAGAAACTCCCTAGAAGCCAGGAACCTATGAAGAAAGCTAGAGAGGAATGGAGCTATCCATTCCATTCCATTCCATTTACCTATGACATCCAATGACAAGATCATCTGCGGCATGAGGGCAGATATTGTCTTCGCTAAATCATTCAACTACAGTATGACTGCAGATTCTGCCTTTAATAATGTTTGAGGTAAACTTGGCATCGACCATCAACTGATTTATTTCTGAATTCCAACCTGAAATAATTGACCTGAGATTGGGAGCTTCAGGACAGTAGAAAACTAAAACACAACACCTCAGGAACAGGTAGAGGCTGAATATATTAGTTATAAAAGGGATATACAAAGCACACGTGTTATTTTGCTGTTGTTCTTGTCTCTTGTTGTGGTGGTTTTATGCTCCAGATTGGTACAGTGATTCAAATACACTCACTCTCTAGAAAAGAGAAGAAGAACCCTCTCACTCTCTAGAAAAAAACCCTCTCACTCTCTAGAAAAGAGAAGAAGAACCCTCTCACTCTCTAGAAAAGAGAAGAAGAACCCTCTCACTCTCTAGAAAAGAACCCTCTCACTCTCTAGAAAAGAGAAGAAGAACCCTCTCACTCTCTAGAAAAGAACCCTCTCACTCTCTAGAAAAGAGAAGAACCCTCTCACTCTCTAGAAAAGAGAAGAACCCTCTCACTCTCTAGAACAGAGAAGACGAAGAACCCTCTCACTCTCTAGAACAGAGAAGAAGAACCCTCTCACTCTCTAGAACAGAGAAGACGAAGAACCCTCTCACTCTCTAGAAAAGAGAAGAAGAACCCTCTCACTCTCTAGAAAAGAGAAGAAGAACCCTCTCACTCTCTAGAACAGAGAAGAAGAACCCTCCCTGAGAAACACACCAATCCCATTTGGACATAAGGTGTTCAGGTCAGTTGGCACCTACAGTATAGGCTACTTTTTCAGTCGTTTATTTGAACTAGATCCATCTCAGCACAGCAGCCACGCACATGCAGCAAGGTGTCTGTTTTTCTTGGTCTGACAGACACGGACAAAGTATTCATCAGCACCAACAACGCCACTGGTTTGGAGCGATGTGTCACTGACAACGAGACTGAATAAAAATGATTCATAAGGAGATACAACTAGAGAGGGCCCTGTTGGCTCCAGCTTTACAAATAGGATCCATGTGCAAGCAGGGATCCCACTGTCACTCTGACAGAGTTATTTAACTACACACTGTGTCTACCTACGCTATAACAGTGTGTGTGTGTGTGTGCAAGCATGTGTGTGTGTGTGTGTGTGTGTGTGTGTGTGTGTGTGTGTGTGTGTGTGTGTGTGTGTGTGTGTGTGTGTGTGTGTGTGTGTGTGTGTGTGTGTGTATGCAAGCATTGTGTGTGTGTGTGTATGCAAGCATTGTGTGTGTGTGTGTGGTGTGTGTGTGTGTGAACATTTGCGTGTGTGTATGCAAGCGTATGTAAGCCTATGTTATAATGCATGCCAGCTGGGAAGTCCTGGGTATAACCCTCCACTATTAAGACTGATTAGGTGTGAAAGACTTGAGATGTAGTAAATCTCTTAGTCCACTTGTACAAATGAGAGGCTATGCTGATGGAGGATGGGCTGACGGTGTATTGACACATGGTTGGCTAGACGCTGTGTGAGAGAAGATGGTTATCAGTGTTTCCCAAACTCTGTCCTCGGGACTCCAAGGGGTTCACACTTAGTATTTTTCCTTAACACTACACAGCTGATTCAAATGATCAAAGCTTGATAATTAGTTGATTATCTCAATCAGCTGTGTAGTGCTAGGGCAAACACCAAAACGTGCACCTCTTGGGGTCCCGAGGACTGAGTTTGGGAAACCCTGGGTTTCGGTGACTGAATGAGATGGCACCAATGAAGGGTGAGTGATGAGAAATGTAGGCCTGTATGGGACAAGTGTATTTGCGTAACGGACTCCAATCCGTTTAGTTTGCTGACAAACTACCTTGGTTCACGCACTTGCATAACTATTTCAACATTCACAAAGTAATCTAACGTTAACTATGTGAGGCTAGTACAGTACCAGGTGCTAACATGGCTAGCTTTTAATGTCACTAGATGACTAGCTAACTAGATACCAAGAATGGCTAGCCAGCTCCACCACTAGTCTAGTTTTCAGACAGTCCTTGCTATCTGGGATCCTTTGGACGTCCCTACCCCATTTAGACTTCATGGAGGTCTGTTGGTCTGTCACCACACCCACGCTTAATGAACTCCAGTAGGTTAACCCTAATAAAAGTGGCAACAATTGGAGAGCCGTTTATATAAGTGGAAGCCAAAGCCAAATCAGGATATGTAAATTCTAATTTAACAGAACGTAGAAGGTTCATGATGTCCTTCACAATTGCACTTCAAGTCTCCAGCTGCAATATTTAGTTGGAAATTGCAGTCTGGGGCCTAATTGTGGCACAGAGAAACACATTTGTTATGGCGTTTTGGGCTACACTCACAAGTTGTGAAGCTAAAACCAGGTCTGGAGAACGTCATTTCCAACTGACTCGCCAACATGCCGTCCCCATGGGAGTTGTTGGGGGCAGATGTGATGCATATTGGACATGTTTTGATGCTCAGTCACTATGCAGAGGAGGCCATGGCCGCTGGGCCTAGAATTCCGCCTTGAGAAAGTGAACAAAGTGTCTGTGGTCAACGGGGGGAAACCACCGAAAACCATTGTACTGAGCCGCCACAAAGAGAAAACCGTCTCCCCAAGCGACGGCAAAGAACAAAATGTCCCCTCCTTCCCATGTAAAGTGCAGCTCTAAATATTTCCCAGAAATGTTGACTCTTAAGAACATAATAGCTACGGGCCATGTTAAAAATAGATCTGTGCACCTATGACATGGGAGTCCAACTAACAACAAATGGGCACGGAAATTGTTTTAATGAACTGTTACACAGGGGGAATATGAGATAAACAGGCAATCTAAGACACTTTGATATTGACTTGAACAAACAGTCTCCGATTGAGTACACTGATACCGTTACAATACAGGCTGAAGCATGTTCTTTTACATAACCATCCCCCACCAGGGGCGCAACTTTGGTTTTAGAAGTGGGGGGGACATAATAATTTTTGTTCGTTTTTTTGTTATCCAGTCGGATAAACACTCCAAACAGCGTACCCGACCGCTCGGAGGCGTCCGCATGGTCCTAAAAACACACTGTTGCCTGGTTTTGTATCACATTCCAATGATAAAACTGGGGGGGGGGGACAAAAATGCAATTTCAGAATGTGGGACATGCCCCCCCAGTGAAAGTTGCGCCCTTGACTTGAACAATATTGACTTGAATTGATACCGTTACAATACATGCTGAAGCATGTCGTCTTACATCGCCGTCCCCATACTGTCCCATCGTGTTATCTGGTGTGGTTTCATCTAGTCAACAGACCCAACACACCCACATGTTACCTGAGCTTACCAAAGCCAACTAGCAGCAAGCAGATTATAGTGTTAACATAATTAAACAACAACCTTTTCTCGATGACAGTAATTACACTTGTGTGGAGATGATGATGATCCGTCAGTGTTTTGAGAAAGAAGACCAGCTTCAGATCTCATGACGGTTCCAATGTACAGGTGTGCATTGTCACAGGAAGCCTGATCCTAGATCAGCGTACTACTAAATCCTTTAATTTAACCTATCTCCTGAGAAAGGTTGAGTTTCTGTACACCAGCCAGGGCTTTAGGCAGTCAGACTGTCTGCTTCGCTGTGATTTACAGTAGAAAAATCTCAGAGAAAGCTGGGAGCTGCAGCCAGACAATCGAACTAGCAAATAAACAGCTAAAGCAGACAGACAGGAGGAACAGGGTTCAGTAAGGATGAGCGGCAGATATAGAGGTTCATTAATAAGTTTAAAACGTACCATAAAAACCTTCCTATCTCAGCACTTTACGGTATTACAAGTACATTTGATTTGACTAATCGAAAGAGCTATTACCTTTATATATGTCCGTTGGATACAATTTCTGATTATTGTTCATGGCCAGCCAGTTGCATTTGATTATTCAAAATGTTTACAGTTCGCCTATCATTTCAAAGATAATTGTAGTGTCCAATTCCACCACAAAATTATAAAAATTCTCAGAGCTTTATGGAGGTGCTTTTCAGTTTCGTTATATCAAATGTTTGTCTTCGTGTGGTTTGGATTAAGATTATTTTTTAAATTGTGTGCCAATAAAAATACTTTTTACCTTCTTTATTTTTTTAAATCATTATTCAAATAAATGTTTGTTATTGCAACTTAAAAAGGTGAAAATACATCATAAAAGTCTGGAAATGTCACGCCCTGTCCATAGAGGGTTTTATTCTCTATTTTGGTTAGGCCAGGGTGTGACTAGGGTGGGCATTCTATGTTCCTTTTTCTATGTTTTGGTATTTCTTTGTTTTGGCCGGGTATGGTTCTCAATCAGGGACAGCTGTCTATCGTTGTCTCTGATTGGGAACCATACTTAGGTAGCCTTTTCCCACAGGGTTGGTGTGGGTAGTTGTTTTCTGTTTGGTGTGTTCACCTGACAGAGCTGTTGCGTTTTGTTCCACTTTGTTTTTTTGTTGCAGTGTTCAAGTTATTAATAAACATCATGAACACGTATCATGCTGCGCTTTGGTCTACTCCTTCTTCCAAAGACAACCGTTACAGGAAATAAATGATTGTGCCTCTTTATGAGTCGCATTAAAGTATTGCATCTAGGCAGAAAACAGTAGTCATAATACAGTTGGATTTTATATTTGACAGCTTAATAGCACAGGGAGCCAAAGACTGAATTATACTGTACCCAGCTAGTGTTTTGGCAGTATGGTGTATTTCAGCAGTGTTGGAGGGAGCGAAGCTGTTTGCACTTGTATTTCTCACTTTGGTGCCTCTCAACGCTGCAATTTCTCAAGAGTGGGAAAAAGTGGTGTAACACTACTCTAGCTAATGTTAGCACAATGTTGCCACAGGGGAGACAAACACCGCAGACCTGTCACATGCCAGATGACAGGTCACATGTAGGTTGGTGGCTGGACGTTTGTTGGCAAAAGTGGGTGTCAGGCAGTGTGTAAACAGCTTTTGGCATCCCAATCAACCTTATACATAGTAAAAATAACAAATAACTTACGTATATGGGAGAGTGGGGTATACTGAACAATTCTTTACATTCAGACTTATTACATCAAGGGAAATATAGTATTCTTTCTAACAAAGATATCTACATATATTTCAATATGTTGTGTATCCCTGGAAATAATCCGAGTAAATGTAAACATTACAGCTTTGAAATTTAGCATGTCCAAAAAAAGGGTAATGGGGTAAATTTTGCTCAGTTGCATCCTGTTTCCAATTATCATTCTTGAAATGTTTCTACAACTTGATTGGAGTAACCCCTGTGTTAAATTATATTAATTGGACATGATTTGGAAAGGCACACACCTGTCTATATAAAGTCCCACAGTTGACAGTGCATGTCAGAGCAAAAACCAAGCCATGAGGTGAAAGGAATTGTTCGTAGAGCTCTGAGACAGAATTGTGTCGAGGCACAGATCTGGGGAAGGGTACCAAAACATTTCTGCAGCATTGTAGGTCCCCAATAATACACAGGCCTCCATCATTCTTAAATGGAAGAAGTTTGGAACCACCAAGACTCTTCCTAGAGCTGGCCGCCCGTCCAAACTGAGCAATCAGGGGAGACGGGCCTTGGTCAGGGAGGTGACCAAGAACCCGATGGTCACTCTGACAGAGCTCCAGAGTTCCTCTGTGAAGATATGAGAACCTTCCAGAAGGACAACCATCTCTGCAGCACTCCACCAATCAGGTCTTTAAGGTAGAGTGGCCACACAGAAGCCAATCCTCTGTAAAAGGCACATGACAGCCCATTTGGAGTTTGCCAAAAGGCACTTTAAGGACTCAGACCATGAGAAAAAATATTCTCTGGTCTGATGAAACCAAGATTGAACTCTTTGGCCTGAATACCTGTCACGACTTCCGCCGAAATCGGCTCCTCTCCTTGTTCGTTCGGCGGTCGACGTCACCGGCTTTCTAGCCATCGCCGCTCCATTTTTCATTTATCCATTTGTTTTGTCTTGTTCCCTGCACACCTGGTTTTCATTCCCAATCACACTACATGTATTTATTCCTCTGTTCCCCCTCATGTCTTTGTGTGGAATTGTTTGTGTTACGTGTTTATTGTTGACGCGCCAGACTGGTTTGTTTTTCCGTGTTATTTTCACGAAGATGTTTATGGTTAAACATAATTCTTGTGACTGTTTTGCGCGTTTTGCACTTTTGCTTCAATAAAGTCTGCGCCTGTTCACAAATCTCTGCTCTCCTGCACCTGACTTCGCTACCTGTACGCACACACCTGACAATACCAAGCGTCACGTCTGGAGGAAACATGGCACCATCCCTACGGTGAAGCATGGTGGAGGCAGCATCATGCTGTGGGGATGTTTTTCAGCAGCAGGGACTGGAAGACTAGTCAGGATCGAGGGAAAGATGAACAGAGCAAAGTACAGAGAGATCCTTGATGAAAACCTGCTCCAGAGCACTCAGGACCTCAGACTGGGGTGACCATAAGCACACGGCCAAGACAACGCAGGAGTGGCTTCAGGACAAGTCTCTGAATGTCCTTGAGTGGCCCAGCCAGAGCCCAGACTTAAACCTGATCGAACATCTCTTGAAAAACCTGAAAATAGCTGTGCAGCGACGCTCCCCATTCAACCTGACAGAGCTTGAGGATCTGCAGAGAAGAATGGGAGAAACTCCCCAAATACAGGTGTGCCACGCTTGTAACGTCATACCCAAGAAGACTCAAGGCTGTAATCACTGCCAAAGGTGCTTCAACAAAGTACTGAGTAAAGGGTCTGAATACTTATGTAAATGTGATA
Organism: Salmo salar; assembly: GCF_965601325.2. Classification (NCBI taxonomy): domain Eukaryota; kingdom Metazoa; phylum Chordata; class Actinopteri; order Salmoniformes; family Salmonidae; genus Salmo; species Salmo salar. The sequence continues at coordinate 17,553,543 of NC_138294.1, forward strand.
TTTCGGTTTTTATTTTTAGTACATTTGCAAAAATGTCTACAAACCTGTTTTGGCTTCCATTATGGGGTATTATGTGTAGATTGATGAGGGGGAAAACGATTTAATCCGTTTTAGAATGAGGCTGTAACGTAATAGAATGTGGAAAAAGTCAAGGGGTCTGAATACTTTCCGAATGCACTGTACATGGTTTCCATTCAGTCCGCTTCAGCCATTATTATGAGCCGTCCTGCCCTCAGAAGCCTCCTGTGATATGTACCTAAAGCAAAGGGTTGACTGACTGACAAAAGGCACGCAAGGAAGCGTCTTTGGGACTGGTGAATCCTTTGTGGATGGCATCTGATTCTGAACATACCACATCATAAAGTAATGACCTCCCGGAGGATGTATATCTGATACTGTTGACGGGTCTATATTTTCATTACTGCTCCCAAGACGATTCCCAAAAAGAAATGTCACGGTAAAGAAACTGGAACCATGTTATTTAGCAATATGCACAATGTTCAAACTCCAAGACAGGGCATTCTACAAAGTAAAGAAGCCAGCTGTTGCTTTTCATAATTGTTGTGGGCGCCGAGGTCCCTTTTGAAATGGCAGAAAGTCAGGTTTATTTTTTATTTTTTGGACAAACTACTCAAGGAGTTTCGTCCCCGGCAACCAGAATACATTTTCAGAGAATTCTGCTTTTGTAGAAACGTATGAATCATTGTGCTGTGCAGTAAGGATGAATATTCTGCAGGCCTACAGGCCAGAAAAAGCTGTTTCGTATTAGTCTTGGATATGAGAGATCATCTCTTCTGTGTTGTATTTTACTACCAAATATCAAGAGTCATACATTTGGACAAAAAAGTACAACTTCCTTTAATCCTATCCAACACATTCAACTGATGATAACGCGTACCATTTCAACATAACTACAGGCCCAGTCCAAGTCCTATTTTTTCTACTAGATCAGGGCATGTCTCATAATATTGCCTTTTTCGGTAAGTGGCTGAGAATGAAAAGACTGAGAGAAAAATAATGTTGGAGATCAATTTGAGTCTGGGCCAGTGTTCCGTTCCAAAGTGTTATTTTCACGTTCTTGTTGTCTGAGTGCCACGCCATGTCTCTCCTTTTCTCAGATAGTCATCGGCGGTTTAAATCCTGCGGATCAAAATTGAATTCGCTTTTACACTTAACCTTGAAAATTGGCTTACGTTAACTGTGTTATAGGGCAAACAATGATTGGGTTTCAAAATTTCAGCTCAGCTCGGCTCGTCTGTGGGCACCAGGCCTCGGTGGAGACGAGTGATTAACTAACTGTGATGTGAGGATGAGGGAGTTTCTGGACAACGGAAACGAAAACATGCGTAACCCCTTGGAACGCGAAGGAGAAGAAGTATTCGGTTTCTCCGCTCAGTTCTGACTGAAGTTATATGCGTTGATACAGCCGAAGCCTGTGTATTGCTAAAGAGGAGGACGATGGTATAGGACTTTTGCTGATGATCAGTAATGAGCCAGTCAAGACAGCTAGGCTACTTCAGGAGCTGCTCAGACAGTCATTCAACCTGCAGCCACAAGTTCCAGTGGGGAGCAATGAGAATGGCTATACCACAGGGAGACTGCATGCACTGTCTCTCCAACGAACAGTGAAAAGGGAATCCCATAATTCTCACAGCAATAAAATGTTTTATGGGCAAAAATAGAGAATCACTGGAATTTTTCTGTCCATATTTCTGGATAACCACACTGACTGAACAGACCAAGTCTTAGTGCTTTAACGACTAGAAAACAATGACCAGAATAAGCCAGTAAGTGGTCTGCAGTAAATGTCTGACAGAAATAAATGACTGTCTAATTGGGAAAATGTTTCAAATGTCTAATTGGGAAAATTCGTACATGTTTGTTGCATATAATAACAAGTTAAGAAAGGGTAACGCATCGTGCCAAACAACAGCCCTTCGCTGTGGTACATTCACAATATAACATGGCCCCTTGGGTCTCATTGCTTAAATGTTCATTTTTAAAATTGTTTTATTTCATCTTTATTTAACCAGGTAGTGCTAGTTGAGAACAAGTTCTCATTTACAACTGCGACCTGGCCAAGATAAAGCAAAGCAGTGCAGCACAAACAATAACACAGAGTTACACATGGGATAAACAAACATACAGTCAATAATAGAATAGAAAAAGTCTATATACAGTGTGTGCAAATGAGGTAGGATGAGGTAAGGCAATAAATAGAACATAGTGGCGAAATAATTACAATATAGCAATTAAACACGAGTGGTAGATGAATGTTAGCATTGTGTACAAGTAGTGATGGGGGAAAACTTGCTACAGTTACATAGCGTGATATTATTTTGGACGATATGAACCTGAGGGGGCTGAAAGGGGGGCTGAAACTGTGGACATCTTAAAACGCATCTTTGTAGGGTTGCTTTTCCTCAGGGTGATTTTTAGTGTCCGTTTTGTGTCATTCTTTTGTTTTTTATCTTATGTTTGTTGTGTAGTAAATATTTCAGCTTTTATTTTCATTGTTTTTTTTTTTTTTTTTATCCTGTAAAGCACATTGCATTGCATTCCATGTCTGAAATGTGATGTATAAATAAAGCTTGATTTGACAATATCACAATGTTATTTTTACACAAATTGGCTGTACCTGCAAACTCCAGTATTTTTCCTTCATAGCTTGTTCTCCATCTTCTTTTAAATAAATAAGGAGCCAATTTGTTTTCAGCACTTTTATTTCCATGACCGATCAAAACTTGATTTCTCATGGCTCTCTTGTCCCTCTACAATAGACATATGGTGAGCAATATGTTTGGAACATCGAATCGCAATAACATTTCAGTATCAAATCAAAATAGATATTGAATCGTGAGAATCGCAATACCTATAGTATCGGCACCAAAGTATCGTGATAATATCGTGTCGTGAGGTCCTTGGCAATTCCCAGCCACGAGAGGGTATAAGAAAGACAAGCAACACAGTAGCCTATGTGAGGACGATAAGGTGTGGGCTGTGGGCACTCTAGGGTTAAGTGTGTGTGTGTGTGTGTGTCACTATTAAAAGCCAAATGAGTCAG